>NC_139229.1:154385535-154985535 GCF_977018435.1 Lepisma saccharinum | reverse complement strand
GAAAACTGCTTTATTGTTTTTCGAAGTATTCTCCTTTATGGCCAATACACTTTTGCATTCGTTCGAACCATCTGTCAAAGCAGTTTTTCCAATCTTCTTGAGACACCTCCATAATATGGTTTTTGAACGCATCAACGGCGTCTTCTGCCGACGAAAACCGTTGTCCACACAATTTATTCTTGACATTCGGGAACAAGAAGTCATTGGGTGCCAAATCAGGACTGTACGGTGGATGACCCATCAATTCGATTTTTTGACTGTTCATAAAGTTGGTTGTTAGACGAGATGTGTGACAGCTGGCATTGTCTTGATGAAGAATGATCCGACGGAGTTTGTTTGTTTTCCGTATTTGACTGAAGACCTCTGGCAAACAAATTGTTGTGTACCATTCAGAGTTGACAGTTCTACGTTCCTCTAAAGGCACAGTTGCCACAGGACCAGTTTTCCCGAAAAAACAGGCGACCATTTGTTTCGATGTGCTTCGAGGGCAAACAACTTTTGTTGGATTGGGTTCATCGTGAAACACCCATACAGTCGACTGCTGTTTACATTCTGGCTCATATGCATACATCCATGATTTGTCACCTGTTACAATCTTATATACGTCTTTTGAAGCACCACAATTGTATTTATTGAGCATTTGTTTGCACCAATTGACGCGAGCGTCTTTTTGAGTTTTTGTCAAATTGTGTGGGATCCAACGAGAACATACCTTTCTCACAGCTAAATGATCATGTAATATTTTATATATGCTGGTGGAACTAATGCCTATGGTTGCCTCAATCTCACAGTATGTCACATGACGATCTTGCAGTATTAGGTTTTGCACAGCATCAATGTTTTCTTGAACAACAACTGATTTTGGACGACCTTCGCGAATCTCGTCGGTGAGCGAATTGCGGCCAGGATTAAATTCGTTATACCAGCGTTTCACAGTGGCAAAGGATGGGGCTTCATCGCCAAATGTGGAAGTAAGTTGATCGATGCACTCTTGTCTTGATAATCCACGTCGAAAATCGTAAAAAATCATCGCACGAAAATGTTCACGAGTTAATTCCATTTTATTGTTGTTGCGCAATCTCCAAGGCAACATAAACAACACAAATGAAGCTATTGACAAAACATTTGAAGTACGTTATGGTCAATAATGACAGACGATTCCGTGCAAACGTCAAATCGCGCCTAACTTCAATCAGTGTTGCCAAGGCTCAAAATATAAATAGTGACCCTCGTAATTAATAATTATCATGCAAAATTTGAAGTTTCCATTTGTTCAGCAACAATATTGTACAGAATTTTGTTTTTTGTGTTACGTAAGAAGTACTTTAATGTCAGTGATGTGCGGTGATGTCAGTGGCGTGCCCAAGGGAGGTTGGTGTGGGTCATAATCCCCCCTCCCCCCTTTAGGGCCTAGTATTCCTAAAAATTGAACGTCAAAGAAAGGAAAGGATTGCAAAATCAGGAAGGACTACTTAAAAGAAGCACACATTAATCCCACCCACTTTCGAAAATCCAAAACATGTTGATTTCACTATGAAGCCAGAGATGCGGGGTTCAAACCCCTACCTGGGTATGGGTGTTATTTGTGTTTGTCCCTTCATCAATTTTATCGTATCATCTTGATGATTAGCCAAAAGTGTAGGAAAAGCGAAGTAAAACAAACCAAATCAATCAATGCATTGATTTATGCTACTTAGCGTCGCTGACACATTTGCTTAATCGCGAAGATGATACAATAAAATTAATGAAGAGACAAACACAAATAACACCCATGCCGAGGTAGGGGTTCGAACCCGGAACTCCTGGTGTCATAGCATGCAGTGATAACTACTCCCTCGTGGCTGGTTGATTTGGTGTTTAAGTCCACTTTATGTTCATAAAAGCTAATCGGGACTGGCCCTACAGTTTAAAGTGGGATCCGAACCTGCCTCCACCGGGTATCAATCTGGGGCCACTTGCACTCCTCTACGGAGGTCGGCCGACAACAAAGATGAGTGGAAAGCTCTAACTATTCGGATACGTGGGTATCGATAAAGCAAACTGCGTATTTACTCAGTGGGACGTAAATTTCAATTGAATTTTTGAAACACCATATTTGTATGTGATTAACGTTTTTCTAAAAAAATTGCATTGCTTGATTTCCCTAATTTCTCCATCTCACGATCTCGTTACTGAAGGATCCGGACTCGAGCACTGGCCTGTGCATGAGTGTTCCTTTGTAACCACTCTTCATCCGTTTAATTTAATCAACGTTCATCGTCATGGCAGAATTTAGGTAAAGTGATGGAAAAGCAATGCTAAACAAAGGGGGGAAAATACAAATAATTTCCTCCCAGTGCATCTGCAGGGCACTGTGAAATCAGGAGTCCAGAGTTCTCTGTTTATTATTGTCTCTCATGACTTCCATAAGTTCATTAGCTAGTTATCGCGATTAAATCTATACAGCTAGAAAAAGCGATGGGAGGTGGCAAAAATTCAATATATTAGAGGAGATAAACAGGTAACAAAACACACTTTATTCTACTTTCTTCAATGATATTCATTTGGCTTTTTGAGTTCTGTGATACATTTTTCATTCCAAATCATCTCATTATTCACTGCAGAGTACAACACACAGGAACAAGAATGCGCGGTCGTCACGGGTTCGAATCCAAGCCTGAATTGTTCTTTGTGAGGTCCCTTCATCAATTTCATTATATCATCATTCATCCTCATTTTCGCGATAACCAAATGTGGCAGAAAGGTGAAGTAAAATAAACCAAACCAACAACAACAATTAGAACGTGCATTTTCTTGCCCAAATTAATACATCCGTATTTATGACTGTTTAGCTTACCCATTTGTTATTGGAGGACAAATTATTAGTATATTTAAATAAAACATTACTAAAACGAGAGCTAGATATTTGTTATTTAATCATTATATATTCCATATTTGAAAAAAAGAAAAGAAACCATAACATATTTGTCTGCACATAATACAAGTACGTTCCTATTCATATACAAATAAAACTACATCCCATATTATACATACATATTGTACAACGTTTAAAAGGTTGTGTAAATACAGAGAACATAAGTACTGCATAAAATTTTCTCCTGAGTTCTTTAGAGGATTTACAAAGGAATCGAAGGGAAACCTATAGGAGATAGACTGGAGGACCTGAAACCACGGGCTTTCAACCCTTCCCTTTCGCTTCGGGCGGTTGTCTATACCTGGAACTGGTAATGCGGAAGAAGAACCAGCTAGGGTTCACATCGAGGGATGAGAAGCACGTGGAAAGAAGTTTTGCATATGAACTGAGGCTTTAAGTCAATAAATATTGTGATTTGAAAATAATTAGAGACGTGAGATTGATTAATCTATCTCTGCTAGACTAGCTACTCCTCAGTGCATGTCACAGTTTAATGTTCAGATTCAACTGTTGAATATTTTGAAGGAAAACTGATAAATCGATGCTTCTAATTGGGCTCACCCAATAATATTAATCAGTATTTTGAACAATTTTCAAGCATTGGTATCGGTATCGGTTAACAACAGTACACTAAATATCGCAACTATAACAATAGACAATTAGACCCAGCACCCACGCCACATCAGGGAAGATAACTAGCACTCCACTTGTATACAATAAGTTATATTTTAAACTGAATTTGGATTGGTGATTGGTGGTAAGGTTACTAAATTAGGTTAAAATTCTCCCCAAAAGAAAATATTTTTCCTTGTCTAACATGGACATTTTGTCTGTTGCTGTATGACATGGGACAGTAAGAACTTGCCTACTGTTCACATGCTGTTGCTCTCTAATGGTGTAAAAAATAATTAGCATCCCAGCATTTCCTGCCGGTTCGTCGTGAAGTCTCCTTCCTTGCCTGCGCCTGGTGGGTGACCTTTGTAGCACAGTCTCTACAACGAGGAGTCAGCTTAGGCACGAGGATAGGAACAACGGCATTGAACCTCGCTCCAATACTCCTTGCTGCAGAGATCAGGCCGTTGCTTCAGCGCTGCAATGTCGACCTGTTTGTCTACTCATATACTGTGAAATCTTGCAGGTTGCTTCCTTCTTTTCAACGGATCATAATGGAATTAGCTCTTTTAAAGCAATCAAGGGTAAAATTATTTGTTTACGTTGAATATATTTAATAGGAAAGCAATGAAAAAAAATACTAACAAAAAGCATGACATTTCATGGTAAAATATCCGGTCGTTGTGCAACACTGCAATAATATCAGTAACCGCCCCTGCATTAATTGCATACATACATAATGCATTATTCTTAGAACATAATACACAAAAATTATTAAAAATTACCACTCATTACTGACTGTTAATTAACAGTGTTTGGACAACTCTATCTCAAGCACTTTCCTGAGAATATCAATATGTGAACTGAGCTTTAATAAAGATAGAGTATGAGGAAAATTAGCTCACCAGTATAGTGATTGTTGTCAGTGTCAATGCCTCTTGATATGCTTACACCAAAAGTTGAAATTGAAGGATTAACATCAGATGCCATGATACGTTGAACATATTGAGGCACAATTCCATGCTTGTCTCCGTGATAAATATAAACTGCACCATGTCCATTGTCTTCATAAGGAGCACCCACTGCTATATCTAACATAGAAAATGTACATATTGATTCTCACATATAAACAATAGACTAATGATGCTTGATAACTTATGGGTATTATATCATGAATTCTATACACATTTATCAATTGACAAAAGTCCATAAAATAGTGGTAGAAGCATAATTGATGTTAAAAATCTTGTGGAATTAAAGCAAAAATTTGTGAGAAGCTAACAATTATAAACACAATTTGGGGAAAAAGTCATGCATATAAAATTTTTAAGGGGAAGCAGTACAGTTTTGCATAAATGCCGTTGAAGTACTTACAAGCTCTTGAGAAGTTCTAGATTATAAATTATGTTTATGTTGAGTACTAGTTGAATGTTAAGTCAGTTCAGTTCAGTGTCAGATTAACAATCTTCTCACGCGAAGGATGATGTTCTCTCTTTCAGATCTCACCCACTAGGTTTATTGTCATCTCTGGAGTGCTATCACTCAATTTTAGATTTAAGTGGGAGTAGTGAGCCTGCATTTACTCCAAGTTAATTAATTGTTTACTGTTAATTTTGTATATCTTGGGGAGGGGTGATCTCTTATTTTTGGATGTCAAGGGAAGAATATCACCTCTTTTTAGACATTCAAGAGGGAAATAATATATCGCCATTTACTCTCACATTACTCTATGATTTATGTCAGTTTTAGATGTCTTGTAAAGGGGTGATCACTTCATTTTAAATGTCAAGGTGGGATCACCTTTTAGATATCTTGGGATAAATACTTTTAGGAAACATCTTGAGTTAAGCATTTGATGATGATTTTAAACATTCTATATACATTCCCCGGCCGGTTCAAATCAGGGAACTTTTCTAACATTGGAAGCAGCCCCGGCACCCACCCAGCATCGAATGATACCTGGGGGAAACCCTGGGGGTAAAGGCAGTCAGGGGCATGATGCTGATCACATCACCCCCACTCACGACCAGATCAAGAAAGTGTGGGGCATTACCCCCACACCCCTTATACGCCTTCATGGCATGGTGCTAAGCACAGGGGAGCACTTTACTTTACTTTACATCAAACCTTCATTGAGACTTGTTGCATGGCCACCTCGCTCCCCAGATTTGACCTGCTAGATTTTTCTTGTAGGGTTTCATTAAAGATCGGCTTTTGTACAATGTTTACCTGCTGATCTTTCTGAGCTGAGAATTTGAATTAACGCCGCCACTGCAGAAGTGACGCTAGACTTACTGGTGAAAGCCTGGAATGAAATAGACTTCAGGTGGGATGTATGCCACATTACAAAAGGTAGCAACATCGACCCAACATGAATGTTGTATGACAAACTTGATGTGTTTTGCTTTATAATGGCACCTAAACCGACTCTGTAAATTATCTGAATAAATTTCTATATGCCTTCAATGTTGTAAAGTCCTTTTTGAATCACCCTGTAGATGATGTATCAACATGGCGAATTGTGTTTTGAGCGCAAAGCCGGCCTTGCAACTTTTAGTGTCTCATTTTTGCCTTTAATTGAATGCAGAGAAAGGCAAGAACTTGCAGGGGTCATTTTTCCATGATGTATTTTTTAAAATTGCTGCAAATAAAATTTAGTGAAAATGCCCATTACTAGTTACCTGGATGTCCATCTAAGTTGATATCTCCAATATTTGCAATGGTCATCCCGAACCTAGCACCACGTTGCTTGCTGCCCATAATCATCCACTTCTGCCCCATTTCCTTCATCCTTCCTCCATCTTCATTCAGGTACACATACACACGTCCTTCATCTCCGCTATAGACTGCAGAATTCTGGGTGACCAAGGAATGCAGCGGGGCACCAATTACAAGATCATCAAGTCCATCGGCATTCAGATCTATAACGCAGAGTGTTGAACCAAAGTATTCTCCCATTTGAAAACCCTCCAGCTCAATGACCATGTCAAATTCTCCCTCTGGATATATTGGAAATCGGAACACAAAAACCTAGGTGTGGGAAAACTTACTTTGTAGGCAGTAAATGCACACATATACAAGAAAAGAGGTTAGGGTAACCCCAAACAAAAGTTATCAGCCTTCATAAAAATTTACATATTATAGGAAATTCTCACTACACAATATAAATAACATATATATTACATGGTGCTACCATGTCTTGTGCTTAATAACATATGTGAGTAAAAAATGTATAAGGAGGAACCAAAAATATGATTTTTTTGGTAAGATTCGTTCCTACATTGCTGTAAGCAGTCATACTTATTTTAAAGTAACTGCTTATCAAATACTTGTGTGTGAGTTGTCAATTTAAAAGTGGCAAGAAAAGGTGATAACACCATGTAGGTGCTATCAGGCAGTGAGCAATGTCAGTTTGAGCACATGTTTATGTGTGGAGTGCCAAAAGTGGTTAGTGCAGTGAGTGCTGTTGTGTATCTATGAGGTTGATTTGATTGATTGACTTAGTTTATTTTACTTCGCGTTTTGTGCCTCTTGGCTAATTTGCGAAGATGGGGATGAGTGATGAAATTGATGAATGGACATTCACAAACAACCAAGCCCGAGTGGGATTCGAAACTGGGACCTTGGTGTCGCAGTGTGATGTGCTAACCACTCGGCCACAGGGACCGGCATGTATGAGGTTGAAATGAACACCATCTTGTGGACTTTTTTTGTGGATCAAAATCCAGGTTTGTCCATGGCAAGAATGTGCAAAAATGTGATCAAGACTTGCATGAAGCCTGTAGCAACAATGCCTAGCTGTAGCTGATGGTTGCAGAATAGGTAAGTGCATTTCTTTAGGAGGTTGTGATGCATCAGTGAGAACAACCTCAACATGAGGAAAATTGCATCATGCTGGGTTCTCGATATTGTCACCATTGTGCAATCTAATCACTCTTCCTCATTCTTGCAATTAGCCATCAATTGGCAGAAAACCAGTGTTAAGTTAAAAATACAAAATATTCCCAATATATGATCATCGTGATTAGCACTGTAAAATAACAAAAATATAAATAAAAAATATACAAATCAATATGTGATAATTATCTATATTTAACATTGTTTTAAGGATATTGAATCATAACTAGAATTATGAATCCAGTCACATGGCATACATAATTTTGTTAGTTTGACTCCAGAATTGCCTATATGTTCCTTCAGGATTAAGTCACATTACTTGAGAACAGAGATTTGGAATGCTCTAAGAGGACAGAACAAAGATTTGGAAGGCTCTAAGTGAGATAGGAGTAGAGGAAGAGATACTGTGTAGAGTGCAGAGCACATATAAGGCCAACCAGAGCTGTGTGAAGACACCAGTGGAAAGAACGGAGTGGTTCAGTATAAGTAATGGACTAAAACAGGGAAGTGCTCTTTCCCCACTGCTCTTCATAATTACAATTGATGTAATTAACAAAGAGGTGGGGAAGAAATGAAGGCCCTGTTGTTCGCTGATGACCTAGTAACAGGGCTGCCATTAGGGGTGTGTGACGCATGCCACCGCACAGGGCCTTGCACTTTGAGGGGCCTCGCGGTTCCAGATATTTAATGTTATTGACTCTTTTATTCACATTCATTTCTGGTGAAATATTGATCACATTAGAATAGATAAAATAAAATAAAAGAAGCCTATATTGGCAATACAGCTACATTTGCAATCAGTATATATATATATAGAAAAGGAAATCGAAAATGGGGACAGCAAGCTTGCTGTGAAAAGAGAATTTCAGCACTAACACAGTCGAGTTTCTTACTTGTGGTCCCAACTTTCTACAGATTCCCTGTCAAACTCTATTGTGATTATTTGCGTTCAAACCAAGCTCCCAGGCCCCAAATTTGAGGATGGAGAATTTACGATGTAGGTAAATTGACAGATGTCAAGAAGAGGATAGACCGTGTCAGGGAAACTTGTCCCGGTCAGCATTTTGCCTTTTGTGTGAAATGGATCCGCAGCTAAATAGAAATAAAGATTTGGAGATACTTTTATTCCTACTTCCTTGAAACCCAAGGAAGGGGCGTGGATTTGTAGATATAGCGGATTTTACCACTATGCCAATGAACAAAAAAGGCTAACCTCAGGGTGATATTTGAAGAGTGGATGAGGGTGAATTGCCCCCCTCTGGTTTCTCTATCCTCCTGTGGTCAAAGTTGACCTGATTTCCGCCCGCTTCGGGGGAAAGTAGAGGTCAAAGAACCTTGTCCTGTGGTTGCTAATGTTTTGCTCTTAGGGGAGCAAATGTATGTTCTAAATTTTATAATGTCCCAATGCTTCAGGAACAACAGAAATTCCTCACATTGGAAATTTTTCAAATAGCACAATGGGCTCTCCTCACTTGCCAGATTATTGACAGAAACTTATTTGGTGTCAAAATTTGACTTCAATTATGGTATTGACCAGGGTGCACACAGAGGGGGCTGATAATTGTGTGGTCTGAATCATCAAAATACTCTTATTTGGAGGTGTTTTTTTCTTAAAATAATATTTTTATTAAAATAATATAAAATCCAACAGCATACATTTTTCTTAAATATATGTAATATTGTAATATGTGAAAAAAAGTTTACACCTTGGCACCATGCTGCAATATGTGCAATGAGGTGGGGGAGAGGGGAATCAGAATGTATATCCTTACTAATGTATTTACTTTAGCTGGTTTCAAGTCACTTTTACTACCAGGTGCAAACATATTTAGTTCGTTAGGTGAACGGAATGATGAATTTTGGGGGAAGACAGATCAATTAAAGTGTAATGCTAAGTGATTTCAGTTATGAAATAGTTACGCTGTCTTAATTAAATGCTTTATGAGAATTATGACATGATGTAGATGAATGCCATTGGCCTTTGGTAGGAGGGGATGGTAATAGGAGGGGATGGTAACCCCTGGGATTGACGACGTGAGGGATACATTTTATCTGAGAGGTAATCTACATTGTGCTCTCTAAAAGAATTTCCCTCAATTATATCATACCAAATATTTATACTTCCACAACACATGTGTAAAGAAGTCTTGGAGGTAGTTTGGGGGTGGGGGTTCTTTGCATAAGCAAAGGGACTTAGCTGGGGAATACCATTCTCTCGCACCCCCCTTCCCACTGCACCTAGAGCATTGGTAAAGATTTTAAGAAACACACAAATATTTATATTCATGTATGGATATATACATATGTACTCAGGCTGTTGCTGCGAACCATCGACAATGTTTCACAGCATGAAGAGGACATCAATGTGAACAACTTTTCTGGATAACGTTTTGTTGATGTAAAGTCGATGAAGTTTCATTTCGACTTTACGACTCCTCAAAAATCGTCATTTATATCCTATATGTTTGCAGTCGCAAATCACATTTTTCTACCGGAAAACTATCAAATCTTCAGTATGTATGCTATGGATAGATAGGAAAGGGTCGCCCTCAGGATATTAATATAACTTAGCGAGTCGCTAAAGAATGATAAGCAACAGTACGTGAATTGAGCGAAAGTTAAAATCAGGAATGTCTTTCTGCCTGCTTCTCTGCCAACACAATCCCGCTTCCATACAGTACTAATGTCTCTATGTTGGTAAAGTTCCCCGTGCATATAGCACCGTGTCATGAAGCCACATTTAGGAGATGTGGGTGTAGGCTCTTACACATTGTCAATCTCAGCCATTTTGGAGGTGACGTGATCAGCACAATGCTCCAGCTGCCTTTACCCCCAGGGTTGCCACAGGGGTGCCCCCAGGTGCACATTTATTTCAGGCTGGGTTGGGCCCCAGAGCAGCTTTATGCGGGGACAAGGCCAGAAAATATCCAACCTTAGATCACCCATCCCGGGAATCTAAACCGGGTCTCCCGCATGACAGTTAGATGCCCTACCGATGTATGTTTGTAAGGATGAATCTGTAGAGCATGGCTACATACATACAGGATAAAATGTGTTTTTTCGAGGGCTGATAGAAAGCCGAAACAGGTCCTGAAGTAACAAAAAGTTATGCATTACAGAAAGTTATTTGTCTTCATGTTCTCAACATGCTGCAAAATTTTGTTGGTGGCTCAAGGGAAATCCTTGTGTTGAAGGTGGAGTAATAATTATGCAATATTAATAACCATGGTGGTTTTAGTGTAGAATTTTACGAGGAATTGAAGGTGCATACAGTTTCATTTTTCAACGTGGGTATAGTTCACGCAGAGCCTCGCACTTCCTAACGGCGGCTCTGCCTAGTAATATGGAGAAACAGTGAAGAAGTAGTACACAGACAGCTTGACAGTTGGAATGAGGAAATCAGAAGAGCAGGAATAAAATTCAGTGCAGAAAAGAGTGAAGTACTAATAACAACAAGAAACAGAGCTAGAAATGCACCAAGAATAAAGATGGACACAGAAGAGTTGCGGGTAGTGGAGAGCTTCAAATATCTAGGAAGCATAATTGAGAGAAGTGGAAGAATAGATGGGGAGGTAAACAGAAGAGGACAAATGGGTGGTGGACTATATCAAAGCGTTCAAAGATTAATATGGAACAGGGATGTACCTATGAAATGCAAAAAGGTAATATATAATACATAATATGTACCAATAATTATGTATGGAGCAGAAACTTGGACAATGACAGAGAGAGACAAAAGAAAGATGCAGGAGGTGGAGATGAATTTTTTTAAGGAGTATATTGGGGAAGACTAGAAGGGATAGAATAAAGAAAGAGGAGATCCCACAGACTGGGGGTGGTGAAGCTTCAGGACAAAATAGATCAGGCACAGATAAGATGGTTTGGACACATGAAGAGGATGGATGCAGAAAGACAACCAGTAAGAGCTTATAATGCAGAAGGAATGGGAATAAGGCCAAGGGGAGACCAAGATGTCTGTGGAAAGAGCAGATAGTGGAGAGTGTTAGGAGAAGATGACAAGTTCGGAACACTGTGGAATGAGGAATGGTGGAAGACCAGAGGCTTGACTCCTATGCTGAACCAGCCAGAGACAGGAAACTGCGAAGGATGATGATGACTTCACTATTTTTCATTAACTTGTTATTTTTAACCCTTTAATGACACTTTTTAGAAATATTTCTCTTGGCAAAATAGTGCATTTGAAAGAATCATATGGAATAATGTCTTACCGTTCCTCTGTACGAGGCTCCCCTTGGTGCCCCAGAAACATAGAGTGTTTCATTAGAAGAGCTCAAGAACTTTCCAGATGACACAGAGTAGCCTGGAATACAAAGACATTCAGTTTAGCAAATAAGTTATATAGTATAGGAACATCATAAAATGTTGAGCTGTGTTCAAGGGATATAATCATGATACATTACACTAACCATTAATCAGGAAGATAAATACACTACATAGCTAAAAAGTCACCAGACACCCATTGCTGTTGGTTCCAAATGCACCAGTCATGTTATTAAAAGGATGTCAAACCTCCCTTTGCTGTTATTGTAATGTTAAGTTCTTGTAAACTGCTGGCAGAATTTGTTTTCATTCTTCTTGGCATGGTGAGTAGTTGATGTGTGTTTGTTGCTTGAGTGGTTCGTCTGGCATGCAACCAACACTCCAGCTCATCCCAGAGATATTCGATTGGTTTCAAGTTGCGGCTTTGGGTGAGCCAGTTAGGTACTGCCACCTGATTTTGTTCAAACCATGATGCAATTGACCTTTGTGTTTGGGCAGGAGTATTATCGTGTTGATACAAAAAAGGGCCTATTCCAAACTGTTGCCAAAGTACGGGAAGCATGTTATTGTCTAAAATGTCTTGGTGCATGCCAGAGGTCATCGACCTATTGGTTAAAACTAACAGTCAAAGTCCAAACGAGGGTAAAGAGCCCCAGATCATTACCTCCCACCAACAAATTTCACTGTTAACACAACACACACTGGCAAATGCCAGTTTACCAGGCATTCGCTAGGTCCACACATGTTCATCCAATTACCATATGATGTCTCATCACTCCACAAGACCTTCTACTGCTCCATAGTCCAATGACAGTGTTGTTTGCAGTTTGCACCACTTCAAACGATTTATGAGCATTGGTGCATGCGATCTAGGATGCAGCACAACCAAGTCCTATCACTGGTCTGCAAAGGAATTCCTATGTAATCATTGATAAGGCTGCCCGACAATTGGTTTGCACAATATGCTTCAGAGTTTTCCAGTTCAGTTCAGTTAGTGTTTTTGGCTACCAAAGCAATGCAGCCAAACTTATTGGCCCTGACGATCATGCATCATTTGAAAGCTCACAACTCTCTCAGTTTGCTGATGTGACAGCAAAGGCATCTAGATTGTTCTTGCATTTGTGCCTTTACTTCCATAGTGTTAGTCATGTGCATCATATGGCAAGCAGTGTCAAAGCACCCTAAAAGGCCCAGAGGTCTGGCCAACCCTAGTATATTTGTTTATTACAGATAATTTTATTACTTATAATTTCATTGGGTGACGTTTAATACATAGAAACTGAAATTTTAGTTCTTACAATAATTACTGCAAATTTCTATCCCTGCCCAGTACTTTATCTATGCATGCAGTGAGACACATTTGCGTGGTTCTCAGCTGGTTCCATAATATCCTATGTAGTCCATGCAGGAAGTCTTAATATCAGGGGCTGACATGCCTGCAACATACGAGATGAGGTCAGCCTCATAGTTCTTCCCAAGGCTACTGAAAGGGAAGAGGCTGCAGTCAGGCATGCCTTCTTTCATGAATATCGTGGGTGTGACATCACAGATGAGGACCAGATAAGCTTTTCTACTCCACATGGAAAGAAACGTGTTTACTGTTTTGAAAGGTTCACTTTTCTTTTGTAGATTTTCAGCAAAAATTCAGGCTCGACCAGGACTTGAGTCCAGGTTTCAAGCATTCTGTGCCATTGCTCTATCACTGAGCAACCGAGCCGGCCTGGCTTCGCCTGATTTTTCACTGTCGCTGTCACCAGACACCCATTGCTGTTGGTTCCAAATGCACCAGTCATGTTATTAATAGGATGTCAAACCTCCCTTAGCTGTTATTGTAATGTTAATATGCTCACCATTAAGTTCTTGTAAACTGCTGGCAGAATTTGTTTTCATTTTTCTTGGTATGATGAGTAGTTGACGTGTGATTGTTGATTGGGTGGGTCTGGCATGCAACCAACACTCCAGCTCATCCCAGAGATATTCGATTGGTTTCAAGTTGGGGCTTTGGGTGAGCCAGTTAGGTACTGCCACACAATTTTGTTCAAACAATGAAGCTGGCCTGGCTTCGCCTGATTTTTTGCTGTCGCTGTTTTACCTGTGTGGAATCGTCTCTGCAAGTGCTACTGCACTGTTGCCTTTGAAACACATTGCCTGGTTCCTCCCAGTGTAGAGATGTCAATTCTTCTATTCTATCTTAACATAGAATAGAAGAATTGACATCTCTATGCTGGGAGGAACCAGGCAACGTCAACGTCTACAGTGTTTCAAAGGCAACAGATTCTACTGTGGTAGCACTTGCAGAGACAATTCCACACAGGTAAAACAGCAACAGCGAAAAAACCCGGCAAAGCCAGGCTGGCTCAATAGCTCAGTGGTAGAGCAATGACACGGAATGACAGAGACCCAGATTTGAGGCCTGGTCGAGCCTGCATTTTTCGCTGAAAAATCTACGTAGTACTTCTCCTGTGTGGGCCTAATTTAAAGAATTCACTTTTGTTGTCTATATTTTTGATAGAATTATTTTTTTATATATAACTAGTATGATTGTGGCTGTTGCTGTTGCAGTTTATGTTGTATTTGAAATGCCTAAAGAGTATGGTGTCGAGATATGTAGAAATAATGAGAGAAACAATAAGAATATTATTTTTCACAAATTCCAAAAGTATTATATTTTTCTGGTTTTGTGGGTTGCACAATCTATAAATATAAAAATGGATGTATGTTTATATGTATGTTTGTTCTGGCATAACTCTCGAACACCTGGAGCGATTTCAACCAAAATTGGTACACATATCACTTACAATCTGGAAAGAAATACTGCGATGGCAAGACCCCCCTGGCACCCCCAGCGGCGGGGGTGGGAAGGGGGTATTCTGTTCCGTGGCATTTTCGTGTGTCATATCCTGCAAGACATGCTTCCCACTACACAGCACAGAGAATTTGGTTGCCTACACAGAAGGTGCGAAATTGCCACAGTTTTCGGGGTCGCTCAGATGAATAGTGACACTACCAATACCGTTCAACTCCAAGTTAATTTTACACTATAGTTAGAATTCATTATTTTCCTTTCTAATAGAAGATTGGAATAAATAAATTCCCGAGCAACGCCGGATAATCAGCTAGTGTAAATATAAGACCCATTTAAATCTGAAAATAGTAAGATTTGTCAGGACACTTTTGTGAACAACATTATGAAATAAATGTGCAACATGAAGAATTGCTAGGACTTCCAATTACAAAGACAGATTTAAAATTGGCATTTTACCTTCAATGAATTCAACTCACATTAGCTAGTCTACTATCGGAATGACCGACAGGAGCCAATGAAAACTAGAAAATGTGTGAAGCAGTTGGTGTATAATTTGCATCTTTTGAAGAAGCAACACACAGGCGAGTCTTGTTACAATGACGTTCCAATCAGTTTTGTACAGGAGGAAAATCCACAATAACGAGTGCAAAATTGACAATTTGTGTTTCTCCCAAGTACATTTACCATTATTTTTATATATATTATATAGTTTATTATATTAATTCACCAATCTTATGTGCAGTAGTTTATATGGGGTGTAACATAAATAAGTTGGATTGGAGACTTTCTGTACACGTATAATATAAATGTATGATAATGTGCATAATAAATACTTTTGAGATTGAGGCAATATGGTATTTTCAGTTGGTAGGGGCTATATTTTTCTTATCCCCTCTCCCCTTTCCAGCAACACCACGCTTTGCCACTGCTGGCAAGTTAACTTTAAGCACAGGGGTGTCTGATGACTTTTGGCCATGTATATACATACACACTGTACGAACCAGTAGCAAATTAACAATCTTCTTTCATAGGGCTTGGATGACATATAGTTGATGCACCTATATTCATTGTTTCTTTTAGATGTCTCTGGGGCAAACACTCAATGACCTTCAATCTGGCCATGGCCCAAATACCACTGTGGAGCTTTGCCTTTCTAAATCATCATCATTTGGGAAATTCGTCATGAACAAATTCATTGAGTGTTCAAAACTTGACTACTATGAGATAAAAGAAAAACTCCTCAGATATAACCTGAAGGAATCTTACAGGTCTGTCTAGTTTTTAGATTCCATTCACTGTCCAATGACAATTTAAAATCAATTTTCATTCAATAAACCAGATTCAAATGGACTAATAAAAAAATAAAAAAATAAAAATATGTAAATTATATCTCCTAATAAAGGAAAATAAATTGTTAACTATTCTGATCATGTTTAAAAAAACAAAAAAAAAAAACAACTAAAATGTCTTGGATGACATTGGCCCCTTCTGGCCATCAGATTCAAATACATTCCTGAAAAAAAATTCGATGTAAATTTTGAACACTCAAAGGATAGAGAAATAAATAGTTAAATTATTAATATTTTTAAAAATGGTGAAAAGACGAGGGAGTCATTCCATGCGAAATCAACACAGCCTTTGACCTGACCATCTCCGATTTTCATGAAATTTGGGGAGTTGAAACTATGCATGGAACTTAGTAACTATGAAAATTTTTAGTCTCGTGCGTCTTGTAATTGTTAAATTATTCAAGGTCAAAGTTTGCAGAAATTGCCTTTTTTGAGCCCGCTTAGCTGTACTAAATCTGCTGTAACTCCGCTTCTATTTTGCCTAGGAAGCTCAAATAAAGCTTATTGTACAGGAAATTGAACAAGCTTTCCAGTGATATATAACAAGCCTACCTTTGGATAAAAATATAATTTTGTCACGTGACCTTGACCTTTGACCTTGAATATCTCAAAACATGTCATCACCAAAAATCGTGAAAAAAATATATTTGGTCCCTCATTCCATACTATAAAATATATCAAAAAATCATTCTGGGACTGCGATGGGATCAGAAGATACAAAATAATATGTGTAACTATGTGAATGATAAAAACCCCATTACATGAACTATGAAGAGTCAAATGTCCCTTAACACTCACTAAAAAATGTGAAGGAGTTATTCTGGGTATAATTGGTCATGAAAGAAATAGGTTAGGCACAGGGAGATCCCTAGCCGTGTGTATCAAGCGCAGGTCCGGCATATTGTTGACCGCCATATTGAATTCAATTCAAAAATTTCAAAGGAAAGGGGGTGATGTGATATATCAAATGAGGCTAGAATTTCACGAGAAATGAAGTGACGGAGGATTTTCCAACGTATCTTATGCCAGCAAAAAGTTATACACATATCTTTCACTTACGATATATGCACATTATAATGTTGTCAATGTTCCTGTGAGCACACTCGTTGCCGTCTCTCACACTCGCATAGAACATTTGGCAATGTAGCAGGTGCAACAACATCGCAAGCCTTCTCTCAGATGGTCAATATCAGGGACTTTCAGTGCATGCACCATTCTCTTCAAGGTAAAAGTCCTTCTAAGATGTTAGATCTGGGGAATGTGCAGGCCTTTTAATAGATCCCCGTGTGCCCATCAATCTACCTAGAAAATTACCATGAAGAAATTGCAAAAATGTCCACATAGTGTGGTCACACTCTGTCCTGTTTCAAAACTCTCGAAAAGTGCCATATCCCGTAAGAAAGGGTGAAAAAAACTGTTCACTTAACAAATCCAAGAAGCCCTCACCATTTAAGGTTCCGTTGTTGAATATGGACCAACCATTTCCGTTCGCCATACATTATACCACATAATTAGCTTACCAGCAACAACCATTCGACTGAGCAAATCACAGGTATTGCATATTATTTTTATTAACTTCACCGTGAACATAAAAATTAGCCTCGTCACTGAAGAATTTTTCATTCCAAAGGAAGTGTCACGTAATTGTTTGAGATACTTTTCCCAATATTCTTCACTATTCAACTATTTGGTGAATGTAGCTGGTTAAAATCATATGCAATGGTGCGTATACTTCTTTTTCTCCCAAGATGTCAGCATGATCTCGATGAGTTCCTAACACGTTAGGAGCATTCCAATGCTTTGTTTTTAACACCTCGAAAAGGAGGAAATGGTTACAAGCATGCAGTAATAAATTTTTGCTGGTTAAATATATTTTGGATAAACCTTCGTCACTTCATTTCTCGTGAAATTCTAGCCTCATTTGATATATCACATCACCCCCTTTCCTTTGAAATTTTTGCGCTGAATTCAATATGGCGGTCAACAATATGCCGGATCTGCGCTTGACACACACGGCTAGGGATCTCCCTGTGCCTAACCTATTTCTTTCATGACCAATTATACCCAGGATAACTTCTTCACATTTTGTAGGGAGTGTTATGGGACATTTGACTCTTCATAGTTCATGTAATGGGGTTTTTATCATTCACATAGTTACACATATTATTTTGTATCTTCTGATCCCATCGCAGTCCCAGAATGATTTTTTGATATATTTTATAGTATGGAATGAGGGACCAAATATATTTTTTTCACGATTTTTGGTGATGACATGTTTTGAGATATTCAAGGTTAAAGGTCAAGGTCACGTGACAAAATTATACTTTTATCCAAAGGTAGGCTTGTTATATATCACTAAAAAGCTTATTCAATTCCCTGTACAATAAGCTTTATTTGAGCTTCGTAGGCAAAATAGTGGCAGAGTTACAGCAGATTTAGTATAGCTAAGCGGGCTCAAAAAGGGCAATTTCTGCAAACTTTGACCTTGAATAATTTAACAATTACAAGACGCACGAGACTAAAAATTTTCATAGTTACTAAGTTCCATGCATAGTTTCAACTCCTCAAATTTCATGAAAATCGGAGATGGTCAGGTTAAAAATTGCACATATCTGTGTTGATTTGGCATGGAATGACTCAAGGGTAGGTTGAAATGACATGGAAAAAACCTGATAACTCAGTGGTTAATGTTGTTGCATTGTAATCAATGGTTCCAAATGTTTCAATTCCCAGTAAAGGAACTTTGCAGAGTGGCTCGAATCTCCCTATAAAGAAGGTCCAGCCCAGATTAGCTCATCTGAGCATGCAATGGAGTTAAAAAAAGCTTTTTCTTGTGCTCTTTTCTCTTAATAAGCACGTTATTACAGATCAGATCTAACAAAATTAATTGCATTTTATAAAATGAAATTTAACTTACCCATGTAACTGGCACTTGTAATTTTACTGGTTCTGTATGGATTGGGCACCAGTGGTTCACCAAAGTGCCCATAGTATGGATTTCTACTTGGTCTTCTGTAATGAATGCCAGATTCCTTTCTGTATCGAATTACAGTTCCTACAATAGAAATGCAAGCATGTATGATTCAATGGTATGGAAATTGTACACAAGAATAAAAATAAGGTATGAAAGGTACCATCTTAACTGCATTCCAAGGGGACGTGTGTAACCTTCATTCATACATCTTGCAGATATTTTAATTATGCAGGGTTGTTTCCAATTGGATTTCATCTCAGAAAATGCCATGTCTCCACATGGACGTCTGCAGGAATTTCTCCAAGGAGGAGGAAAGTGTGGTAAATTTTTTTCCAAACGAGACATATTTCCCCCCATAAAAGTGCTGCTACCTCAAAAAACACTTATTCAGATTGAAGCTATCATGTTCCTGCAACACCCTTCCAATAATAAACATAAATTACTGTGAATGAAATGAAATATATATGTATGTAATATATAAGTTTATGGCAACATCCATTTTCCAGGGGGGACATCCATTTGTCTCCACCAATCATGCTCAATTTGGTGTCTCTTCATGATAACTATAGCAGTGGTGGTCTACTTGGTAGGGCATCTGATCTAAGGTCGGAATTTTTCCAGCCTTGTCCCTGTATAAAGTGGCTCCGTGGCTCACCCAGCCTCAAATCAATGGGTACCTAGGGGCAAACCTGGGGGTAAAGGTGGTGCTGATCACATCACCTCCAAAATGGCCAAGAGAATATGTGGGTCCCCACCTCCACATTTCATAAACGTGCCTTCATGTGTACGGGGAACTTGACCTTTACCTTCATGATAGCTATAGCTCTGCACCATAATTTCCATTGCAGCAAAGAACAGCTATGTACATTTTTTGTTTCCACTCCTGTAAGTCCATAAGTCATCTATGGTAAGAGGACATGAGACTTCACTTCTTATCTATGAAACTTGTCCTCTTCTATCTTTTTATTTTTTCACAAAGTGAGTAACAAGTAGCAAGTATTAAGCAGCTGCAACTGCTCCCATATAAATAGTTAAATTAACTGAGATCACAGCATTTCTTGATTTTTCATCTTATGCTTTATTTTTTTTAATGTTTTGCACCAATGCATTTCAAATATATGTAGGTTCTCTGCATGGACGTCTGCAGGATTTTTTCCAGGGAGGGGCAAGGATGGTATTTTTTTCCAGGGGGGCAAGCAAGGCACATTTGCCCCAATAATAGTGTTGTTCCCTCAAAAAACATAGCTTAACTTTGAATTTATCATATTCATGCAATAATTAACACATATGATTGTGGCTGAAATGAAATTATATGTGTGAAATATATAATTTTTGGTATACTTTCATTTTCCAGGGGGATCCATGACTCTCTTGCCCCCCCCCCCCTTTCTGGACGCCCATGATTCTCTGTAAACTGGTACAGAGGCAGAAGCATCATTACATTTGAGTTATTGGGAGCAGTACTTGAAGTGGAAATTCTTAACTATGGGGAAGCTTGGTTGAGTTTGGGGGACAGGTGAGGTGATGCTTGTATAGTTCAACATTGAGATAATGCAGTAGGTGGGGTGATGCTTATGCAGATTACAATAGCTGGAGGAATGTTTTATGAATATTTTCTTAGCTGGGGGACAGCATCCCACCACATTAATACATTTTTTCTGGATTACTGATGAGGGATGCATCTCTCTATTCTCTAATGACCCCTGTACAAGGAAAAACTAAGCAATGTAGAAATTAGAGAGGAAATGTTTAACCTTTTCCCTACTAAATGACATAGCTCCATTCAGAAATATCCTCAGTGTGTTGTAAATTTGTTACCAAAATGAAATGCCCCTTGTTTTGTATTATATATTATATTAAAAGAAATAGTAGCTTGAGGTTTTTATTAAAAATCTATCTTGTCCTGTTTTATTTACCCCTACCCTATTCTTGAATTATTTTAGAATCAAATTAAATTGAAAAAAAATCCCCAAGCTTTTGACGACTTGTAATAATAGGAATAACACAATGAAGGGTAGTGATTGTTCTAAATTTGCATCAAGAAACGTTGTTTCCAAAAGATGATACCACAGACCTGCACTCCTTCTTTGGGTCTACTAAAATGAAGAATGGTACTTCCTCTTTAAACCAATCCATTTATTTTCACTTTGGAATACAAATCCAAGCAATTCAATGATGTAAAATGACATCATAATGTAATGATGTATGGGCACATCACAAAATCTCCGAGATTGGTCAGGGTAAGCTAACGGTTATGTTTAATTATATGAAATTATATATAATAGCCAATCTTGTGCATCTTAGAGTGGAGAAGCTGACATGCTAGATATTAATCCTTAACTGTTTCATTTTGATTAAAAAACCTTTACTTGTTTTCTTTGCACACAACAAACTTCATATCGAAAGCTCTTACCTTTCCATTCAAAAACGCCAGGTGCACCAATCAGCAGTTCTGAACCATCCTGCAGACAGAGATATAAAATCAGGAATCATAAGGATATATAACCCAACTTATTGCAAGATGGAAAGCAATTATTAGTAAATTTACAACAATAGTAATGTGTTCTATGCTCATGAAACTATTTAAATAATGATGGATAAAATTGTACCATAAAGTTAATATTAGGGATGGGACAGATTAATCGGTACTCTATTGGTATCGGCCGAGACTAGAGGAAAGGTACTCTCTGAAAACATAGTGTTAGAAAGGTACTAGACAATGGATAATGACCTGTTAACACTACTGTATATTGATTGAATAATATATTCATATCAGTGTATCTGTAATATTAATGACAATTTTAATAATCTGATATATCTATAAATGTCTTACAATTTAGTGCAATATTGTGCCATCATGTTACAGTTCATATAAGATATATAAATAATAAGTCTCCATTTCGAACTTTTTTAAAAGTAAATGCTTAAATATGCAGCTACTTTGGCATTGCAAAGGCTTGGTTTATGTGGCAACATACACTTATTAAGGAGGTCAATGAACTATTATGGTTCTTCAAGAACCATTTGGAATATTATATCAGATCAGTAGAATATCGGTTATTGTATCAGGAAATTTTATATCGGTATCTGCCAAAATCTCATTTCAGTCCATCTCTAGTTAATGTACACAAAATGTAGTAAATTACTGATTTGTAGACCATGTACACCTATTTTCCTCCTTTGACTTTTATGCTCTAGAGGTTAGGGTAGTATACTGCCAGGGTGTGAAGTCCAAGGGGGGGGGATGGGGGAGGATTTTCCCCCCACCAAGGATCTTGACCTAAAAGATCCCCCTCCAAAATTTCCAGGGGGGGAGTTTTTGTTACGACTACAAAGATAAGAGCATTTAGTTATGACTTCAATATACTTTACTAAAGATAATGTCGACAAAAGAATGAAGACAATATCTGTCTCCGTATGTGTTTGTGATTCCTCACCCGAATCCAATAAATTCAATGCAGTAGTAAAGACCAGAAACTTACGGCTTTGATAAGGAAATATTTCCTTTCAAGAGGACAATGACAGATCTACACCAGTAACAATATGTACACAATAAAAACAAAACAAGAATACATGACAAATCTAAGTATGAAAACTAATTGATCTATTTTTGATCTATATTAATAGAAAGCAAAAATTAAACAAAAATTATATCTAATAAAACCTATTTCAATTATTTTGTAATTTATTGCCATTTTTAACCAGTTGGTAAAAAAAATGTTTTCTACTTTAGTATCTGATATGTATACGAGTGAGCACTGAATTCCTTCATATATGTATTTGTGTGTGTGTGGTTTGTATGTGCATAAATTATGATCTTTCTCCCCCACCAATCTTCAATGATTTCGAACTCTGTATACTGCATACAGTTTCATTAAGAAAAGGTCAAAGTGAAACTATCCCTTGCACAATGCAACATGCCATCAAGGCATATGGGGAATGTGGAAGAAGGGCCATCTAACATTCACAATCTCTGCCATTTGTGGAGGTGATGAGTACAGCACAATGCTACAGCTGCCTTTAACACCCAGGGTTGCCCCCAGGTACCCATCTATTAGAGGTTGGGTGAATCCTAGACGTGCAGAGATCTTGCTGGAAAATTCTCCAATGAAATCAGGCAGTTCAGGAATCAAATTTGGATCTCCTGCACGACAGTTGGATGCTCTACCAGCTAGACCAGTGTGACTACATTTATATTATAGTTAATGAATCTTTTAAAGTAAAACTTGTAATATAGTGCTAGGAGAAAAGGTAATTGAACAAACAAAAAAAAACAAAAACAAATGCTACTCTACAGTAGTTGATCAAGTAGGTTTACAGGTAAGAAATTAATTTAGTGCATGGTCCACTTACAAGTACTCCTACATTGCAATGACCCTATTGAAAGCTCACTGGGTCTTTGCAAAGCAGAAGTGATTGTGGCTGCAATGATATTAGTTGTACAATATTAGATTAGAAGAATGATTGGAAACCTACCTCCACAATATGAACTGAAATTCCAGCCTCTCCGTAAGAGTAGTAGAAGATAATATGTTCATCAGTTTCATGCTTAAATCCCTGCTTTCCTGAAAGTGCAAAGGATAATTATATTTCTTTGAGGCATGCGTACTAATGTTATCCAGTTCTAAGTTTTGGATAATCTCCTTCAACACTCCTCCCATGACCACATGATAGTCATTATCTGCAACTACCACAGTCTGCAGATATAAATTGAAAAAGCAATATAATTTTTGTTCTGAGTAAAATGCTTATCAGGGTGCACTTTTCTCTAATTAGCATCTATGGATAAAGATCTGAATCAATCAGAAATTCAACCTGGTCCCTTTAATTACAAGACAATAGCATTAACCAATAGGTTTTGGAAAAACAGATGTTCTACCTCATAAGAAGAAACATAGTGTTGTCCCCAGTGGGGACAAATGCATGTTATAACTAGAGATTCATAGGTGTGTATGATGGAAACTTACCAGTATTTATCAGAGGTAATAATTTGTAGGAATTGCGAGACCAATGCTCCTCAGTTGTAAGGTAATAGCATGCTCCATTCATTAAATAGTATTCGCTGAAGAACTGATTTTTCCATCTAGGAGCACATACCTGCAATTGAAAAAATATTAACATTAATGTTATTAATTAATTTGTTTGCAAAGTTTGTTTTAAGTTCACATGTGCATAGAAAGGCCAATCAGGACTGGACCTGTAGATTAAAATAGGATTTGAACCACCATGTGTTTCCGTTGGGGATCAAACCTGGGATTACAACAACGTTACAACTACAACTGTAGGACTTCCTTTCATTTAAATTAATATGATAATTGCTATATATTTGGTACAGTGGTCGTGAAGATATTAATGAACATTCTAGATAGTCGACCACGTCCTGTTATCGTGACTTCCATTAATAATATGGGAGAAAATATACGCGTGGAATGCTCTTGGTAACAATTTTTGTGTATGAATTGGGTTCATTATTATTATCATCATTTCTTTTAAAAAATACACACTGAAGCATTTGCATTTTTGATATTTACTGTCGCTTTATTCCGCTTGAAACTAATCGCATCGATGATGATAACTGATGATTGCATGAAATGACAAAGGAAAACCCACAAAACGCCCTTAGTGCCATCGACATGAACATAAGGAAACTTTCAGACCAATGGGACACGCAATACGGGATGTTCGCACTGATGTGACTAGTGACACAGACACATCCAGACTGTAAAATAGCATTCATTGGGTATGAGGGTCCGAACAGCAAACCATTCATCAAGCGACACATTCAGCACACAATCATGTGTCATATTTGCAGGCTACTTGTTACTTCGGTCGGAAAGCTCCTTAAAGGAAGGGTACTCAGCCCAAAGTGGCACGCCACAGGGAGAGTTCCCAACGAAGTGACAAGTGACAGTGTCTTCACTCTATTACCAAGCGTTTGCTGCTAATTGTGCAAACAACAGATCTAGGTGACACGATAAGTCGCTCATTACAACAACAGATCTAGGCAACAGAATAAGCTTTGTCACTTGTGTGTCACTCAAACTGAGCCAGATTAGAACATGTTGCCTCACTTGTCGCTTGAGGATTTCACCAACCGAACACTGGCCTGTGCTGCCTCTCATGTCACTATGGTGTGAAATGTTGCTCTTGATTGGCACGTTTCCAAGTGACATGTGTCGCTTCAGTCTGAAAGCTGCCTTGGACCGAACGACCTGTGTTGCTTTGGTGTGAAATTCCCATATTGTTTGTCACGTGATGCTTTGGTCAAAAATCTCCTTGAGGAAATGGTGCAGTCAGAGCTTGTGTCCCTATGGTTTGTAAGACTGCTTTGATTACCGACTGCTCGCTTGTGGTTTGTTGCCTTGGTATGAAATATCTCTCAGGATACTATTTATATTCATATAACATAGAAAAATAAATTCAAGTACACAATCCAACACCTGATGTCCAGAATCACATTGTGATGTTTCTTCTTGTGTGATGCAGGCTATTTATTTAATTTTATTTTACTTTTCTTTTCAAATTAATGCCATTTCATGACTGCAAATCACTCCACAAATATAACTGTTTCCATCAATTCACCGGCACTGTAGTTTTAGTATTTGTGACCATTTTCAGGTGACCTTTTTCAGGTGGGGTGATTATGTTTTAAAACATGTGAAAATTTATTCTACTACTCAGTCTACAATTAAAAATACTTAATTTCAAATTATTTTAATAATAATATCTCTATATGCATGCTGAATAAACATATTATTAGAGCTGAGCCAATGTAAGGGTATTGGAAAGTTGATCGATTGATTGAATTGGTGTTTTAAGTCCATTTTATGCACAGTAAGGCTAATTGGGACTGGACCTACAGTTTAAAGTGGGATCCGAATCACTATGTGCCGCCACCAGGTATCGTTACAAGGCAACGACACTACCACTGCACCATCAGGAGGCCCCGGGTATTGAAAATAATTGATTGTAATTTATTTATATACCAGCCGATACCTTTCCCGCATTTTGGTCTTTCGCGGCCTGCAAAAAAGCTGCACAACACTTTCGCAGTGTCTAATTAGGAAATTATGCAAAATTTGAAGTCTTTTTAGTATTTTGCATTAGTATTGTGTGAACACACTGTATTTTGTGGTAACGTGTAATTTAATATGCTGTAGTTCTTGAATATTTTAAAGCAGAAATCTTGGTAAATTGCTGCATATAATTTGAGTGAAATACTAGAACACTAATATTAATCAATATTTTGAAGAACTTCAAAAAATAACAATATTTTGAACAACTTCAAAATATTGATTAATGTTAGTGTTCTGGTATTCCACTTGTAATTATTACAATTTTAAAGCATCAGTATCCATATTGGTATCGGTGCTAATCGGTGAGAGTATTGGTATTGGTTCAAAGTGGTATCGGCTCAGCCCTAATTATTATTATTAAATAACTATAAATTAAAAATGATCAGTAGAAACTCAGGTGAGTTATGGAAAATTTTCCCAGGTTATGAAAGCCCATGTTTCTTTCATTTGACACAGAATATAAGGCAAGTACGATGTAATTATAGATAACTGAAAGGAAAAGCATCATACCACTGTCTCACTGCCACTTGCATAATGGACATCTAATGCTCCACCTATCCAAGCATAATCTTTTTTATCTTTGCAGTTTTGTATTCCTCTTTGTACTTCATTTCCTGAAATAAAGCAAAAATACAGGCAAGTTAAAATGCATATTGCCAAAACTTGAATTCATTTTAAAATTATAAATGGTACCGTAAGAATACTGTTTATGACAGGATCACCCAAACTACAGCCTGGGGGCATGGGTATTGGGAGAGGGGGATTCAACTAGTCCATTGACCCTCTCTCCCTGTAAATTGGCATTGTTCATTTCAAGATACAAAAACTAAGAAAGCTTATTATTTTTATTGTTAATAACTGAAATAAGGTTCAGTTAGTTAGTATTCCAGAAGAATAACCAAAATAAAAGTTTTGTTAGATTGAAAAAACTTAGTACAAAATACTCAAAGAATAAATACTTCCACAGTTTTCAAAACTTCCAGAAATTAAGAGTTTCATATGAAGGCTCACACAACATGAACTTTATGGAAAAAAAATATCATCTAACTTTGGTGTATAAATGTTAACATTTATATATATATATATATATATATATATATATATATATATATATATATATATATATATATATATATATATATAACTAAGCATTTCAGTATACTGACTGGAAGGGAGGCAGGGGGCGTTACCACCCCCCCCCACTCCTCCTGTAATATGAATGTCAACCAAAAATTATGTATTTTGCACATAAAATGTCATTTCAACCAAAGTAATTTATGTTAATTATTAGAAGACCATTGCAAGAACTTCAAGCTAAATGAATATTTTTTTTTAGGGATAATACAAACCTAGTTTGTTCCCCCTGAAAAAAAATACCTTCTTGCTCCTCCCAGGAAAATCCTGTGGACATCCATGCCAGAATGAAATGGATAATTTGAAATGCGGATATCCATTATCCGTATCGTATCACACCAAAGGTGTGATTTGAACCCGGTAAAAAAAAAAAAAATAATGAAAAAAAAACAGTTGTGCTAGATATCCATTCATATGATGGGTCAAGTAGAAGTCTTTTATAAGACATAGAATAATAAATAATACATATTTTTATTATAATATTATTATTATTGTTGTTTTTGTTATTTCTACATTCGAAGAATTTTACCTTGACTTCAGAAGTATTACATATTATGCAAAAAAAAAAACAAAAAAAAACTCAAAAGCTGTTAATAAGAAGATCTAGAATTTCTTAAATTTGAATAATGCTTCAAGATGAAAGACCTTTCTTACCTTCCCACTTCTAGTTCTGAAATATAGTTATGGATAACCACTCTTTCATTGTGCTTTCCCTATAAGTCGCATGATATTAATACTGATGAACAGCCATTTATGTACACACATTAATTTATTTTTAGATCTACAAGTTTGATTGATTGAATGACTAGGTTTATTTTACATCGCTTTTCAGCCACTTTTGGCTTATCGGATGAATGATGAAACTGATAAAGGAAAACTCACAAAGTATCCCCATGCCCAGGCCAGGATCCGAACCCCTGGAATTATAGGATGTTTTGCTAACTACTCCGCCATCGAAGTATTCCAACACAGATCAATCTGTCCATATACAAGGTGCATCTGAAAAGTTTGGTGAATGATCCCATATTTGAAAAATCACATTGGTTAGGATGACTCGCCCGCGCATGTGCATTGAGAGACATGTCAACAAGCGGCCCCTATTGTGCAAATCGCCAAAGTGGAGCAATGGTGCATGCTGCGACAAAGCTAACGGAGTGAGTGTACGAACTCGTGTCATTGCAACATGGAGCGCAAAATGGAGCAACGCGTTAACATGAAGTTTTGCTTCAAATTAGGGAAAACGACGACGGAGACTCATGGAATGTTAGTGCAAGTGTACGGTGTTGAAGCAGTGAGTAAAAAGTGTGTGTTTGAGTGGTTTAAACGCTTTAGAGATGGAAAGGAAGGTGTCGAGGATGAGCCGCGTTCAGGTCGACAGTCAACAAGCACAATCCAAGACAACATCGAACGAGTGAGACGGATGCTTGCAGATGATCGGCGATTGTCGTTGAGAATGATCGCAGAAGAGTTGCAGATAAGCAAAGTACGCACTATTGTTCACGAACATTTAAAAAAGCGAAAGATTTGTGTCCGGTTTGTACCACACATGCTGACAGACGAGCAGAAGCGAACTCTGATGGAAACGTCTGGAGATGTCATCGACATGTCTGACCGGAATCTGCAGTTTTTGGAAACCATCATTACTGGAGATGAGACCTGGTGCTACCAATACGATCCGGAGACCAAGAAACAGTCAATGGCATGGCGTTCATCATCTTCCCTGCCTCCTAAAAAAAGTCTGCTGACAAAATCCAAGATTAAGACTATGTTTTTCGCCTTTTTCAACAGCAAGGGCTTGATCCATTAAGAATTTCTACCAGCGGGTCAAACTGTCAACGCGGAAGTTTATGAGGGAGTTTTGAAACGGCTGCTGCAACGCATCCGGCGGGTTCGGCCAGAACTGTACCGGAGTGGACAGTGGACTTTCCTCCATGACAACGCCCGTCCGCACACTGCAATCCGCATGGCCAACTTTCTCGCTCAACGCTAGGTGACTGTTCTTCCACACCCTCCGTATTCTCCAGATTTGGCACTGGCAGACTTCTTTTTGTTTCCCCGCCTTAAATTAGCCCTGAAAGGCTTCCACTTCGCAGACGTTGCGGATATCCAACGTGTGACCACTGTGCTTCGTGTGATTCCACAAGAAGCGTTTGCTGCCAGTTTCCAACAGCTTTACAACCGATGTCAGATGTGTGTTGTAGCTAATGGTGATTACTTTGAAGGCCAGTAAAGGTATTTTTTTTGTAACTCTTGTTTCCTTTATTTTCTGAGACCATTCACCAAACTTTTCAGATGCACCTTGTATATACATACATATTATATATATATATATATATATATATATATTATCAAACAACTTCTTCTTGGAAAGTTTTTATCTTACCTACTGTTGACTTTTCTTGTGATAACAAAGTCAATACTTGACCATATATTTTTATCATGGTTATATTGACAAGTCATATCTGGAAGATTGTCAGTAGGAAAGGTTAACACTAGGTAAGAAATTGAATCACCTATATTTTTATGCTTACATGATATCTCATTAAAGTATTCTGTAAACAATATTCATATTCTAATTAATTTCATCATCATTGTGAAAAAAGAATAGCCAGTAACTATTCTTAACTTCTAATATGTGCTGGTCTGCTGTTTCACACTAAGGTTGAGATTTCATTTTATTTATTTAAATCTTCATTTCTAAAATCTAAATCTAAAATGGCCAGAAGAGCTACCAAGACTTTTATAATATTATTTAAATAATTACATTTAAGAACTGTATTCTTATTTGCTTTTCTGCCACTTTTGTCTAATCAAGAAGATGAGAATAGGTGATGATTAGATGAAATTGATGAAGGAACAATCATAACACCACTCTTGTCCATACTGGGACTCAAACCTGAGTACTTTGGTAGGAAGATCAAAAATGACCAACAAGCTTGGCATTTAAGAACTTGAATATAACTTACACATATTAAGAATTAACATATTCATGAATTTTATATTTGTAGTGCACGTTTTACAATGTGCAAGACATTATATGATTATGGTTTAAAAATATTTAGTAGTAAATATATTTCATTAATATTATTTTAAATTTTGGCAACAGGGCTGCCATTAGTGTGGAGGCACATGGTATAATATGCAGTGGCAGATCCAGAAGATACAGTTCGGAGGGACGAATTACAGTTGGGTATCTCACCTCACCGAGAATCCATTCTTGTCTTGTATAGTACTGTAAACAGAAGCCAACCATGTTCTAGATATGAAAGTATATATATATTTTTGGTAAAAATAGGGTCCAGGTCTGGAATAGATTCTTATTATTGTCTGTCATTATTAACACAATTCCTCCTATTATCAAGATAAACTGAATTATCAGGTATGAGGAGTATAGTGAATAAACAAAAAACAAACCTATTCTATCAAGGGATATCGAGCCAGATCCCCTCTTGAGGCATCTTGCAGAGTAGGTCTAGTTCCGAATGGCCTATCATGAGCAAAAAGTGGGCTTAATCAAACTTTAAAAAAATATATTCTCGAGCCTGGTAAACTTTGTGATAAAAGACAGAACAGTAGAGTTTTGAAAAATATTAGGCATAATAATATATTCAAAAACCTGGCAGTTGGGAGGGGTCATCGCCTCTATCGCCCTCCCCATGGATCTGCACCTGATAATACGGGGCTTCACGCTTTGAGGGGCATTGCATAACTAATGTATGCCTAAATCTGAATCCGCATTCTGAAAGGCTAAAAACAGCCCCCTCCTCCCAAAATTGAATTGTTGAAAAGCCGGAAAGGGTGCTTTCAAAATATTTTACTACCTTTAAATACCATTCAACAATGCATGGATTGAAAGAAAGAGTTAATCTCGAAGGTTTCATCCTGTCTGCTTCTCTGCTAGCATGATCCAGTTTCTGTAGATTACATGCTACCAACAGAAAAAAATAAAATCAGAGGCAGTAAAAGCAATGAATATGTAGTGAATGGATAGTAACATATGTTTTCCGAGCACTGAAACAAGGCCTCAACTAGCAGCGCTGGAAGTGGAAATTGCTATCTGGGGGGATGTTTGGTTGAGCCTTTGGTCTAGCTGGGAGAATGTTTCTATGGTTTAAAATTGTAACAATGTGAGAGCTGGAGGGATGCTTTGTGAAAAATTTGATAGCTGGGGATACCATCCCCTCACATCCCCCACTCCTCACTTCAAGCACTGTCAACTAGGAAAAAAAATATCAATAAAAGTTGTTTGCCTTATGTGAGTGAAATTTTGTCAATTGTAATAGGGGATAAAAAAACCTTTGTTTACATATATATAAGGGCCTTGCAGAAGCAGATATAGTTTGGACAGGGCCTCACATTTCCTAACAGCAGCCCTGGTATGCAACTAAAATGAAATATGCCAAACCATTACCTGAGGTATCTAAGATGATATGTTCACAGCTATTCGCTGAAGAGTTTAAGTTGCAGCGATAAAGAGCCCCTGGTTCTCGAACAGCTTGGTGAGCAATATATGTAGAGTTCGCTCTAGGAGCACCCACCAGTAATCTGCAAAAGAGAAACAGCAAGGTGAGATGAGGTTACAACTTTATAGGTAAAATTGTATCTATTCTCCATCTACCGTAAGAAGAAAGTTAATGTAAACAAAAACTGAGAAATAGTCCCTTTCCTATTTGTTGGTTCTGGTGTTATCTTGTTCCTTGCTCAGAAATATAGGTATTGATCATAAGTATATTTAACCCATAATAGTGTTGCCCAACCAAGGGGGAAAACCCACTCCTTCAGTTTGAAGTTATGTTCTTGCTACACCCTTATAATTAACAATTTACTGTAACCGACATGAAATTATATGTGTGAAATATTAATATTTAGGTTCATATTCGTTTTTGAGGATTCTGGACGACCATGGGCATAGGTAATGTAGAAAAAGGAAACTGAAGTTTCTTGGGATGTTTTGCGTAAAATCTGCTACTCGAAAGAATACCCACCCCCACATAAGGACACTCACAGGGGCACTTGCCTTGCCCTGAGATATCTGGAAATCCCTCATACAATTCAAATTTTGAAATTGTAGCATGAAAACAGACATGAGGTGACATGAAGTAGATTAGGTACCCCTGAAAATTATCCTAGTACCGGGGATGCTTTATGAGAATTCTCTTAACTGAGGGAAATCCACCCCACCTTTCCCCACTTTAAGCACTGCTGCACCTCCTTAGAAAATATCCTGGGGGTCGCCTTGACCCTACCTCCAACTTAGAGCATTAGTGAAAATTTTAAGTCACACACAAATACAATTATATTCAATTCGTATATGGATATACATGTACACAGTGTGTTTCTGTGAACCATCGACAATCTTTTACAGCATGTAGATGACACCAATGTGAACAACTTTCCTTAATAACGTTTTATCTCATTTCGACTCTATGGGTTCAAACCCCCGCTTAAGTTTGAATAAAATTACCAGATTACCTGTTCTATCCGCTTGTTCATAAAAAATTATTTGGACTTATTTTATTCTCCTAAATTAGATACGTATAGGTAGGGACATTGAATTTTTGCGATGCACGAAATCGCGAAATGTGAAAAAAAAATTCAATTTTGAACATTCTGCACGTAACTACACCCCCAATGATGAAATATACATGAGTTTTATTCGCGAAGTAATGCGAAATGTGTGCTTTTCCACGAAATGAACGCTTTTTCGCAAAATAACCGTGAAATATCATCAAATTAAGTAGAAAAAACCCAAAAACCGGCAATCGAGGTTGTGCGCGCAAACTGTCGATTTGTAACGAATCGTTTACCTAAAGCAGCTGAAGAACGTTTCATCTTCGATCACATCAGGAAGACGCTGCAAATTGGGATTTCCCATGCACATAATCTCAGTTCGAAAAATTCGTTCCCTGTCAAGCTGCATTCTTTTCTTCCCCCGAATGTCTACTCCACTTCCAGTTTCATTGAACTTGCTAGCTGTAGCAGCGATAAGATTAGTCTGTTCCCGCACATCAAGGGAAACAATGGTGTCATTGGTGTTCAGTCATGAATGAATTTTGTTTATCATCATGTGATTTTCAACATGTGTTTGTGTGTGCAGTAGTGATTATTTTATTTGTTGGACAGCAAGGATATCCTTTCAATACATACAATGAATAAATCACTTGAGATATGCAATTTAGAAATGAAGTGATTTTGTTTTGATGTTTTCTTTTTGGTTGGACAGCTAAGTACTTGTGCATGTGTACAGCATATAAAAATCAAGTAGTTTATCAATTTATAGCTCTTTTGTATGTTGTTTCCTCTCATAATGAAAAAGTGTGTGCCAATTTTTTTTTTCACCGCTGGTATATACCGCTGATCTAACATTTTATTTACAGCTCTTCTCATTTTTTATTTACCATAAATTCGTCTCCCTACGTATAGGAGACGATACGGATAGGAAGGAAATTACGAAATTCCACACACTAGATGGGAATGCAGAACAAATGTCTACAATTTCCTGATAGTTTCGGAATTTCTGCGACAAGAAACTGCATTGATACTGTCAAATCAGTTATATTTTTTCCTTCGAGTTTTCTTAAAGAAATTTGGCCTTTAAAAACGCAGTGTAAGAAAACCAGGGAAACACCTTAACATTCTCAAGTTGTTTGACACAAGATGAACAGAAAAGCATCAATATTAAGTAGTGTGGCTTGTGGACACCTCAAAAGGGGTACTGTGAACATATCGGTATTCTAAACGAGATATTAGAAAAAAATGCCCACTCTAATCATGGACGTCCGCAATTTTTTTCCACGGAGGAACAAGCAAGGTATTTTTCCATGGGGCATATTACCCCGATAATAATGTTGCTTCCTCAAAGAACACCACTTGAATTTGAAATTATCACATTCCTGCATCCTCATAATAATAATTAATGTAAATTACTGTAACTGAAATAAAATTATACGTGTGAAATATATACCTTTTTAAGGGGAAAGTGTGGCCATCCTTGTCCCTCTTCCAGATGTCTATTCCCATATATTATACTTTCACCTAGAAATTTAGTGTAGAGGAATCCTATTACCGTTACTAAACAATATTATATCTTCAAGTTGATGAAAATCCAAAGCAACTACGGGGTAAGGGAGTGGAGTGGACGAAAATCAATTGGGGGGGGGGCAAACATTTAAGTAAAAGAAAGCAAGGCTAGCCGAATATAATAGCAGCAGGACAAAAGGACACTCAAGATGGTATTAGTTTTTATGTCTCTCTTGCATTATTTCTTCTAGACGGCCAAGAGCGCCTGCAGTGGGGCACAGAGGGGTAATTGCCCACTCAATTTAAAATTTTACCGGGAGTTGGCCCTCGGCGCCAAACAATCTAAATGAAAAGAATGTAAAGAGAATGCCATGGCGCCCCATGAATTTTTTTGTGCCCTATAAAATCAATATTGTTTTCAGTTTGTAAAATTTTGGGTCAGAAATTTTTCTTGCTCGCTTCGCTCGCATTTTGCTTCTATCCTCTACTGCATTTGAAATTACTAGAACGAGAGATAGAAATAATAACAACTATGGACTTCAGACTGTTTCTGCTAAACAGTTTTGTCGTAAATGCAGGAACAATTGATCGGAGGCCAGCCCCCATGGTGCAGTGGTTAGCGCATAGCGCTACGACGACAGGGGTGTCAGGTTCGAATCTTGGCCTGGGCATGAATGTTTGCGAGTGTCCATTCATCAATTTCATCACTTATTCCAATCATCGCAAATTAGCCAAAACTGGCCCAAAAAGCGAAGTAAAATAAAGCAAATCAATCAATGAATCAATTGTTCGGATGTAAAGGTGCGCGCGCACATTTCAGAGACAATTTATATCATTTTTGCTGTTGATTTCTTATGGGGAGGATGAATTGATTATGTAATGTATTTAAATAATATGTATAATATATATATATATATATATATACACACACACATACTCTCAATGCAATAAAACTAAAAGAGCGAGATAAAATGTGTTTTTTCTTTTCAGACTGAACTTTCATCAAGGCTTTTGTACTCCCTAATCAGAGGGTCTGCGCACGCCTATGTCAATGATATACTTCGAAATAGATTTCGGTTTCTTTTTAAGAAGTGTAAAGAATATGATAATGAATATGTACACACACACACACTCAACTTTGTCGGGTCAAGAACCTCCACTCCCCCCCCCCGCTCCCCAACAAGCTTCAGGTCAGCTGTGTCTCGGATTTTCACATATGAAATATAGTAACCCTAATCTTACCAAAAGTTGAACCCACCCCTCACGTGAACTATGTATATAAACGCCCATGCCTGCAGCTATGCAACACATTCATGGTTGCCACTAGCATTTCTCTACCAGGAAACGACATGTTTAGTATACCGCGTTTGTTACAACCTGCCCCCTTTCCCGCGCTAGGGAGCGCTCGACAGTTTCGGTGCCAATGAGAAACGAGGAAAAAATCGTCTGCTGGGCAGCGAGCAGCGAATGGAGGCCAGAAGAGAGGCGCTTACGTAGACGCTGTTGCGACGTTGCGTATTTTAATTGGCTGCCTGGCTTTGACTTTCCCCAGCACCGAGAAAAGCCAGGGAGCAACTAGCGCGGGAACCGGGACAGGTTGTAAAAAACGCGGTATAAGCTATGGACAAGCAGGAAAGAATAAACCTCAGGATGTATATATGTAAATGTTTCAAATAGGATAAACAAGAATGCATGAATTGAGGGGTTTCTCTGCTAGTATGGTTCGGCTTCCATAGAGTAGCTAGTAACATCTTTAGAATGTTATCTGACAGAAAAAAGTGTCAATGGCAATGATGAATCTGTATTGTAAGGCTAGGCTACATATACACAGGCTATCGTTTATCTTGACATAATCTCCCTATCTCTCTTATCTAAGTTTCCCTCCCCTTCATTCTAACTGCCCATGTCTTTCAACTGCTGTGAACCTCGCTTACCGTGGGTATGTTTTTCTTATCTCGCTAAATTAGAAGAAATTCCCCTTGTACTTTTATTAGGTGGCTGCAAAACGTTGAAACGCAATTGTAAAAGTATGGAACAAACGCTTTACTCAAGTAAGAAGCACCACTAGTTATTAGGTTACAATAAGTTTTTACGTGCAATTAGCGTCGGCCTAGATGAGGATGGGTTTGGGAAATTGCTCCAGGCCTCAAGCTTCATGGAGGGAATCAGCCTAGCAGCAAAACAGTTTGAAATGTTAGAGTTTTATGTTCTAAAATTCGACATTTGCAGATGTGCAAGTTTCAAATGCCCTCCTTTGTATTTGCCACTATTAATGTAAGTACTTTACAAGAAGAAATATATATATATATATATATATTTGTTTTTGTTGTGATACGAGGCATATTGTGTATTGTATATTTAATAGCAACAACAGGAAATGTGGATTTTTTTTATCATCAAAGGATCTAATTTACAATTTAAAAGAGGTTATTTTTATACTAGATATTTTCTGCACTATAAGTGTTTGGAATTTCTTGGAATTAACAGTATTTATTCTATACGTGCAAAAACAATCACTTGAAGGTGAAATATTGTGTACAATTCAAGATTTTCACCGCATACGAAAATTTCCTGTCCAGAAAATTTCCAGACCTGGTTGGGAAATGGATAAATTTTTCAGTCCTGAACGTCAGAAATATTAATATTTCCTTCCCAATCCCATCCCGACCAAAAATTTTCCGTCCCGCACACCCCTACTTACGGCAGTCAACATGATTCTCTCTCTTGTGAAAACATTCTTTCGTTATTTTATTGGAGATGGCAGTTAAACAATATTATTTGTAATAAAATATCGCTACAATCTCACCATTCGTATTACATGGACTTTTTACAGATATCTCAGTAAATCAAGTGCCCCATGGTCTCCCTGCGGAGGCCCTTGAATAACATGAGCTTTTAACTGAAAAGTGTTCTGCTTCTACGCAAAGGCGTAACTTGGCGGGAACAAGTGCCCCCCTCCACAATTTTCAGGCTTAATAAAATTTATAAATAATAAAGAGTAGTCCTTTGTTGTTGTACTTTTGCAAAATGTGACAATTATTTAGTAAATCATCCCATTTTGATGAGTTGGGAAACTTTTCAAGTCTGCCCCCCAAAGTTAAATTTCAGGTTCGATTTTGCCCCCCTCAAAATTAATCCCCAAGTTACGGTCATGATTCTACGTTGAGGGTTAGTGAACGATTCTTTTACTAGGTTCACGAGGATCTTACGGATTGACAAGTTTTAAAATGCAAGAGGATCGTCCAATTTTTTGTTCGTTCTGCATACAATTTTCCTAGATGAAAACCCTGAATATTGACCAACTGAAAAGTGATAAAAAAATATTACGATTTGGGCTAAAATAACATTTGAGAATCGATGTCATTAGAAGCGATCACTGCTGAGGTAATTGTGATAGAAATACGCAAAGTGACTGAGAAAACAAATAGTTTTGCATAATAAAGTAACTTATAGACAAGAAAATAATCAACGTTGATCTGCATACAGTATGAATTCTTCTGTGGTTCACAACTCACTTATAAACATATGGAGTTTCTCTTGTTCACAACGCTTAGAAACTCGCGATTGATTGATTTTATTTTACTTCGCTTCTCTGCCACTTTTTGCTAATTGCGAAGATGAGAATGGGTAGTGATAAGATAGAATAGATGAAGGACAAACAAACATGGACGGCACACAACACTGGTCCCATACAGGATTGCACTGACCATGGGCCCAGACGCCAGAGCCTCGCTAGTCTGCAAAATGCAGTCCAGTGTGTACTACGTGGAAGTGAGGTTGAGATTTTGGTGTCTTGATAAGGGGTTACCCCTTACAATCCGAAAGAGTTTAATTTACTGACAATTTGGACAGGAGCAACATAGTCATGGACGTCCGAAAAGGAAAGGGGGGACATGGGGGGGGGGGACACGGTCCCCTGTAACTTGAAAGCCAACCTATATCTTATATATTTCACACATATTCAGTTCGGTGAATTTCTTACATGGCCGCCTGTAAATTCTATTTCAGTGTTTCCACGTCAATACATTGCGTTACGTGGACCTTCTAAACTTTCATTAAATATTAATACGTATTATGCCTCAAACTGTATATAACCCTACAGATATTTCTTCTCAATTAATTGAGAATAACACCATGCTTATAGTCTCTTTTCTGGGGTGTAAGGGACGACCATTCCTAAAATAAAAATCAATCTCACTTCCACATAATACACCCTGGACTGCATTTTGCAGCCTAGCATGGCTCTGGCGTCTGGACTCACGTCTCAGTCAGTATAATCCTCCGTGGGACTCGTACTGTGTCGTCCGTATATGTTTTTGATTATGCCTTCATCCATCTCATCATTCATCCCCATCTTCGCGATTAACCGAAAGTGGCAGACAAGAGAAGTAAAATAAATAAATCATCATTAGTGTCTTTTTGTGCAATTTGTTTGGTCTTTGGCACGTTCCACAACTGCGTTATTATGTTAGCAAAATTATACTTTTTTAAATAATGCTATACATTTATTGACAGGTAATTATTTTTAGCGGTGGGGATATAATATGCAAAGCAAAATTCCCGACTTTTCTTGTTTCCCCGTCATTGCACCTTGCGAAGGTTCGTTGAACTTCTTTTCGGTGCCGATGTGATCTGAGCTAACGGGGAATAGTTTGTAGAAAGTGACAGCATGGGACGACCCATGGGCCACAGTAAGCCTTCAAGGACAACGTGGTTTCCTTCCAGAAGCTCAATTAAACGCATTCCCTTGTCACGATTGACGAGCAGCAAAAGTTCACTAAGCTTATCGGCAAGGCACAGAATCACTGACAGGTGAACAAATGGTTTTTCTGTTTTGAGAGCATTTTGTCAGGGGTTGAGCCATGTAGGAGTGCAGATCCGAGCTAAAAACCTGGTAAAGCTTTCGACTTCAAGATTAGGCCAGTGTGTCCAGTCACGAAGAAGATAGGCAGTGCTGCAAGTGGAAATTATTAGGTGGAAGGGATCTTTGCTCGAGCCTTGTAAATAGCTGAGAAGGGGGCGCTTGTATGTTTCAACATAGCAACAAAGGGAGGTTCTATGCAAATTATCCTCGCTGAGAGGCGGCGTTCTCCGCTTCGAGCACTGAAGATTGGGGATGGTAACGAGATATGTCTCGGTCTCTTCTCGAGACCAAATCAAATCCATAGGCGTAACTTGACGGGGGCAATGAGACACTCGCCCCCCAAGGCGAGTTCCAAGTTCATTGAAATTTACACATTATTTTTTAACCTTCTGGTTCATTGACCCGCTGCCCCAAATTTAGGAAGCTGACTAGATACTTCGAAACTTGTAGAGATTAGAAGGTACCAGAAACTCTAGGTCTCATTTGAGACTTTGTATACTTCATGTAAGATATTTGAAAACAAAAAAATGTTCGACTTATACGGACAAGGGGATCTCATCATTTATAGAAAGATATTGCATTATGCATCAGTGACAATCGTGAACTTATGCAGCGTTCATGTTAAAATTTCGTTTTTCGGCGTCGGAACGAGAAATAAATAGGTCGTTATTAAGGAAAGTTGTTTCCCTTAATGAACTCCATACGCCGTAAAAGTTACTTATGACGCAGTGTGTATTATTGCTTGTATCTGTACTCCCGAGTAGCCAAATGCTAAGCCCCTCGTCTTTGGTGCGAGCGGTTCTGGGTTCGTTTCCCGGTGAGAGTTCAATAAATTTCAGTGTTGACCCAGCATCGTAGGGAGTTGCTTGAAAAGAAGTAGTTGGCTCCGGTAGTAACGGAAGCCAGAAAACAGTGGCGATGGGACTCTGTGCGCTGGCCATGTACCCAACGAGAGGCCGCTTTGCAGACCTTGACTCTTAAAGGGCTGTTGAACTACGGAGTTTAGTTTTATATATATATATATAACGAGGCAAGATGAAATAGTTGATATGATTATATAATCAATATCAATTTAGTACTAAAGCAATAGGAGAGACTTAAACCTGCTTCTCTTACAGGTTTGATTTATATATCGTGTCCTGTCACCTTGTATGCCACTGTGCCAAATATCAAGACTGTTTTGCAATTAGCTGATTTAAGATAAGGGAGGCAGAGCTATATGTTTGCATTGCATTCTAAGATAGATAGGTCTATTTGTTTACTTAGGTTGAGAGAGATATAGAGAAAGAGAATCCTAAATTGTGCTGCTTCTCCTTATAAAAAAACTGTGTGTTTACTTTTCTCACAAGTCCTTTGCGTTCAATATTATACAGAGTCCATCCCTAATGTGATATTATTCAACCTCAAAAATAAACTGTGTGATTCATACCGTGAGCAACATCAGCCTGAAACGTGAGCGGGAAAGAAGGTGAGAATCATGTTGGAAGCTTGCAGTCAAGGCCTTACACACACACCTGCTGATTGAGGAAATATGGATATTAAGCAATGTCAAGTTTGCCCGTTTGTTAGGAGTGCACAGTTTAAAATCACGTCAGTATACGTATCAATTAAACCCCAATTATGGTCAGATTTAGGGCGCCCCTCCTCTTCCAAGATATCTAAAATTACTAATTTCTTCCCAGCGGTAGTTTTTTACAGGATTCTTTCAATTAGGAACCTTTCAATTGCGCAACTGTTATATTTTCTAAATTTGCATACTCCCTATCAGCGCCGTGTGTTGAATGATTTCACATCTATACGAAATTGTCAACGGTAAAATCAGCTGCAACTGCCTCCTTCAGGAATTTCACCTTCGAGTGCCTATGCGACAACCAACACGTAACACAAACCTCTTTTATGAAGAAAGCGTCGACTGGTAATAATAAGAAAACATTTTTTCTGCAAACTTCCCACCCAGTATAATCTCCCATCAAGTGTTCAGAGTATGCCTTTCGGTCATCCATCAGAATAAAGGCTCCCCAAATAATATAAATCATGCCACGTTAGACTTTTTTAAAAAATTTTTGTATGTTAGGCTTTCTTGTTTTCACGATTTCAGTGTAAAGTGACAGCTATTTGCTGTACCTGAAACTTTCTAAATAAACAACAATACGTTGTCAATCTGAATAAAAGTAATGACGAACTCTCTTCAGATTTCACGTCTATAAAGTCGACCATTCCTTCTTTGACCTCCAAAATTTAGTGATTCCCCTCCCCAAGAAGCCTAAAACTACGAATATCTCATCGGTCGGCATGTGCATGGTGCATAAAAAGGTGTCTAAAATTAAGCAATAGGCCATGCAGACGTCTAGAAAAATAAGCATTGAATTAATTTAACTTAAGTCGGCTACAGCTGGGAAAAAATTTCACCCTCCACAAGACATCCGCCACTAACCCCAGTATCAATTAAACCATAGCTGGATTACTTGTTGCCAAACCAAACTCTTTCAAGATGAACACGTGATTATGAAATTTACTACATTAAGCGAGACATGCACACGAAATAGGGAGACCTCAGAAGGTCATTGTTTTGTCCACAAGCATCCTTCCCACCTTCGTCTATTAAGGGTGACTTGTTTATTAGTGGTCCTATAGAAGGTTATGGGTTAAAGTGACAATGGGGCGTGGGTGTTGGCAAATCAACAATAAATTAATTTAAATTATGATTTGTACCAGGGATACACATAAGCTTATATGCTTGTTTTGCGTCTGTAATGGCAAATATATTGAGGATTTTGCCGTACAATATGTAACATTTCATATGTTTTGTATAAGCGCAATACACAAATAGGAGTCATTCGAAAATAGCCAGTCTTAAAAGTTGTTGTTTTTGAATTGTAGTAAATAGCAGTTGTTGTATAATGATAAATTTGGACTGGACTTACAGCCCCTCCCCCACTTCCCCAGATCATGTCATAATTCACATAAAGTATCTATTTAATCAAAACAGAGTGTCTAGTACCATTCAATTACTGAAAATCGCTATTTTTAAGATTTACCGAACACTTTACTTGATTCCCCCCCGAATTCTTCCTTTTCTTCATCTAACGAATTACATACGGTGCACCTAGTAGCAAAAGTGACTTGAACCAGCTTAAGTCAATGAATTATTATTATTAAAGAAATGTATGCTGATCCCCCGTCTCATTGCACATATTGTAGCATGGTGTCAAGGTGTAAACCTTAGCCTATACGTATTAGAAATACATATAAAGTTGAATGTTATATTATTTTAAGGAAAAATCCCCCCCCCCCCAATTTTGGTGGCTCGGTCCGCGCCATTATCCGCCCCGACCTTGTGGGCACCCCTGACCTACAGTTTGGACATATTTATTCCTAACAAAAATCGTAGCACATCTCTCAATCACAATATATACACTCCTGTTCACATTTTATTAGTTTGGACAGTTGAAGTATGTGTCATTTTATCTGAACATGAGTGTACTATAAACTTTTATTTACCGATTTATTATTACCGAAGGATTTTGGGGTGCGGGACTTTCCACAGAGGGGTACGCAAGTGCACCCTTGGCGCCTATGTGATATGGACATCAATTCATATATTTATCATCGATCTTCATAGAGGCAGAAGAGCGATGTAAAATAAAATACAAATAATAAATTACATTTCATATTCTCTCTCTCTTGGAGTCTCCATAGAGCAGGTTATTTTAGCTTGCGTTCGTGAAGCAGATTTTAAAAATTTCTTGCGATTCTTTTATCCAATTAATCAATCATCCTCACCACACGATTAACCTAACGCGGTCACTGGCGTTCGCAGGATTTTCTTTTCGGGAGGGTCCGGAATTGTAAATGTGGATAGTACAGTTACATACAATTGTGGGTTGTAAGGGATCCATTGAAAGTCATTGGAATCGTCACAACCTAGAAGTGTCCGTGACTATACAGGGTGGCCCAAAGTCCCGCACCATAGGCGTATGACGATAATTGTGAAATGTTTGAGATTTTTTTTTGCAGGTGGACCATGTTTACTCTTGAAGAACGGGACTTGGTGACCCACATCCTGCGAGTGATGGTTTGGGCCTACAGTTGTGTTTTGACAATGGTGGCCAACACATTCAACAAATATTGTAATACAGCCTGTGGTGCGGAACTTTAGGGCCACCCTGTACATAGCTGCTTTCTAAGAGGACGTCATTAACAATAAGATATTTCGTACATTTAGAACTGTCCACTCTCAAAAATGGCAATCGGGGGTCATTTTAAGAGAGAGTTGCATTTATCATTTTGGTTATTCCCGAGTTCTTCATTGCTTTTATTTGAAAATGTTGATTTTTCTTAAAATTTCTGAGGGGCTGTAGCCCCATCAGCCCCCCTCTGCGTACGCCAGGGAACGTGGTAGAAAATGGGTTATTAAACAAATACGAATTCCCCTCCGCCCTCGCCAACAACGCTGTTACCTTGTAATCATGGGGACCCGTGTTCGATTCCCGGTGGGGTACATTGTAGTGATTCGAATCCCAGTTCAAACTGTAGGTCCAGTCCCGATAAGCCTATCTGAGCATAAGGTATATTTAAACTTTCTCATTTCTACGATTCTGGCGAAATCTAGCTATGATTAGCCACGAATTCAGTTTCTCTCAGATCTATTTTTAGTGAGCTACAGAAGGAAAGGGCACACACACACACACAATCACTCCACTTACCTGACGTCACCATTTGACCGCTGCAAAGCCACCGTGTACCCAAAGTAGCTGCCTGTCTGTGCTTGCGGGTCGTCGAATACCTGGGCATACTCCACGTCAAAGTTGAACGCACAAGAGGGAACACTAACACAAACGGCCACCAACACAACACACAATAACATCCTCGCCAACTGAGAGCAAGCACCCTCTCGCGACACGAGCTTCTGCGATAGTCACTTGTGATTTCCGAGTGAACCGCCGCTGTAGAGTTTCCTGTGCGCCTTCGTACAGGAAGTGACGTAATTTTGCGATACGAGTTGGTTTTTAGTTTGTTAAAAGTTAACTAACATTCCGAGAAGCTAAACTTAGCAGATGATTGACTTGTCTTCTTAGCGAGAAGTGGCGAAGTGACGTAGTTATCGAGCTGGATCTAAACGCCAAGAGAACGTCGTTGGGCGAAAACTGCGCTAAAACCATCACGTGCTTTAACCAGCTCGCTGTAAGATGTTGAGACGCATCTCTTGTGCAACCTAGCTTAATACACCAGCCTTTTCAATTACCTGGGCGATTTCTTATGCGCATGCATTTCCAGAAACAACAAAAGGGAAATTGCGATGGCAGGTCAAGGAGACGATGTATTCTGAACTTTTGAGCATGACGTTGTCTCGCTAGTGTGTTACAAATTCCAGAAAGGAGGGGAACGGGGAGGGAGGGGTGCATACCAAAGGAGGGGGGAATTCGGAAAAACCAACCGAACTTGCAATCTTCTATTGTAGAGTCCTGTGCTGTAGTAGCGCAACAGAAACGCTGCGTGATACTCCTGTTCACAGTGTACTTTTCTTTTCTTTTTTATAGAAATATACCTGGCCATTGACGTCCGTAGGATTTTTTCCAGGGGGGCAAACATGGCACATTTTCCCCAATAACAGTGTTGTTCCCTCAAAAAAACATTGCTTAAATTTGAATTTACCATATTCATGCAATAATTAACACATATTATTGTGGCTGAAATGAAATTATATGTGAAAAATATAAAATTTTTGGTTCACTTTCGTTTTCCAGGGGGAGGGGCACGGCTCCCCATCCGGACGCCCATGTACTTGGCACGCTTTTTTCTCAGTAGTGCTGTTGTATTTACATTCGTTATGACAGTTACTGAACTTTATCTTACACTTCGTAGTTTATCGGTATTGATGATGTGATGCTTGATTTATAACATGGTCGACACAATATGAGGGTACAATTTCCCTTTTCAAGGAGCAAATTTCCCCCTTTCGCCCATCTAAAGTAATAAGAATAAGAATACGAGTAGTAATAATAATGCAAGTAATAATAATAAATAGTGGTGGTAGTAGTAGTAGCAGTAGTGATTTCGTTGGCCCATATTCGTATATATGAGAAGTGTTACAAAAAATTCATCATACACTTGCTCATAGCCAGCCTTCTTTCTACTGGACCAGATGTCCCAGATTCGAACCATGGTGTAGCAATGTGTTAACTCAGATGGAGTCAACAGATGTAGCCTCCCCCCACTCTGTCTGCATATATTTGTGTGGGTGGGTATAGATTAAGATCAGTGGCGCAGGAACGTTTTTCATTTGGAGGGGTACAAAATTCAGCCTCCCATATATATATATATATATATATATATATACACACACACACACACACAAATATATACTACGCATATACTACTTCAAAGATAGTACCTATAGGTGGCACCGGAAATATTCCATTAACAATTCCGAAAAATATATATCTCTGGACCTTGTTCATGGGCTCATTTTGAATTTAACGAAAAGGAATATCAGGAGTTCGAAATGTAAAAATTGTGAACAAAGATACAGCTATTGATTGTTAATGCAGGGTGAGATTAAAGGGGGGTGAGGAAGATTCCCCCTTCTCCTCTATCTTCAGCTATCCCAACCAGGAATAATCGTCTCTCTCGAACTGGATATAGAAACCATATTATTTAATATTACTTATAGAGTCCACATCAGTTCAGTTCATTTTAATTTTAAAGTCCTATAGCTAAGCATAAAGATATCTTTAAACAATTTGTGGCAGATTTGTACCACATCCAATGCCTTTTAGAAGCCATGTATTCGGTATTTCCTCAGACATCTATAGGGTATTGTATTTTTTTAAAAAAATATTGAGTTGAGATGGTTCCCGATCAACTCGTAAGAGGTCTAAGTTTGGAATGTTTGTAAAACATTTGACAAAGCATTTATTTGTAATATAATTATTTGTACCTAACGACGTTCTTCAAGCACTGAAAATACTATCATTATATATACAAAACCGAAATCCTTCAGATCTTAGAGCAAGCAAGGAAAGCCAAACGCTCGAAAGTTGTTTTATTTCTCTTTTCAATCTTCGGTGGATAATATAAAGAGCCGGCCAAGGTTTATTTTCGTATTTAGTGGTATTACATGCATATACATGCATGTTTTAAGGTGACTTGTCAATTCCTCGTTTACGTGAAAAGGTGAACTTTAATGTAAGCAAAAGCATGTGCGCGTCACAGTTAAAGATTTTCGCATCTACAAAGAAAATCCAAAACACATTCCCACCTCGCCGGCCTCCATGGCGTTCTACGACGCCAGAGGTTCCCGGTTCGAAACCCGGCCTGGGCATGGGTGTTATTTGTGAGTGTCCCTTCTTCAATTTCATCATACCATCACTCATCCTCATCTTCGCGATTAGCCAGAAGTGGCTGAAATTTGAAGTAAAATAAACCAAATCACTCAATCAAACATTCGCATCTTGCTCAAAGACCTTGTGAATTCAATCCAAAATCTACCAATATCTATCAGCCGAATGTGAAATCTCATAAACCTAACCTTAACTGATTAGAAAAATAATTTAGAAGTTTTAAACATACTTTTACTTTCCTTATACCCCCAGTGCATTGCTTTCATGTAGAAAAAAAAATGCAAGAAATTGAATGAAGTCTAGTTTAGATAACACAGTGGCCTTGACAAGCCAACTGGCGAACCATAGGACCTGCAGTGAGTCTCACTTATCCCGTGCATTCATTTGACTAATGTAATTTTCTTCCAGTTTGACTTTAGGGTTTAACTTCAAATGGCGTTGTGTTTGTGTTGCATTCGATATCAAAATTAGATTTTAAGCGATTAATGTCCAATTCTAAGTACTATATCTAATACTTAGGTAAAACCAAGTTATCGTCCTCTGATAAAATCACAAATTGCACCCTGTTCTAATGTCTAGGAAAGGGGAACCTTTCATTTGACCTAGGAATGACATCGAGATGAGACGAGTCGGGAATTGTCACAGCCTCATCTCGTCTCCTGTGTGGTGAGTTTGAGTTTGTTTGAGTTGGTTAAGTCCACTTTATGCACATTAAGGCTAATCGGGATCCGAACCACTGTGCCACGTGCCTCCACCGGGCTATTGAACCCCTTGATTACAAGGCGACGACGCTACCACTGCGCCATCGGGAAGGCCCTCCGGTGTGCTGAAGTCCTCCTCGTTCTTGTTTGTGCTTTTCTCTTGTTTCGGTGTCCACTCGGAAGTTGATAAAACTTATTCTATGTACTTTATATCCACTTCATGGGCTAATCGGGACTGAATCTGAAGTTTAAAGTGGGATCCAAAGCTCAGTGCATATTGAACCCTTCAATTACAAGGCGAGATATCTCGTCCTGACCCACGAAATGTTTAGTATAAGCAACACGTACATTGTGTCACCACTCAAAGATTCACAACGTATATGTCATTAAAGCAAAACTTTTTATAATAACGTTTTTCTGCTTTATATCTTTTTTCGATGCTGTGAACCGTCGAAATACGGAATTATATTATAAATAGATTAAACCTGGCAGCACAGGCTCGCAATTATTACTAATTCATTAACTTTGCAATTACAGTATACAAAATACACGACATTTTGAAAAAAAGATGTCAATAAATTTAAACGCTTGGTATGTCTGATAAGACACACAGTAATTTAAATTTATTTTTACCAATTTCTTCAAATATGATACCCGAGCTTTGAACGAGATCATCTCGGACATCAAGTATCGCCTCGATTTGATTTTGCAGAGATTTATTTCAGTCTCGTTTCGAAATTTGAGAGGAAAAACAGACTTTTCTTGTCTCCGTATCATCTCTATGTTCAAAAATCTCTTAATATATAGATTTCAGTATAGTTTTCCCTCTTACAAAGTTATGAAGTACAGGAGTACATTGTACCCCCCAATGTCTCGTCTCATTACTGTAAGTATTTCGTTTCGGAAAATTCCATTTGAAAAATTTAAAAGAAAAGGTCAGTCCATACACTCTTCTGATGAAAATTTATACATTATCTTTGAATAGACGCGACTTTAGAAATGTGTACCCCTCTTACGCAAAGGAGCATTCATCTGGAGCGTGATTTTCTGAGAGTAAACTTTATCTGATTCCATCGTTTCACAGAAATTGTACACAATTTTCATCTCCTTAAAGAGGTTTCCAAGAACACAGGTCAATGAACTAACTACATAGTAGCAAGCACAATGTAGTACAATAAGTTTACAATGGTTTGAATTTCTGTGGTAGCTAAGTAAGATAAATTAGATAATGCTTGTAAGTTATAAAAGATATACCTAAACCTTTTTTATTGAGCGAATTGAAAATATGTTCCTTTAACAGTAGCTCCTTGCGTCTGTCAAATTATCTAAGGAGGGTACAGGGGGTACAACGGGATTTTCGGATTTAGGGGGTACAGTACTCCCCTTCAAAAATTCGAGGGGTACAATGTACCCCTGTACCCCCCCGTTCCTGCGCCACTGATTAAGATCTCCCCCTCCACCACCAGTCTTCAATGATTTCGTACCCTGTTTTTCAGAGCCTAGGGGAAGGGGAAAACTGCACACAACAAAAGTAAGACACGTAATATTTAACGTTGTTGAAGTTTTTGACCCGAAGCAAGGAAGAGAAGTTCTGTTCTACATGGCCTCCCCGATGGCTCAGTAGTAGCGTCGTCGCCTTGTAATCAAGGGGTCCCTGGTTCGATACCCGGTGGAGGCACAGGTGGTTCGGATCCCACCTTAAACTGTAGGTCCAGTCCCGATTAGCCTTACTGTGCATAAAGTGGACTTAAAACAACAAATCAATCAATCAATCAAGTTCTGTTCTACATATGGCAAGCAACGCAGGACGGGGACATTCGGGTACGAACGAAGGTAAAACGAGAGGAGAAAACAAACGACCCATCCACTTTAGTTCGCGAGTTTGCTGAGGTTCTTCTCATGCTGGTTGAGTTGTATCTCTTATTTTAAGTTTTGAGTTTATGTCCACTTTATGCACAGAAAGGCTAATCAGGACTTGATGTACAGTTTAAAGTGCGATTCGAACAAGGCGACAACATTACCAATACGCCATCGGGGAGGCCATGTATCCTGAGGAACACTGCTTGCAAAATGTTATATACATATATTTTGTTGTTGCTTTTCTTTTGTACTTCACTTCTGTTCGTTTCTAGCTTAGTCGAGGAAATGAAGATGGATGGTTAAGTGGATAAATAGCAGATTAAACACTACAAAACATACGTATATGCTTCTATAACCTGGTTAAGTCCAAGTCTACGACAGAGGCGAACAAGTAAAAAAGGGTAAACGCTGGAAGAGTTAAACGTCGCGGTGTCTATTAAATTAATATTGTAGTTGTAAAGATTAGGGATGGCCAGATCCGGATCCAAAAAATTTTCGGATCCGGATCAGCGGATCCGGAATTTTCAGATCCGGACCGGGATCCGGTACTTTCGGATCCGGATCCGTTTTGCCATCCCACATGAGCTTCTTTGGAAAGTAAGAATGTGTTTATAACATATTGTTACCTGCTAATATACATATATATATAATATACATACATACACACACATATATATAGTGTGTGTGCGCGCGTGCGCGATTTGTAATTAATTAATACACTTACAAGGGAGGTCTAAGTCTTCCCCTCCGATTTCCATGAAACTTGGCAGGTGTATAGAGGCCCCCCGTCAAATGTCAAGATGAGGAGAAATTGAAGTGGGGATCTGACCCCGAAACCACGTAAATACGGCATAGGAAGAAACAGGTGGCATAGGGCCTCTCTATACACATACCAAATTTCATGGAAATCGGAGGGGGACAGGGGTCAGATGATCTCCACGTCAATTTGTCCTCATCTTGACATTTGAGGGGATTTTGCCCCCTAAAACAGTTTTTAGCTGAAACAAAAAAAACACGTATTTCTTCCTATGGGCCCCTCTATACACCTGCCACGTTTCATGGAAATCGGAGGGGAACACAGGGGTCAGATCCCCACTTCAATTTGTCCACATCTTGACATTTGAGGGGAGGTTGCCCCCTAGAACAGATTTTTAGTCGAAACAAAAAAACACGTATTTCTTCCTTTGGGCCCCTCTATAAATCTGCCAAGTTTCATGGAAATCGGAGGGGGGCACAGGGGTCAAATGCCCACTTAAATTTGTCCTCATATTGACATTTGAGGGGGGTTGCCCCCTAAAACAGTTTTTTAGCCGAAACAAAAAAAACACGTATTTCTTCATTTCGGCCCGTTTATACACACACCTGCCAAGTTTCATGGAAATCGGAGGGGGACACAGGGGTCAGATCCCCACTTCAATTTTTCCTCATCTTGACATTTGAGTGGGTTTTGCCCCGTAAAACCGTTTTTTAGCTGAAACAAACAAAAAAAACACGTATTTCTTCCTTTGGGCCCCACTATACACTTGCCAAGTTTCATGGAAATCGGAAGGGGACACATAGGTCAAATGCCCACTTAAATTTGTTCTCATATTGACATTTGAGGGGGGGTTGCCCCCTAAAACAGTTTTTTTAGCCGAAACAAAAAAAACACGTATTTCTTCCTTTGGGCCCGTTTATACACACACCTGCCAAGTATCATGGAAATCGGAGGGGGACACTTAGATAACCTCCCTTGTTAGTCTTACACTTTGTAATTATATAACACTGCATATATTATAATGTTTTATTTTGATTTATAAAACTGTAACTGTAGAACAATTGTATAATTTTTGTATAACATTTCTATCTTGTTATATGTGTTAAAGGTTTCATCCTGGAATGGAATGTCTCACATTTATGTGTGTTTTCATTTCCAATACATTCGAATGAATACATATTCGTTTCAATGGCATTTACAAAATCACCTCTGACATTTTATGTTAAACAAATAAGATTATTTTTGTGCACGGGTGTGTTAGCTGATGCATAGCAAAGTATTTTAGGAACAACACTTGAAAAAAATACTTGTAGGACTAACTAATGAAAAGTTTATTTGTAATCGAAGATCATAATACCTTTTAAGGTGTGGTAATACTATAATGGGATTGAGATACGAAACTCTCGGATCCGGATCCGGATTTTCGGACCCGGAACTTTCGGATCAAGATCCAGATCGGTAACTTTTGGATCCGGATCCGTTTGGTCATCCCTAGCAAAGATACGATTCCAAAAATATATTATATACGATTTGTTCATGATGGTGCTTTATTCGAGACACCGAGTGACTGACCTGCAAGAGTCGTTATGAAATCATAAAATGGTCAAAATAGGATTCGGCATTTCGATGAAGTGGTTATGATGGTAGCATACAAAAATATTCTTAGTACTGACTACTGACCACATATAAAAATAACAGCCAATCTCCGTGTCGGAGTGGTTATCACAGCGAGCATGCCAAGGGTTCCGGGTTCGATTCTCGGCCTGGGAATGAGTCACGTGTTCTTCGTGAGAGTCACTACATCAATATAATCATCATTCATGTAGCATGGAAAGTATCATACAAGAGCAAAGGACAAAAACGTGTAAAAAGTTTGTGCAAGGTTATCATTCGAAAACGGAGAGCATGAGTCAAGTAGTCAGTGACTGTTGAGTTATGCGAAGCAGACAGACTTGCTTGATAAGTAGAAAGATACGTGTCTTATTTAAATTGAACTTTCTCCCTTTCCTACAATCCTTGTTATAAGATTTATAACTTTGTTTTTATTAGGTGGCAGAAATACTATGTCGACTTTCTATCATATATGCTTATTTTACTGTTCAAAAAGTACGATTTTCATAAAAAATGCAATAATATCAATGAAGAAATTATCTCTTTGCACATCCTCAGCTCTCTATTTTATCAGGAAAGGAAAGATTGGTTGGTTCATTTGGTGTTTTAAGTAGTCTTTATTCACAGTAAGGCTAATCAGAACTGGACCTACAGTTTTAAAGTGGGATCCGAACCACTTGTGCCTCCACCGGCTATCGAACCCGGGACCCCTTGATTACAAGGCGGCGACGAGGAAAGGAAATACTTTAAGAGAAATAGAACAGCGTAACATCAAAACAAATAAAGTTAAAAACTTGTTCCCAGATCTAAACCATATCGGGAATCAGGGATGCGGTAACAGAAGGAGGATAAATGTTGTTGGGAAATCAATTGAAAGAGTTGGAAACAATGTGTTTCTTATGTACATGTACAAGATGAAAACCATATTGAACATGTTTTATTAGCTGGAATTGTACATTTCTTGTTCCCAAGACTTCCTTCTCTCGTTGAACATACCCGGATAATGCACTTTCCTAAATGCATGTGGGACAAATCGTAATTCCATTATCTATAAATAAGATGAACCAAACAGGAAGTGATTTGTAGGGCAGTGGAACTTCCTAATTCCCACGTACAGAGCTGATGACGTCTCTGTCCTTCCAAGAAAATGCACAGGAAATTCCAAAATTATAAAATTCCTCTTCCGCAAGACATTATTTTATCTTTCTTCTGTGATAAACACATTTATTTTTTCTTAGAATTTATTAAAGCTTGGAGGTTAAGAATTGTTAATACAGAATATCCTAGCTAATAACAATGCCATTATTTTTGGATAGTGGATATGTTTTTTCCTAAAAAGTTGAGGGCAGCGACTCTTTATCTAGAATGCAAGAAATGTCTTACATCCCCCTCGAATGCAAGGTAATACGGGTCAGTTTGTAAGACAATTTAAACAGATGTGTTGGTCCATGCAGTTCGTGGAGGGAATTGTACTTGAATTTATTTGTTTCGAAGCATAGAGATATCATATAAGGGCCTCCCTTATGGCGCAGTGGTAGCGTCATTGCCTTGTAATCAAGGGGTCCCGGGTTCGATACCCGGTGGAGGCACAAGTGGTTCGGATCCCACTTTAAACTGTAGGTCCAGTCCCGATTAGCCTTACTGTGCATAAAGTGGACTTAAAAACAACAACAACAACTCAAGATATCATATAAATTATATACGAGGTGTGGCTAGAAAATAACCGGATTGATGTTGCTGTCGACAAAAGACAACCGCGTCAAGGTCAAGCGGTGCATGAGTATATAACGTGATATCCTGCCTATCGACTGTGTGATTTGCCAGGGTGCGCGTCGCTCAGTTCCGCTGTAGCTTGTGGGCGAAGTGAACCGTACATCTGTGCTCCGTCGGAAAAATGTTAAATGTGAAAGTGGAACAGCATATCAACTTGAAGTTTCTTATGAAACTTCGAAAATCCGCCACAGAAACTTATGGTTTGTTGAAGGAAGTGAACGGAGATGAGTGTTTATCACGCACGCAAGTGTTTGAGTGGTTTCAAAGGTTTAAAGAGGGACGAGAACCGATCGTGGACGATTCGCATTCTGAACGGCCTTGCACGTCAAAAACGGAATCAAACATTGCAAATGTCGGTGAATTGATTCGGAAAGGTCGTCGCTTGAGTATTCGAGCTATTGCAAATCAACCAACATTATTACATTATGGTGCTGACGACTCTTCGTGAGCGAGTAAGAAGACGACTTGATTTGTGAAAAAGCAAGTCACGGATTCTTCATCAGGACAATGCTCCTGTCCACACGGCATTGTCAGTCAAGGCTTTTTTGGCCAAGCATGGAATCCCAGTGTTATAACATCCACCCTATTCGCCGGATATCACTCCGTGCGACATTTTTTATTCCCAAAGGTCAAATCAGCACTGAAAGGAACCAGATTTACGACCGTAGAATCTGTGAAAACGAAAGCGACGGAGGTCATGAACATGGTTTCAGAAAATTATTTCCAGCACTGCTTCCAGCAATGAAAGATTCGTATGGAGCGGTGTATCGTTAGTGCAGGGGAGTACTTTGAAGGGGATAATGTCCATATTGTACAAAATAACCAATAAAAGATTTTGTAGCAACAGTCCGGTTTTTTTCTAGCCACACATCACCCCCTCAACAAGAGTAAAAAAAAATGCAACCGGAGAAAGGGATGAAACATCCAGGAGAATCCAATCCTCATCCCCCTGCTTCAAATACCACCCTGGACGAACTCAAGCTACGTACGTCTACCAGAACCGAGAAGGGGCGCAATTGGTCTTTTATGGTCTGAAGACTAAATTTGGGCGCTAGGTTGAAGTTATGCACGAACACTGTTATATGGACAGCTATGAGATGGGGCTGCACTATGAGGTAAAAAAAAAAATGTTTCAGTTCACTTTATGCTCTGTAGGCAGTCCTATATATTAACATTTTCCTTTGTTCTTGTTTTCTGGATTTTAAAGTTTGTTATATTTAAATACAATACAAAACACATTTCAAATAAACTTCGGAGACTGGCGTACGCAGGAATTTTTTTCGGAAGGGGTTGGAATTGTAAAGGAGCATACTTGAACGTGTATAGTACATTGTACACTATAGTACGTACATACTTTCAATGTATGACAAGAAATGTCCGTTATTTAGAACTTTCTACTCTCAAAAATGGAAATTGGTGGCATATTAAGCGGGGTTTGCATTTACCAGTTTTGTTTTTCCCTGAGTTTTTCACGGTTTTTATTTGTTGATGTTCTCAAAATTTTGGAAGGGGCTGTAACCCCAGCAGCCTCCACTACGTACGCCAGCGGCTTCGGAAGCAATATATGCTCCTTCACTGTGGATACTTTCGAGAAACAACGTTCATTACCAGATTACGATGGGAAGGGTAGAAAACTTTAATAGGGTTTTTAATGTGCTCTCACGTGGATCGAAGTCGAAACTCGTTCATTACCACTATTTCATCCGATTGATCGATTGAGTTTCTGTTTTCTTATGCCCACTTTATGCATAGATACGATAATATGGACTGTACCTACAGTTTCAAGTGGGATCCGAACCACTCTATCTTGTATCGAACTCGGAACCCCTGATTACGAGACAACGACGTTACCATGTGATTGATTGGGTTTATTTTACTTCGCATTTCTGCTACATTTTGCTAATCGCGAAGATGAGGATGAGTGATGATATGATGAAATTGATGAAGGGACACCCATGTCCAGGCCGGGATTCGAACCCGGGACCCCTGGCGTCGTATCGCGCTCTGCCACGGAGGTCTGCACTATGCCATCTGGGAGACATTACATACAGCATAAAATGGTACACATAATTGTATAAGCAGTAATGTTGATACTGAAAATATATGTAAAAGATTCACCATCCGACACATTCAATTTCTATGGAATGTAGTCCCCTCTGTCCCCCTTCCTCTCCCCTGAACTGTAGGAGGAACACCTACGTACACACATGAAGCGAATACATGTACATTCTCCCCAGTTTGAAATGAACTAAATCTTTCGCAATGCAGTTACGTGTCATCTGCCGTTTCTTAGTCACTTGCACTTTGCAGTTCGTCACCTAATGACAATTGCTCCAAATTATTCCCATTTCCTCTCTCGCCGAATGAGTCACGCCCAGTTTCAACTTATCGCAGTCTATCCGCGGCGAAGGCATCTATCAGTCACACGATTACTTAAGAGCAATTGTTTGCTCTGGCTTGCGCAAACAGCTCAAGGAACTGCTCAAGGGCGCCTGGGGAAACATCTCTCCTTTGACCACGCAGAAAGAAAACGAAAGCGGACACTTGAAGCCAGCGAAGCCAAATTTGAATGCGGAAGTGTCTCCATTCATGGAATGAGACCAGAACATGACCAGTGGCGTCGTTCCGGTGGGCTCGAGCAAGGGCGTCCGCAGAATTTCCTTGAGGGGCAATAATGATAATGGCTTTGAATTGATTTAATTGGTTTATTTTACTTCGTTTTTCAGGAGTGGTTCACTAACATTTTCATTTATTGAAAATAAAACTTTAAAAAATACTGGATTGTCTACTGTTTCTATTTCTACTCGATTATTCTAGCCTACTATTTTCTTTGGTTTAATCGTGGTGGTAATAGTGAACGATGAAATCCATAATGAGATAAGCACAATAAAAATGTGCATGCTCATGGAAGCACACACAAACAGACAGGCAGGCAGAGAGAGAGAACGAACCGAATATATGTTACATTTCCACCTTGTAGTGCCTAAATAACATAAAATTGCTGCCGTTTCGTTCCCACCCACATGTGCATGGGCGTCGGCAGTGGGGGGTCGACCTCCCCTGGAAATTTTAATCTAATTTTCATCTACTTCTCTTTAATAAATCTGTTTTTCCTACAAAATAAAATACTTACTCATTTTAAAGTCCCTTACCCATTTTATATAAATTGATATCTAAATGTATGTATGATTTGATTATTATGTAATAATGGCGAGATACGTATTTTTCAAAATACCGAATTAAAGATAAATTAAGATTTGTTAATTGTATGGCTGCAAAAAAAAAAAAACACGTTCCGAAGCTTCTTATACTACTGCGTTTGCTGCTGCTACTGCTACTAATGTTATAAGTAACTATTATGTAATCTTTGTTGTAACAAGTAGGCAACTTATTATTCATATGATAAATTTATTGAAATCCACAAGTTCATAGTGGTCTCACAGACGTCACATGTCGCTTTTCGGTATTGCAATGGAATGAGGAAACGAAAAGCAAAGTTAAGAATACCGGTTGCAAAATCTGTTTCTGACAATCTTGTGTTGATCAACCTCGGCAAATACCTAACAGGTGGAGTGTTGCAGGGTTTTTCCCCATCAACGAACCTCCCTCCCTCATTTTCAGTATACACACATGAACGATATCATTCCAATAGACCCCCCAGCAGTCGCCGCAGGGGATCGGATCCAACTTGATACTGCATGTCCCATTCCAATTAGCTTATCTGGTTGGAGTCCCGGCTTGGGTGTGGCCATTAATGTGTAATCAAGGGCAGATTAACCTATGGGCAATTGCCCCGGGGCGCCCACCAAAAGGAAGCCGTGAAGGGCCTCCACCAAAAAAATATTTTAACCAACTGGCTATGCTTGTGAAAAATTACATAAGAAGTTGCATTTTAATTCAATCGTATCACAACTCTCAGCTGATCTGTTTGTAGCAAAGAGCTTATATACGCTCTTGGTTTGTAGATATCTGAAGCTCAGTATACTTTATACCATGGAATGATTTGGCTGTGGTGTGAAAATAAGGCACACTTATTCAAACAATCAATTCTCAGATACGATTAAGATGATAAATAATCCTACGAAGTAGTTCGTTAATAACGTCGTATTAGAACTGTGAATTTTTCTAGGGAAAAAAATTGTGGAGATAAAATATACTAGCGCTTTCTCAGAAATGAAATTAGTGAAAAACAGGCTTCGTGCTGCCATGGGACAGGATCGCTTATCCAATCTTTGTTTATTAAGCATTGAGCATGAACTTGTTGGTGAATTGAACTTCGATGATATAGTAGATGAATTTTCGGTGAAAAAGGCAAGAAAAGTGTGTCTATTATAAGTGTTAAGCCTTTGCGAATTTTCTTGAAGAAAGTGTAGTTACTACAATTTCCACAATGAACCTGTCGGTATGTGTGACCAGTAGATGGACCGTGCATATGTAGTGACATATTTACTCTTAATTGTAAATAATATCATTTATAATAAATTATGTACGTAAGTACAGTCTACTGCTCAGTTCTCTTTCCATCTGAACCCCCTTAGTATTTACCATATATTGTAGTTACGGTGTTCACTCTTCATAATATACTGTAGACATTTAGACGCAGAATTTTACTGCTGCTATAGCGCTACACTTTTCGTCCTGTAACTTTATTTTACTGCGCTATTCTCCCTGCAAACCTATCTGCGATATGTTCGATTGTGAATGACTAGTGATTCGAAAATTAGGTCTACCATTTCAACTGCTGAAAATTGGTGGTTAACATATTGAGCTAATAAAACTCCTAGTAAGAAATAAAAAAAAAAAAAATGGGGGCCCCACAAAACATTTTGCCCAGGGGCCTCCACAAACCTTGATACGGCCCTGTGTGCAATTGTGTTTGGTATTTCACCATTGTCGTCAAGTTAAACATAAAAGGTAGTAAAGGTACAAGGCTATTCCCCTGGACATTGTACCGTGGCATGGAAACATATAGGGAGTGTGAAGGTAGGCCACCGCACATACCGGGCTGATATGTCTATTTTCAGCACTCATCACACAAATAAACTTAATTATAAGCAATAACTATCATGATAATAGTGACTGCAACAGTTAATTTTTCATAGTAACTACCTACGTACGTAGGTAGTGCTTAGCAGGAAAAGTTGAAAGAGTAATTCCTTTTTGCAGCACGTATTCATATGTTCTTATTACTATGTTTATTGTTTGCATTTTAAGCCCACTTTATGCATAGATCTACTAATCGACGATGGACCTATTTAAAGTGGGACCTTGACAACTGTGCAATGTATCTCCACCGGAGATTGAACCCAGACCTCAATCATAACTCGCCCGACCCTGTGGCCGAGTGGTTAGCACATCGCGCTGCGACACCAAGGGTCCCGGGTTCGAATCCCGGTCGGGCTTGGTTGTTTGTGAATGTCCATTCATCAATTTCATCATTTCATCACTCATCCCCATCTTCGCAAATTAGCCAAGCGGCACAAAACGCGAAGTAAAATAAACTAAATCAATCAATCAATCAATGATAACTCAGAGCATCGGGAACACAAAATACGAATCCGTGTGAAAGTATATGTGTATGCGCTCGCATATGTGTGGTTATAAATATTTTATAATATTGTCCACAATTTTGATAGTTGACAGAGGATAAGTTATCCTCTTGTTACAATTGTCACGGAACTCGGACAGGCATGGAAACTCAATTAGTTGTGCGTCACGCGAACTCTATGATTAATTCTAGGCAACACGCGGTTGAGTTTCAGCAGCGCATAGAAATACATTCCAAAGCTTTTCTAGCAGTGACCATGAAAATCATGTGTATTTCCACTGGCAGTTACGAACAAGCATTTTAAGACCTCGGCGATATTCCGAACACGTTTTCGTCTTCCTTTTTTGTTTGTCGATAACGCGTGCTTGCAATGTTGTTATTCGCGCCAAAAGCAATAAGCTCGCATTCCACGTAACTAAAGATTTGAAGTCAAATGTGTCATTTCCTTCGGCAACTGGCTCATTACTTAAGGCGGCTTTACACCGCGGCACCTTGTAGCAACCAGTTGCATGCGATTGGAATCCAGTGACGTGCGGTGACGTCGACACTTGGGGTAGCAATGAGTGGCGTGCCCAATGGGTCATAACCCCCCCCCCCCCTTTTAGGGTCCAGTATTCCTAAAAGAAGAACGTCAAATACAGGAAAAATTGCAAAGTTAGGAATGACTACAAAAATGACTACACGTAACTTCTACCCACTTTCGAAAATCAAAAACCATTTGATTTGACTACTGAGCCAGAGATGCCGGGTTTGAATCTCGGCTTGGCAATGGGTGATCTTTGTGTGTGTGCTCCTTCATCAATTTTATCGTATCGTCTTCGCGATTAGCCAAATATGGCGGAAAGCGAAGTAAAATAAACCAAATCAAACAATCAATCAATGAATGATTTAATTTGATTCGCTTTTTTGATACATTTGGTTAATCGCGAAGATGATACGACGAAATTAATGAAGGGACAAACCCAAAGAACACCCATGCCCAGGTAGGGGTTCGAACCCGGAACTCCTGGTGTTGTAGCGCGCTGTGGTAACCACTCCCCCACGGTTGGTTGATTTGATGGTTGATTTGACGTTTTAAGTCCATTTTATACACAGAAAGGCTAATCGGAACTAGACCTATACCTCCATCGGGTACAGATCAGGGACCTCTTGCACTCCCCCACGGAGGTTGGCCGACAACAAACATGTGAGGAAGGCGCTAACCATTCGGATACATGGGTATCGGTAAAGCAAACTACATTTTTCCTGAGTAGTAATTTTCAATTGAATTTTTGAAATGTCATCTTTATATATGATAAACGTTTTTTCAAAAATTTTGCATTGCTTGATTTCCCTAATTTCCCTATCTCACGATCTCGTTACTGAAGGATCCGGACTCGAGCCCTGGCCTTTGCATGAGTGTTTCTTTGCAACCACTCTTCACCCGTTTAATTTATTCAACGTTCATCGTCATGGCAGAAATTAGGTAAAGCGATGGAAGAGAGAAGAAAATACAAATAATTTCTTCCCAGTGCATCTGAAGGGCACTGTGAAATCAGGAGCCTAGAATTCTCTTTTTATGATTGTCCCTCACGACTTTCTAAGCTCTTAGCTACTTATTCCGATTAAATCTATACAGCTAGAAGAAGCGATGGGTAACAAAACACAACTTTAAACAAACCTTTTTTGTACTTTCTTCAACTATATTCATTTGGCTTTTTGAGTTCTGGGATACATTTTTCATTTCTATTTTTTTCATTATTCACTGCAGGCAGAGTACAACACATAAGAACAAGAATGCTGGCTCGTCACGAATTCCGGCCTGAATTATTCTTTGTGAGGTCCCTTCATCAGTTTCATCATATCATCACTCATCCTCATTTTCGCGATAACCAAATGTGGCAGAAAAGCGAAGTAAAATAAACCAAACCAACAACAAGAATTAGAACGCGCGTTCACTTGCCCAAATAAGTACATCCGTATTTATGATTGTTTAGCTTATCCATTTTTTTTATTGGAGGCCAAGAGATTAGTATATTTAAATATAACACTACTAAAACGAGAGAAAGAGATAGCGTGAGCAAATACTTGTTATTTAATCATTATATATTCCATATTTTTAAAAAAAGCATAACATTTTTGTCTGCACATAAGACGTTCCAATTGCATAAATAATAAAAGTACATCCCATATTATACATACATATTGTACAACATGTAAAAAGTAGTGTAAATACAGAGATCATAATTACTGCAGAAAAAATTTCCCCTTAGTTCTTTAGAGGATTTATAAAGGAAACGAAGGGAATCCGATCCCCTATCTGTCCTATAGGAGATAGACTGGAGGACCTGAAAGCACGGGGGTTCAACCACTGGAGCGGGGACGAGGGGGCAAGGGAGGTAGAGGCAGAAATCTTCCCTTTCCCTTCGAAAACCCGTTTCTACCTGGAACTGTGAGGCAGAGAAAGAGCGAGCTAGGCCGCTGAACGCACAAAGGGACAAGAAGCGCGTGAAAAAAAGTGTTGCATATGAACTGTGGCTTCAACAAAACAATAAATATTGTGATTTGAAAATAATTAGAGATTTGAGATTGATTGATCTATCTCTGCTAGACTAGCTACTCCTCAGTGCACGTCACTGTTGGAATCTTTTTATCGCCTCGTATCGTATGCAACATGTCAAATCCATCACATGCGATAAAGCTTTCATACAAAAAAAATAGTTGATTTGTTCAATTCGTGTTGTGTTATGGTAAATTACACTCGGTGCCTAAAACAATTGCTGTACCTGTGAAATTCATTTCAGTATGGAAAAAGAAAAGTGCTCTTCCTCCATTTCGCCTTTCCCTCAAGATTGAAGATGCAGTGTGTCAAAAGCATAACTGAATCTTCTTTCAAAAATATTTTCCAAAAACAGCCCACGTGTGAAAATAATTTACAAATTACTTAACAACTCAACAAGCGACAGGCGGCATGTGTCGCTTGAGAAGTTACCAATCAGCAGCAACGTTTCACACCGTAGCGGCATGACAGGCCGCACAAGGCCGAATGGTGAAATCTTCAAGCGATACGTACGTGTTGTTTGTCGCTTGTCGATTCGGTGTGAATTCTCCCATAGGAAGCAACACACTGTAGAGCCCCATTAAAAAATAGTACTATTTACTATTAAATATATTTTTCGTTTTAGGGTCGCAACATATATACGATGTAATGCCATAATCAAAGCTATTAGCCGAACCCTGTGGCCAAGTGGTTAGCACATCGTGCTGCGACGCCAAGGGTCCCGGGTTCGATCCCGCTTGGGCTTGGTTGTTTGTGAATGTCCATTCATCAATTTCATCATTTCATCACTCATCCCCATCTTCGCAAATTAGGCAAGAGGCACAAAACGCGAAGTAAAATAAACTAAATCAATCAATCAAATCAAAGCTATTAGGATTTTTATGTAATCTCGTAATTCATTGGTTGTTGATAATTTCTAGCATGCGACGACCGGAGTTTCTCACTTCACTCGATAAACGAAGCAACTGCTGGCAATTGACAGTTTAGTAATTATTGCTCGCATGCCACCTTAGCATTTAGCAACTGGGGTAGGTTGTTGCAAGGAACCCGTGCTACTAGTTGTTCAAAGCTGCCTTGGTGTAAAGCCGTCTTTACTTTTGGTCACTAGGAAGCATTCAGCTTATAAAGCCTTTTTCGAGAAAGCCTCATCTCCAGGAAAATTTCGACTCGGGGCAAGTCCCGGCACCTACCGACCTGTTGGGTGAGATGAGTCAAGGCAAGAGCTTATAAAATCTTTTCCTGCTCCCCCCAAAAAGTAGGCAATAATTAGGCTGGAAAGTTCATACGAACTAACCGATCACTGATGTTTGTCCGAGTGTACTAGGAAGCTTTCAGAGACGGAAGCGACACTCGATACATGCCACATGGGAACGAACCGATCAACTTCAACATTTCGCACCGTACTGGCATGACAAAGAGCACAAGCTTGTGTTCCATTGCTGCAATCATCAGGCGACACGTGTCGCTTGCAGCTTCGGTGAGAAATCTCGTTCAGGCTAATGTAAAGCAGGGGCGTAAGGAGACTCATGGGGATCCCGGGGCAGATTACTCAAGTGGGGCCCCTCACTTACTGCTAGTGGCTGGATCTACGAATTCAAATAATGCGTAATTTTAGCATGTGGGGTGTAAGCAAATATAATTATCTTTATGATTAAATATGTTTTTTTTTAAAATTCTAGAGACGAATAGTACAAAATAACTAATAAAATAGATACTGTGAAATAATCATTAACAAATACGATTTTGATTAATTACATTACGCAAAAGCATTGATTACTTTGATATACTTAATTTTTTGGGCTTTCTCAATTTCAGTTAAAAGTAAAGCCAGACTACTAAGACGTTCCTGACTCATAGTACTGCGTAAATAAGTTTTTATATTTTTAAAGCAGCCCTGTAGCTAGATATTTTGACGCCCTAGGCAGGATTGCGGTGTAGCGCCCTCCCCCTCCGACCACACGCCCTACCAAGCACCATTATTCTAACGTCACGATTGATTGATTGATTTGGTTTATTTTACTTCTCCATTCTGTTACTTGTGGCTAATCGCGAAGATGAGGATGACTGATGATATGAAGAAATTGATGAAAGGACACTCACAAAGATCACCTATGCCCTTGTAACGACGTCTACCTTATTTAATATGCCTGACGACGTTCTGGCTCTACATTACATTGGTAATGTCAAACCAACAAAACAAATAAACAAAAGGCAATCATTAATAACATATTTACTTTTTGTGCCAGGGTAAGTGCCATCAGTTGGAGCCCAAGAGATTACATAGGGTAGAACAAATTACACACCACAGGGTTAGTTCTATATATAATGTAATTGCTATAAAAGAGCACATGCATAAACATTTACATCATTGCCCCTTTCATTCATACATTCACTCACGCATTCATATCTCGGCAATCCAAAAGACATGATTAATTAGTACAAAAATAGTTCGGCGGTATGTTTAAAGTTAGCTACATTGATTAAAACTGTTCTTAATTTGACATTAACTTTTTCATTTCCGGGGAACCTAAGTTCCGGTAGGAGCTTAACCTGTACGACAAAAAACTACTCCTTTTATGTTGTTGTAATTGAATGTTAATCATTATATTGTTACTTTTGAGGTTAGCTTGGATCACTGTTATATAATTATATAGACAATTTATAGCGTCGTACAATCTGAATGTTAAGTACTGTGGATAAATGAATAATTGGAAGCTGTACGGTTTTACATGTTAAAATTATCGATGGTACAATTTAATCACCGTAATAAGCAATGTCACTTGGTAATGTTTACGTAATTAAGCGAGTTCATTGGATGTCACGACAGGGCGAAACGAAGCTTATCCATTTCAACGTTCCATTCACGGCTTACCTTTGTCGGGTCTGATTGCAGTCATCGTGCTGGAGTTGTAGATGATTGGCGGCGTGATCAATAGCTGGCTTCCGGGCGATAAGATTGGATCTCCGCATCTTCAAGGATGGCAACTAGGTCGGACGCCCCCCCAGCGGGGCCTTTCGCTGTCTCTACTCCATCGTGATAGTAAACAACCACGTGCGAAATAAACACAACACGGATCGGTCCGACACACAAAGCGGGTACTTTACGCGGGTGGTTCGCGAGAGGTTGTGCACGATAACATGTCGAAGAAAAACTGAGTAAAACTGTGTCTTCCGCTTCTCCGCTCGTCTATTTATTTGCTATTCAAAATGTTCGTTAAGGTACCCTCTCTGTCCAAGCCTTGCTAAATCGTCCTCAAATCGTAGCCTCTTATCCTGCTATCTTCGCCCGTGTAATTGGAGTTCTTTGACCTTTCTCAAGCAGCACCTCGAAGGGAGGTTACCCTTAGACCGGGCCCATTGTAACCTGCACGTTCGCTCCGAAGACAGCGCCAGGGAGTCTGTAGTTATTGTTATCCATTCTCGCTGTTTAACCTTTAATATCGGGCTTAATTCATCTCCTATCAAATTGTGCTTTTGGGATTTCGTCGATTATAATCTGCTGCTGAGCTGGCTTAAATTTCAGTTGAATCCGATCATCGGTACTAAAGTTGTATTTTTATGTTTCTTTACCCGAGGGTCGGCCTCTTCGCTCGGGAAACAGGCTAGTCCTCCGCACTCTGCAGTCCAAATCTCGGTGAACAGCCACCATCCAATGCTTGTTATTGCTTATTACGGCGATTAATTTAGTTACCTGATAGTCAGCAAGATTTGATCGTTATACCCTGCCTGGGATTGGAACTGGGATCTCGCGTCGTACCGGGGTGTGCTAACACTTCGCCACGGATGCCGGCTTATTACATCATAGTTTGTGATATTTACATCGTAAAAAGTTTGAAATGAAGAAACAAAGAGAAACTCATTAAAAAATATATCGGTTTAGGTATATCTAAACATTCGTAGTTTTCATTTCTGATTTCAAAAGCAGTTTACCATATTTTAGAATATTTCAGTTATGTCTTAGTGTTTGAAGAATATCCTCAGAAAAGTATTATTCCTACTACTTGAAAACAGAAAATTCCATCAGTACGTTACCAAAAAGAGAAGAAAGAAGGGGTCGAGTAGCATCTTGTATACCAAGTGTAGATTTCTTCGTCCCACAATCTTTGTTCTCTCGGAAAAGCTTTGAAAGGCGCCCTCTGTGCATGGCATAATTACTGCTGACGTATAACTACAAGAAACCACCAGCTTTGGGCATCACGTCATTATAATCTGCCTGCAGGGGGCCAGTCTAACAAAAACATAAGTTAGGAAAATCCATTACAGTTTTCCGACTCTTCGGGGCCCCTTTATCTCGGGGGCCCCGGGGCACCGCCCCGGCTGCCCCAGCCTAGTTACGCCCCGCTGCATAAGACGCAGATGATTGATGATTGGATAAAATTAGCGGAAGCAGTAGCGATGATGATAAAGAGGAGCGGGAGTGGGCCACGGCTGGCCCCTTGCGCCTCTCCAAATTTTGAAAAAGAATTCAGTCATGCAAATGTAATTTTTATCCTTTGCAATATGCTGTATTAACTTTCGAATATTTAAGAAGTTTTGCTGCCCCTCTTAATTTTTGTGTCTGGAACACCAATGCTCAGGGCAGGAATCGAACCAGGAAACGTCGGAACCAAGGCTGCTTATTTTCTCTCCCCGTACAACGAACAATGAACGAAATAAGACATGAAATGCCAGGCAAAGTATACGATAAAATTGCAAATGGCGAAAGCAAGCCCAGTGCGTACAGAGGAATTAAAATTTCTTAGTAGTCATGTACACCGAAACAGAGCTCCAGCAGTTTGTTTCTTTATACAGCATATTTGCAGAAGAACCAACAAGTGCATCAATATACGCTTATTACTAGCTTCGTTGACCCTGTACATGGAGTATTCGCCACTGCTCTACAATATTAAAAGAAAACAACAAAAATTCAATTCATGCTACAGTTCAGTATTATTTATTTTACTCATTATACGTTATAAATATACAGGTACATATATATTTCGAAAATTCTTTCACATTTGTATGCTGTATGATTCGAAGTACAAAGTGTTTTCAGAACAGATAAAAATGTAGACAAATATTGGTAAACACATTAAAAACAACTTGAAAATGCGTGAACTATGTAACCGTGAATTGCTTCATGGGAACTATACGGCGCACGCTTTTAGAAGGAACATGAGTTCGGCCAATACCCAGCCAGTGCTACTGCGCTGTTGCCAAACTAACTGCTAGCGCAAGGGAAGGACAGAAAATTCGCGATGTGTCCATTATTTTTGATAATTCATGCACGGTATATATGAGTACAGTGAAATAATATAGTGAATATTTCTACACAGGATTATAATATCATATCACTGTAGCATATACGAGAAACCCATACCTGAAAGAAGCTTGAAGGTATTTATTTATTAATCACCGCTCTCGTCGTCTTCCTCGGTCTCCGCATGGATGTCCGCAGTTTTTCCAGGGAGGGGCAAGGAAGGTGCTTTTTTCCAGGGGGGCAAACAAGGCACATTTTCCTTCATAATAGTGTTGTTTCCTCAAAATCATTGCTTAAATTTGAATATCATATTCATGCAATAATTAACACATATTATTGTGGCTGTAATGAAATTATGTAAAAAATATATAATTTTTGGTTGACTTTCATTTTCCAGGGGGGCCCCGGCCCCCCTTGACTCCCCTCCCGGACGACCATGGGTCTCCGTGTCACTGATTTCACTCATTTCCGAATCACTCTCCTGGAGGTTAATGATTAGATTTTGCACCCTTGGTGCCTGTTCTACTGGTGCTACGTTTTGAGAGTGACATTATTTAAAATAAAAAGAACACACGGACGGAACACACACTATCGCACGAAAGGGCTGTATTTAATCCTTTCAGAAACTGTTCTTTGTGGCGCACGAGTGAACGATGAGCGAATAATTTTACACCAGTCTTGCTACGAAAACGCTGAACTCAAACTGACCCAGGCTTTCAATGTTCGAGAACGCCCAGAACAATGAAGGGTCATTGTTTATATCGAGGCGAATTTAACACCCACAGTTTTCCCTAGACACAACAACTCAGCTGCGTCAACACGGTGGCAACGAAAAAAAAACAGGGGGAAGAAAATGAAAGGTGATGTTTCCCTTGTTTCTTCAAGGAACGATAACTCCGGCTGTAGGCGACGGAAATTCATGGGATTTGGACAGTCAGGTTCAAAATGTCTTGCCCCATCTTATGATGAACCTTAAAGTGGCGAGTTTTATGAAAACTTCTTGCGCGCAAGAAAAATACAGAACACGGCTTTTAACTTCCGCGCCGCAGTATCCTAACTGTACAACGTTGCACTTTTGCCATTGGTTGATCGCCACGCACACCCTCTAGGTGGCCCCACCCGATATCGCTTCTAAAAGCGTGCGTCGTATAATCAGTATATTGACATATGTATATACGTATGTATAACATTGGTTATAGGTTCCAAAGAATTACTAATTACGATAATCTAGGCTTGTATTAAAATTAATTAATATTCGAATAAAAATCATTATAAAATATGATATCAATCTGTCAGTCCCATTATTTCAGTTAGCGATTTTTTTCTCTCTCTGCAGTAGTTTTCGAGCAATCGACAGACATCGAATTATTCGATTGTTGATTAGGACAAATGGACCGACCTGACTCAATTTGCATCAGATTAGTCTGATAGGACCTTTTACATTTTTCTGTTACCATGGTTGTCGTCCATTCCTTTCAGTTACTGGTTATCAATTTGACTTTTATTTTCTCGGAAGCGGAATGAAAGCCGTTGCCTGGTAAGCTGGAATAATGCGGAGACCTGTAAATAAAAATATCACAAACACAGTGGCATGTCCAGAATTTTCGAAAGGGAGGGATTACATACGTATACTTTTTCTTGGTAGTCAGCCCTAATTTTGTTATATTTTCATACCTTTGATGTTCTTTTTTTTAGGAATACTGAGCCAAATGGGGGGTTATAATCCGCACCAACCTTCCCACTTTGGCACGCCACTGCGCAAAGACAAACCCGATTCGCGTTTTTCGTACTTTTTTCGCGAGCTCTAATAACGAGGCAAAGAAAGCAAAACAACAAATACACATAAAGAAAAGAACAAGCATCAAGGTACTCACCATATCCGGTCCAGGAATGTCCCCATGGTGCATCTTCAAGTTAGGTTTTCGGAAGCGTCATTTTGACTCGTGGGTTCGTCCCCACCAATTCACGCGCTGCCGGCCGCCTGGCCGCTAGGTGAAGCGAACGCAAGCACCGAAAGACAGCCAGCCACTCCCGGCGAATAATACTTATCGCTCACTCAATAAGTTCTTCTCTTGCTGGAAGGCAAAGTGCGAGGACGGACTGAGAGACAATTTACTTACCTTCTGGACTTACCTTACAATCAGGATATTCCGACATTTTCGTCAACGGATCTGGTTCCAAGGAGTTGGCTTCAGAATTGCTACGATGGACTTCTTAGGTCTTGCACAATTATCAAAAAGAATCGATAACTTGAACACCCTGTCCTCATTAGAACGTCACACTCTCAGGAAGATTTCATTTCCGTCTTCTACGGTTGCCTCACTGCCTTAATTTTTACACAAATCACCGACAATCCGTTCTGTGACACTAGTTATATAATACTTTCAACAAGAGGACGCACTCACGAACATGGTGTAACAACAAAATAACGAAAACCTTATATTCGCATTTACACATTCCTGGATCATGACGTTACAAGTAAGCAGAGGACGTCTGTGCTAACAGGCATCGTGTTAGACAGCAGCAACGCCTCAGAGCGGCGAATGCACAAACCTTGCACACTGAATGTACAGCTTTTGAAACGTACATTTTCCACATGAAATGACAATTCTAGAGCGTCTTCTGTTCATAGGCGTAATTTTGCCCATCCGCTTGGGAGAGCTAACTGGAGCTAACTTTAGTCATGCTTTTATCCATTACAAAAATCATCACGGGCATTCTCCTTGGAAGACAGGTGATCCGGCACATCTTATCCAAAAGAATTGGAATTGTTGAAAGGAACAAATACGCTATTATAGATGGTTTGAAAATTTATTAATTAAAGAACACATTTCTTCTTTGGAATAAAGAAGGTACAATTTTAATATGTGATAATATTAATGGGTAATTCTGTGTTCATGTAATGACCTTATAATGCTGCAAGACATTTAAAATCACTATCTTTATAGTTAATGGAATAGTATATACAACGAAACTTTTCCTAATTTTACTACAGCTGAGAACCGCTTGTTGCGACTAGATTCGTGAAAAAACAACTTTAAGATATTACACCAATTATCTACATATTTGTCTTGTCTAATACTTCAATAGAAGTGCTCGGCTTTTTGCTCATCTGTATAAATTTCTGAAAAATTGTTTGTCGGCCAACTACAATTTCCCTTTCTATGTTCATGTTCAATGGTGATATGGAAGAAAATTTCTCTTGCCCATGGTTGATCTTAGTTATGTTTTCATACCTCTCATTAAAGAAAAAGACAGTTCAGCTGTAGCCGTAGACACTGGTAAATTTCCCCGTGCCATGACGGCACATTTAGGGGATGTGGGTGTAGTGCACCACATATTTTCAATCTCGGCCATTTTGGAGATGATGTGATCAGTACCACGGTCCGGTCGCCTTCCCCCCTCCCAGGTACCCATTGATTTAGGTTGGGTGAGTCCCAGAGCCGTTTAAAAAAAACGAAAAAGAATGTGACCTTAGATCACCCATCCCGGAAATCGAACCTGGGTCTCCCGCGTGACAGTCAGACGCCCTACCGGCGACACCACCTCGGCTACTGCCGATGACACTGGGTATGTAATAAATCTCCGTCAACTAAAAATGATCACCTACCCAGGGTGCGATTTATGATTTTATTAGAGGGAGGAGTTGGGATGATGCTATGTTATAATCTTATAGATTTTATCAAAGAGCTCCCCATAATACTATTTCGTAGGCACTGATCCCGTAGTTGGTTGGAAGCAAATTTCAATATCAAGGTCACGAGGCTCTTTGCCCAGTAAGAGAGGACTCTTCCCGTAATTTAAGCTTGACCGTTAAACGCATATTTACGGAAAGTAGCGATTGATTGATTCATTGAATTGTTGTGTTAAGTCCACTTTATGCACAAAAAGTCTAATCAGGACTGGACCTACAGTTTAAAGTGGGATCCGAACCACTATGTGCCTCCACCGGGTATCGAACACGGCCAGTAGCGAGAGCAATGCTTAAGTGGCGCAACGAAACCGCAGAGGGGGAGGGCATTGTGCCTCAATGACGAAGGTGAGTTCTAGGGGGGACAAGGGGGGCAAACAAGGACGGCCAAAGGCACCTGCAGGAGGTCCAGAGGGGCAATCTCCCCTTCGATTTCAAATTTTATTAAAAAATATATATATATTTCGTAAAATTTTCTTGCTCGCTTTGCTCACAATTCCTTCATTAGTTTTATCAAGGTTAGGCCGAGCCGAACAATCTAAATGAAGAAAGTTGTAAAAGAGAGAATACCATGGCGCCCTGTGAAATTATTTGTGTCCAATTAAATCAATATTGTTTTCAGTTTGCAAAAAAATTGGATCTAAAGATTTTCTTGCTCGCAATCTATGTTTTCTGTAATGTATTGTAAATTACCAGACAGACTTCTATTAATTGATTTGGTCTTAAATGCATGAACAACTATTTTGAGGAGAAGGAGCGTGCACATTTTAGAGACAATTTATGTAATTTTTGCTGTTGGTTTATTACGAGATGGACGAATTGTTTGATTGATTATGCCACTTTTGGCTAATTTTCAAAGATGTGGATGAGTGATGATAGGATGAAATTGATGGACACACACAAACATCCATACTCAGGCCGGGATTCGAACCCGGAACCCCTGGCGTCGTAGCGCGATGTGCTAACCCCTCCGCCACGGGGGGCCGGCTGTGTAATGTATTTAAATAATATATGTTGTACATAAAATTATATGTATTAAAGAAATTTTGAACACGTACACAATTTAGTGTTAGCATGTTGCATATGTATTTTCTTATTTTTCGTCGCTCCATGTGTGTAAAACATATAGGCTATCATGCATGAAAGTTATGTTATAGACCCTGTGTAAAAAGAAGAATTACATTCGGAATGCATTTGTCATGCATTTTATGTCATTCAAAAATCCAGTTTGTGTGCTTGTTTTTCATTAGATAATGTGAAATTTAGTGTTTTGGAAAAATGTTTCAAATCGTTTGTTCCAACACAAATGCTTTAGCACCGACTTCTAGCCCTCTTTTGCATAATATACGAGGATAATAACGTCTTTGATACTACTACTACTACTAATTAATAATAATAATAGTAATGTTATTATTATTATTGGTACACTTCGCAACATCTTATTTGACCGCCCCGAAAGAATTCTAAGTCCCGAAATCGTAAACTTAGCAACATTGCACTTCAGCTCCAGGTGAGAGTAGCCAACTTTATGTAGGTTTTTCCACTAGACGAAAAACGCTGCGGTGATAGGTTTTCAATTTAACACTTTCCATGAACTTAGAAACTATAAACCGCTATTATAATACACAATCAAACAGAAATAATTAATTGGAAAAAGAACCTTGAAGGATATTTACGATTCTGTTTGCTCGACTTGAAATTTGGAGGGTTTGAAACACTGAACAGAGTTTTTCTCCACCTGGAGGAAATTGCCATCAAGTTTGTGCAGAAAGAAGCAAATTTGTGAGGAGTTTATGCTACATTTTATTTACAATACCTTGCATAATATCGAACAGTTCTCAAAAGCATATATTTTACACGACTTGTCGAGAAAATGTGCTTGAAACACAGGAAGGTGGGAGTCTTCATAAACGTCAACATGTTTTTAAGGGTATAACGTCATTAAATTAACGTAGAGCAGTTGGTTAGGCCCTACTATCCTTATTTTTCATCAACCGTGAAAGGTCGCGGGTTCAAATCCCACCCTCTCCTCTTTCTTTTTTTTTGTTTGCTGAACAGATATATATTTATATATATTTTTGCTGAATAGAGATCGTTGATATTAGAATATTTAAAAAATGAATCCGATGCACACTTGAGGGATATCTTTCTGCGCATATTTCCCCTTAGAAGTTGGAGATTTCCAGGATTTAAAGTTAAAACTTTTCTTTTTAGTTATTGTTCATATGTTGTGTTAACACACACATCATGATTAATTCACAAATCACATATATGTATTCAGGATGAAAAATGTAATGTTATTTAAGTTTTGTATTGTTTGTTCTTAACTGACACCTAAAATATTGATTATTTGATTACGATATACTAAAGAAAGATATACAGTTATGTTAAGTAGTGATGTAGTGCAGTACTGTAACGAAGGAGAGCGTTTAATGAGTTCAAATTGCTAAGATTGGTAATTTTATGTCAGTTCCTTCGTAATGACTGTTGTCAATACTAATTAACATAAATAAATTGTTATTGCGACGGAGGCCGATTCGATAAGAAACTATTAATAAGTATTTATATAGTGAGTGACAAACAAAAAATTCAAAACCTCATAATGATCGTTAATTCCTCACTGCTTTGTATCTAAAATGTTTGTCTTCTTTGAACAGAAAGTACGAGTATCAGATATAACAAACTTTCCGCACTAACTTTGCAATATTCGAAACCACCATTACAGACTTAGCTCTATGTAACTTGATTCACGCATTCCACGTGGCATGTGACTTCCTCCTATCATCGAAATAACTTTATCTTACTATTTCCTTTCCTCTCGTGAAATACAGAGACTAATGTTAACTTCTTAGCACGGAGGATAAACTTGACACCCAACGATATACTCCTGGAAAAAATCCTGCCTACGTGGAGAATCGAACCTACGACCTCCCTCGTAAGAATCAAGCACGCTACCTCTTCTCCAGGTAGCTCATGTTAAAATTTGCTACCAGTTTGAAGAAACCAATTCACACATAATGTCATATCTATAATTTCCTCATGGCAATTTTCATGAGGAAACGAATTCAGATAAAATCGAGAAACGCTGAAAGGGAAAAATGATGAACATGTCTATTGGCGTTTTGTCATATTTTGTAAATTGTGTAAAAATTCCGTGTTTTGAACAAGCAATTGTTTAGTTGCGAAGTATTTTGTTGTTTGTTTAAAGTAGGAACAGGAGAGCGAAACGGAGTCATTTGAACCAGACCCCGTTTGACGAGAAACTTCAGATTTTTTCCAAAGACTGTATGAAAAGAGAGAGGAACGTATGAAATATAAAATATGTGTGAAATTAAAACAATGGAAACCTTGAAAGATAATACTAACGAACTTCAAACTATGAAAAACATATTTTCGTGGTGGAAAACTCCAAGTCATTTTCGAAATATGAACTTGATGTTTTTCTTTATTATGAAGTGGAAATATGGGACGATATGATCCCTCAGCAAGAACATTTTAAGTAAACTACCTCCAACTTTTTCAATGGTCATAATTACTAATTATGTTCCGGAATTTGATGAAAAATCAACTTTTTTTTTGACCCTTAAAAACAATGCTAAACCTGATATCATGTCCGTTTCCCTTCAGTTAGAGCCGGAAAACACTTTCTATTAATTTTTTTTTTTTTGCATATTTCGGCCTTTTTTGGCTTTTAGTTTATTTGTCAGTATTTTTAACAGTTTTTGTTGCATTTTTACTTATTTTTGAAATTTATTTTTCTCCTCCCCTGTTGTTTCGTGCATTTTAAATGCATTTACTAGTAAAACTTACATATTTAGATTTCATGTAAGTTGACATGTAAGTTCTTAATATGTGTTAACTTATAACAGCTGAATGAAAGGAAAAGTATTTCCTAAAATCCTGCCAATCACTGAAAGATTAAAAACATTAGTAGAAGCATTACTTCAGGCATGCACACTGGCGACGATTATGGAGTGTGGAGGGGCAGATGACCCCGCACTATGCTAAACATTATCTACAAAGGGAAATAAACTGTCCTTGCCCTCCCCCCTCCCCCACCTTGCCCCATCAGTTTTGAAACCCAATCGCCGCCACTGAGCATGCATCGCATAAATATTTTACAGTAATATCATATAATATTATATTACGTTATTAGAACACTTCGTACTCGGTAAATAAAAAGGAAAAAATAGTAAGGAAAGGGTGGGATTTGAACCTACGATGTTTCGATCTTGACGAAAACAGTAAAAAAACAAAAGCGCTGTCATCTAACCAACTACTCCAGGAGATTACTAACAGAAAGCTCAGTAAAACACGTTAATCTCAGTTGAAGCAACATTGTGCCGGAGTTTCGAACCATTTTTCGCCAAGAACCAAGGAAAAGACACACTTTGCAGAATCGTTTGGTGTTGTGCAAGGTATCTTTACTAAACATTTCGCATAAAATCATCATAAATTTGCCTTCTTGCATTCAAATGTGACCGCAATTCTTTCCAGGTGGATGAGAACCTGTTCAGTGTTTCACAATGCACATACATTTTCCTATTTTCAAATTCAGAACGAAGAATCTTGAAATATTTTCAACATTCGTATTTCTACTTAACATTTTTTTGTCTACTCATATGTTTTATTACTGCTTAATGTATCTTTACTTAATGGAATGTGAAAGAATGAAAAAAAATCACGAGCGTTTTCATTCAGGAAGAAGAAATGTTGCAAAGTTGGCTACTCTTAGTTGACTCTGAAGCGCTATGCTGCCAAATTTACGAATTCCGGACTTTGAAATTTTTCAGGGCGGTCAAATAAGATGTTGCGAAGTGTACATATATCCTGGTTATGGGGGGGGGGGGGCAGACAACAATTAGTGGTTGCGCCTCTGCACTCCTTTCGTGAGAGGGACAGCGGAAGCTACAAAACATCCACCCTTCATATTTGTAGTACCTAATGTATGTAAGGATCGTACTTATGCACACACGTGTATATACGTATAATATTAACTACGGAAGACTTATGAGAGATAGCCTACTCTACATTGTTACCTGATAATATTATTAATATAATAGATTAATATTAAAGCCTGTTAAACTTGGTGATAAAAGACAGAATACTTGAGTTTTCAAAAATATTAGGCATAATATATATCCAAAAGCCTGGTAGTTGGGAGGGACGATCGCGCCATCGCCTTTCCCCGTGGATCCGCACCTAAATCACTTCAAAATCCAAGAATTTGAACGAAAAAGAGTCTCGCATCCCAACATTACGGTATGAAGAGTGTGCCGGGTTTTGAACCCAGTCTACGCCACTGACCTATTCCTCAAAACCAGTCAAGGAGCCAGCCAGTTCAACGCCAACTAACTGGAAATCCAGTTCCGTGTGATTCGGCCTTTCGTTGGGCTTCTGAGATAATCTACAAGGGTCGTTCAAGGTTGACCGGGATTTTCGTATGTAAAAAATCGATGAATAGCCGGAGCATGATGAAACGTGCGGGTGACGTAATGTATTCCTTCGCGAGTAACAAGCGCCCGGCATGACGTATTTCGCGCATGCGCAGCAGTTGCAGCGAACATGGTGGCAAGCAGTGTGTCTGTGGCTGTGGAGCAGCAGTGTGTAATCAAATTTCTCGTGAAGGAGAAAGTGAAACCAGCTGAGATTTTCAGACGATTGCAAGCACAGTATGGTGACCAAACGATGTCGCGGACAAGAGTGTACGAATGGTGTGAGCAGTTTCGCGAAGGACGGAAGCTGGTGACAAATGAAGCGCATGGACACATTCGCCCGACTGCAGTCACACCAGTGAATATCGCACGTGTTGAGCAAATGATTCTTGAGAGCCGGCGAGAAACAGTGCGGGATATTGCTGCCGAGGTGAATATCAGTGTCGGGAGTGTTGAGACAATCATTCACAATCGACCACTTACGCTTCCGCAAAATCTGTGCAAGGTGGGTTCCCCGCCAGCTGACATTCGATCAGAAGTGGACACGCAGGACGGTCTGTGAACAGCTTCTGAATCGGTTTCGAGCAGAAGGTAATGAATTGTTGCAATCCATCATCACGTGTGATGAAACATGGTTGCACAATTCAACCTCAGAGACCAAAAGACGCAGCATGGTGTGGCGGCATAAAGGTTCCCCGCCCCCCAAGAAAAGCAAAACGCAGCCGTCCGCTGGAAAGATCATGGCAAGTGTCTTCTGGGACATGAAGGGCGTTATCCATGTGGATTTTCTGGACAAAGGGAGCACGATTAATGCCCAGTATTACTCCACATTGTTGAGTGGTGCTGTACGAAAGTCCATTCGCAAGAAAATACCTGGGATGTTGTCTGGAAATGTCATTCTTCTCCATGACCATGCCGGCCCTCACACGGCCAATGTGACAACAACAACTCTGGCCGACATGCGCTGGGAATTTCTGCCCCATCCCCCCTACAGTCCGGATTTAGCCCCCAGTGATTATCATTTGTTTGCACCCCTTAAAGACCATCTGGGAGGGAAGAAATTCACGACAGACGAAGCAATGCGGAGCGATGTCCTCCAGTGGCTACGACAACAACAAAGTTCTTTCTACGTCAAAGGAATTCGGGAGCTGCCAGAACGATGGCAACGGTGCCTCGGCGCGCACGGAGAATACTTTGAAAAACTGACATAGTTTGGTGTTTCTCCTGCTACCTATTTCCTCTGCAGAAATAAAAGTCCCGGTCAACCTTGAACGACCCTTGTAACTAGATTAGAATAGACGCGCTTGAGCAAAGTAAAAAGTTAAAAACTAATTGCTTTTTTTGTTACAACAAAAAGTGTCTCCCAGGGGATATTTAGACTAAGATTGTTGGTGGAAGAAACCTAGGGTGACCAGACACATACGTTCAAAAAAGAGGACAGAGCATGGAGAAAAAGGAGGACAAAGTCATAAAAAAGAGAACATCGGAAAAAATGGCAACACATTTGCCATTACTCAATTTAAGCAATATAAAAAGAAAAATCTTGCCAACATTTTGCTCACAGATACTTCTCAGGTGATCTTTTTCAATAACTTCCTCTTTCTTTTAAGCAAAGAAAGAATCTTCTAATCAGTTCTTTAACAAATGTCAAAGAATATCTACATTTTGAAGCACAGAATGTTACTCCTTTTCTAATTCTTGAATATTAGAATGAAATATCACCACAAGTGAATGCAAATGTAACAAATAAAATTCGCTTAACTTATTTCCAAAAACCGAATTAAAATTTTAGGTAGTTTAGATTGGGTAGAGAAATATGATTTTAATGTCATCAACATTTCTAGCACTTTCAACAGCATGGGAAAGTAACAGTCATGAGCCACCTTACACTTTACCTCACATTTGTTTCTTCCATCCTTTAAAGCTGGATATTTTCTTGCAAGATCATTGATGAATTTACATTTTCGCTTCATTATTTCATGAAAATAAATATTACTTAATAATCAAAACTATCACCCGGGGTGTCCACATGGGGGTTTCATGACGCGCCTGCGTCATGGGAATTCTGTGGGGATTGCAAAATTTTATACTAATTCTCAGGCGCGGCTCGTGCATTATTTACCCGGGGGTTCACTGAAGTCATGTGACATATATTCAGTTTCCGCAAAATAAACTTCCTTCGCCTAACAAAAGGATGGGGGGAGGACTTAAAAGATTTGTCCAGATTTTTTTTTTATCTGGGAGTAAAAGGTTTTGTATTAGGGGTGTGCGAATAAATTTAGGGATGAAATTACAATAAGTTGTGCCTTTATGAAAAAAGATGAGTTTTGTTGGAATGGACGTCCTCAAGTAGGGGCAAGTAATATATTTTTTTCCCAGGAGGAGCAAAAAACACTCCTTCAGTCTGAAGTTACTGCAACGCTTTTATAATAATTACCAAAAATTACTGTGACTGAAATTAAATTATATGCGTGTAATATATAATTTTTGGTTTACATTCAATTTTCATGGAGGGCGGCCCCCTTTTCCCCTTCCGGACGTCCATGCCGACTAATCAGAACTGGTCCTACATTTATTAAAGGGAAATGGCAACTAATGGCATGTGCATACTGGAAATCGTACCTGAGACCCTTTCATTGATACGCGACAGGTTTGTTCAAATTCGGGGCTGGTCGACCAGCACACGCTTTTTTTCAGTGGACAAGGAAGTTTGTTTACGTTAATTATGTGCATTTCTGCGCGGACAGCAACGCCTACACTGCATCAAATGACATAACCTAGGTAAAGTCCATCCCTCGCTTCACTCGCAGCATTACTTAATACATTCCAACAAGTATCCAAGCACTTCAAAAACTAACAAACTTGAGACGATTGACACCGAGCGACAGCGAGTCACGTCTTCGCGCCATTCTTTCTCTTTCGCGAACCCGAAGTGTTTCCACCTTTAAGGAAAAAACCCTGAATGCATGCACGAGCTATTTTGGTAATGTATCTCCTTTATTTTAATTCATCGCATCTAATTCCAGCTTTTATTTGTTTCCACTCATCCATCTCTGCCACAATCTTGCATTTATTCCAAGAAGTTCGGTGCAAGAATGATACAAAGAGAAGATTGAATATGTAATGTGTGCGCTTCAAACTTGAACCCCACACACCAACACTGGAAGGGAGGAAGCAGCGAGAACGGAGCCTTGTCCCGCGGCTTCTGCGAGAGAACGAACTGCGCATGACCGTTGGATGGAGACATAGGTTCTGCAATATCATCTTCCATGTATTTTGTCCTATACCCTCCTCGAGCTTCTGCTCCCGCACGAAGCTTTCACAATGGCAAGAGCTGTCCTGTGGGGGTTCAACTGAGGGTCTGTCTCTGTATCAGGGCGACCGATTCGCGGTTTCTTCTTCTCAGCAAAAGAGTTCGCCGTATTACGGGCACAAATACATGACTTATTGTGTAGAATTTTTAGCGAAATAATGTGGAAATGTAAAGACATTGTTTATTGTTCATTCTCGAGGTGATTATCGTATATTACTGGGGGTTCACTGATCCTGTGCGCTATAGGACCAACCGCGCCTGCTAATTCTATATATTTTTACACAAAAATGAGAGGGATCGTTTAGTTATTGATTTTTAGTTATGGTCATTATGTAGTTTTTCTACCTACCTGTGGGTGATCGCGGTGATGGGGTTAAAATGAAACACCACCTCTTATGCCTTTAGAATAGATTTGGTTGGGGGGGAGGGGCGTGCTGTTCGCATTAATACAGGGTTAGTCAAGCAGACAAACTGCTAAGACTAAGGTTCAGTACACTAACGATGGCAGTGAGCCTGAGCAATTTTGTACGTTTTATGTTAGCAAACATGAAAGTGAGCCTAAAGTAAACATATTGCTTAAATATGTCTCTATTATATTCAGTGACGTGCACTGAGGAGTAGCTAGTCTAGCAGAGATAGATCAATCAATCTCACGTCTCTAATTATTTTCAAATCACAATATTTATTGTCTTGAAGCCTCAGTTCATATGCAACACTTCTTTCCACGCGCTTCTCGTCCCTCGATGTGATCAGCTGGCAAGTCTGGATACCCTAGCTGGCTCCTCCTCCGCCTTACCAGTTCCAGGTATTGACAACCGCCCGAAGGGAAAGGGAAGATTTCTGCCTGTACTTCCCTTGCCCCCTCGCCCCCCCCGCTTCAATGGTTTCAGATCGTCCAGTCTATCTCCTATAGGACAGATAGGGGATTGGTTTCCCTTCGATTCCTTTAAAAACCCTCTAAAGAACTCAGGGGAAATATTTCTGCAGTACTTATGTTCTCTGTATTTACACAACCTTTTAAACGTTGTACAATATGTATGTATAATATGGGATGTAGTTTTATTTGTATATGAATAGGAACGTACTTGTATTATGTGCAGACAAAAATGTTATGGTTTCTCTTCTCTTTTTTCAAATATGGAATATATAATAATTAAATAACAAATATTTCGCTCTCGTTTTAGTAGTGTTTTATTTATATATACTAATAATTTGTCCTCCAATAAAAAATGGGTAAGCTAAACAGTCATAAATACCGATGTATTAATTTGGGCAAGAAAATGCGCGTTCTAATTGTTGTTGTTGGTTTGGTTTATTTTACTTCACCTTTCTGCAAGATTTGGTTATCGCGAAAATGAGATGAGTGATGATATAATGAAATTGATGAAGGGACCTCACAAAGAACAATTCAGGCTGGGATTCGAACGCGTGACGAGCGCGCATTCTTGTTCCTGTGTGTTGTACTCTGCAGTGAATAATGAAATAATTTAGAATGAAAAATGTATCCCAGAACTAAAAAAGCCAAATGAATATCATTGAAGAAAGTAGAAAAAAGTGTTTTGTTACCTGTTTATCTCCTCTAATATATTGCATTTTTGCCACCTCCCATCGCTTTTTATAGCTGTATAGATTTAATCGCGATAAGTAGCTAATGAGTTTATGGAAGTCATGAGGAACAATCATAAACAGAGTACTCTGGACTCCTGGTTTCAAACTGCCCTGCAGATGCACTGGAAGGAAATTATTTGTATTTTTTATCCTTTCTTTAGCGTTCCTTTTCCATCACTTTACCTAAATTCTGCCATGACAATGAACGTTGATTAAATTAAACGGATGAAGAGTGGTTACAAAGGAACACTCATGCACAGGCCAGTGCTCGAGCCCGGATCCTTCGGTAACCAGATCGTGAGATGGAGAAATTAGGGAAATCAAGCAATGCAAATTTTTTTAGAAAAACGTTAATCACATACAAATATGATGTTTCAAAAATCCAATTGAAATTTTCGTCCCACTGAGTAAATACGCAGTTTGCTTTACCGATACCCACGTATCCGAATAGTTAGAGCTTTCCACTCATTTTTGTTGTCGGCCGACCTCCGTGGAGGAGAGCAAGTGGCCCCGGATCGGTACCCGGTGGAGGCACATAGTGGTTCTGATCCCACTTTAAACTGTAGGTCCAATCCCGATTAGCTTTTATGTACATAAAGTGGACTTAAACACCAAACCAACCAGCTGCGGGGGAGTGGTTAGCACTGCATGCTATGACACCAGGAGTTCCGGGTTCGAACCCCGACCTCGGCATGGGTGTTATTTGTGTTTGTCTCTTCATTAATTTTATTGTATCATCTTCGCGATTAACCAAATGTGTCAGCGACGCTAAGTAGCATAAATCAAATCATTGATTGATTGTTTCATTTGGTTTGTTTTACTTCGCTTTTCCTACACTTTTGGTTAATCGCCAATATGGTACGATAAAATTGATGAAGGGACAAACACAAATAACACCCATGCCCAGGTCGGGGTTCGAACCCGGGATGTCTGTCTTAATAGTCAAATCAACATGTTTTGGATTTTCGAAAGTGGATGGGATTAACACGTGCTTCTTTTTAGTAGTCCTTCCTCACTTTGCACTTTCCTTTCCTTTCTTTAACGTTCTATTTTTAGGAATACTGAGCCCTAAAGGGGGGAGGGGGATTATGACCCACACCAACCTCCCTTGGGCACGCCACTGATTGCTACCCCAAGTGTCGACATCACCGCACGTCACTGATTATATTGTCCCGCAAAAAGTTTGTCTGAAGAAAATAATTTGAGTAAATAATTCGGCATAAAGGGAGGGGGGAGCGAATGTTCTACCTTTTGGGAAGGGAGTGTGTCATAGGCCTTGGGGGGATGGGCACACCTGACTCACTACGTGTTTCTGTATAGCGCATGTATGACTCGAAAAAACTGGCCGACCTCCGTGGCGGAGTAGGTAGCACACCGCGCAACAATGCCAGCGATTCCGGATTCGAATCCCGGCCTGGGCGTACTTTGTGTGTCCCTTAATCAAAATCATCATATCATCGCTCATACCCATCTTCGCTATTAGCCAAAAGTAGCAGAAAAACGAAGTAAAATAAACCAAATGAATTATTGAAAAGGAACTGCACAGACTACATTCGTTCCAGCACTCTCAGAAGGCGAAGCAACGAGTTAGAATAATACTAATGACTAGGGTGCGGAATTTTGCCTATTTTATTCCTTTCTAGTAAAACATAGGCTTTAATGTTTAAAGTTCGTTTCATGGTGTTTCTAGTCCGAAAACACACTTTTATAGTGCCTTTACGTAAATGTCTATTTTGCTTAAATGTGCCAAAAATGGCTATTCTGCAACTTTTGCATACTTCAACTTCTTTTATGTTCCTTTGGCTTTCCCTATCTTGAAGGATGTAAGGCTTTGTTGATGATGTACTGACTGAAATCTGGTATTCACCAGATTTGAGGATCTCAATTTTAACATTGTTTATTTTTATGTCTTTGTTACAATGATGTAAACTGTTTTTTCATTTGTTTAAATTCACACAGTCGTTAGCACAAGCTCTTTTTGTGAGAATGACTGTGACCCAGCAACTGTGAATTTCGATCAAAAGAGTATTAACAGTTTCTTAATCTTTTAGTGCACTTTTAGGTATAAACTGAAGCGCTAATGCAGTATACTGTGCATTGTAAAAAGAAAATTGAAATAAGTTCACATTCATTGCCTATTTTAATGTCTTTTTTTAAATTCTAAGGTGTCTTTTAAGTGCTTACTTTCGTGACTTTTCTTAGTTTATAGTGCCTATTTCAGAGGTTTTTAATGCCTATAGATCCGCACCCCACTAATGAATCAGTAGAAAAAGTGATCGTGTTCAGCTCCCAGATGATAGGTGAGCATTGCTCGAATACTTAACACGCCCCAAGTGATATGCCTTCAACGATGATCGTTATGTGTGGAAGCATTCTCTACGCAGCACATTTGCCGCCCGAACGCCGGACAGACACCTAAAAAGGAGGACATATCCGGATAAAAGAGAATGTCTGCGTCGCCAAGATTTCGCACTTTGCATTGTACATGTTATTAAAACCTGAAAATGGAGCTTGATTGAGTTGGAGTTTTAAGTCAACTTTATGCATAAAGAGGCTAATTGGGACTGGACCTAGAGTTTGAAGTGGATCCGAACCACTATGTGCCTCCACCGGGTATCGAATAATGGGAAAAAGATTTGATACCTCCTTGATAAAAGCTTTTAAATATATCGGATTCCAGCGTCATCATAGGGAAATTGTAAGAACTATATTAACCTCGCTTTGGAAAAGATTGGATACTTAAAACCGTGATTTTAATGTATGTGATTTCAGCGCCATCATCGTAAAATGACTGAACTACAGATTCACGTCCCATGGGAAAAGATTGGATACTTCTAAAATCATGCTTTTAGATCGAGATATCCAATCTTTTTCCAAAGGAAGGTAAATAATATGCAGTTCTGCCATTTTCCGATGATGGAAATGTTCCCAAAAAATATATGTACGTATAAAAAAACGTGCTGGATAATATCATTCACGTGGTGGATCCAGTTGAAAAGTCTCCCGTATCATATAAAAATAATTGAAATAATAAATTTCTAATAAATTGGGTTATTAGTTTATAATACTAACTATAAGCATACTAATACTACTAATTATTATTATTACTTTATTATTATTTTTTCATGGGCTGACCTCCAATAAAAATTTCTGGCAATGGATCTAAATACTTATCCCCCCATCCCCAACAACAATTTGTGGTTGCACCTCTCAGCCTACATGTATGCAAATATACAGCGTGTTTTAAAAGTTCTGCAAGATTCCAAAAAGCTAAACATAATTTAAATTTCTGAATGGTTTGATAGAGAAAATTCTGACATTTGGGTCCCCAAAATGATCCACCTAGCTAAGTCCCTGGCATGACTGAAGTGTCTTTCAATGGAAATGACTTGTTGTGGGTATACGTACACTTTCTTCTCCAGTACATGTGGATCCATATATTAAATAAGATAGATTGCATCAGGCCTTGCGCTGCGGATCAATAAGTCTTCGCCCTGAAGCACTTAGAAAGATCCAACCTTGGAAATTTAATATGTTGTGTGGTAGTCTTTAGTAAGTTTACATGCATTATTTCAAGTTTCTAAAACACTTGCTTTTCTAATTACAGGTGTGCGAAGGAAGTGTTCTGTGCAATTGTCTGAAAATGGAGCCTTTTGATTACAGAGCAAGGGCGCCGACTTTCCAAAATTTCTGTGGGTGCATATCAATGGCGGTTAGATCTGCAATTATCAAGTATTTTATACTTTAAACAACTTACATGCACAATGATTGCAAGATGCAATGATATTATCAACACGTTACTAAAAGAAAATACCACATTCATACAAATTAAAATGAAAAAACTTCATAAATGCAAATAATTTTAATTGTATTGCAGAAAGAACTATGCAAGGATTTTGTTGTGAACAGAAACTACAAAATGACTAATTTTATGTACCAAATAATAATAATAATAATAATGACATGTTAACTTTCAATATAAAAAACATTCCTTCTTACGTCATTTGCACTTATGAATTTGTTTGCAATTTTGGTAATGTCAATATTTTTAGTAATTTCTTTATGAACTTGCAAAATTGCCAAATCATTCAATCTTTTTTGGGTCATTGTTGACCGCAAAAACGTTTTCAATCGTCTAAGTGCTGAAAATGACCGATTAGAAGTACAAGAAGTAACAGGTATAGTTAAAATCACCCGTACAAACTTCACAAATTCTGTGAGCATTTCACGCATACGACCACTGTTTTCTCTACTTAAAATATTTGTAATGTCTGACAAGTTGGCCACTTTTTCTTTGTTCGTTCTGCACACATCTAGAAACATGTCCCTGTGCAATGTTAGCTTGTCTTTATCAGAGTTTGTCCCATAGAACTGCAGAATTCGATCAGCACCAATTTGACCGATAGCAAAAGCTTCAAGTTGTGAAATAAGTTCCAAAACCTTTGTTTGAAATCTACGATTTAGCAAATCCACAGCCACATCAATTATTTCAAAAAATATTTGTCTGTACATTTCCTCCGGCGTTTGATACGTATAAGGATCACTACCTTCGTCGTAGCGTTCTAGCATCTTGCTTTTTCTAGGCAAAACTGCGTTATCAATGTTCAATTCCTTCCCTTTCCTCGTGGTTTCATTCCACAACTCAGAAAATATATCCCTTTGTGCAGCTAAACTTTCCACCGAAGTTTTGATTTCTCGGTATGACAATGATTTCTTCTGAAAAGAAGAATGAAGTTGTTCAATCCTGCCGAAAACTGAAATTAACATTTTCAGGAAAATATGAAATCTGAATTGATGTAGGTTTGAAAAATATCCACTAGCCTTCCCACCGACTTCACTTTTTTCTTCTGACAGATCTTCCAAAAATTTTAAGAGAACGTCATAATTACTTTCCAACGATTGTAGTGATTTTACCCTCACACACCACCTTGTGGGACCGAATGGTCGCAAAGTCAGTCTGGGAATGTTTTTTACAACACCATATTCGTTGGCTTCTTGTAGCGATTGAAACACTGCTAGCCTCTTTGGCGAATGTCTTACAAATTATATTAATTCACGAAGAATCACCATTCGGTTTATTCTTTATTAGTGCTCAATATCGGCAAGTAGTTATTTTAAAACAATTGTTGACGAATGGAGTGAGCGTATTGTAGTGTGTCACTTGTAAGGAAATATCAAAGCAAGCCGAGAAGACGGGATTCTATTCACAATACAATACACTTCCATTGTTATTGTGGGGACTGCCTTTGACTTGGCCAGAGACAGGCAAGGAAGGGGGGAATGTGTTGCTTAGTTGTCTTTGCACAAACACATTTGAAACAATAATGTTTTAGAGGTTAGAAATTTTAACTTCCATCTCAATGTTTAATTGCTTATTATTTTTTGATAATGGCAAGTGAGAAATATTTATTTTATTTTGTTTTTACCAAACTAAAAATCTTGTGGGTGCGGCGCACCCACAAGATTATTTATGTGGGTGCTCGAGCCCCGGAGCACCCACGTAGTCGGCGCGCATGTTACAGAGCAATGTTAAATTATCTTCTGAAAAAACAACTAAACACAAAGCAAATTTATGAAGATTTGGTGAATACATTAGGTGACTCTTCCCATTCATATTCAACTGTGAAGAGATGGTGTCGTGAATTCCAGCTTGGCAGAGAGTCATGTAAGGACGCAACAAGTCCCGGTCGCCCATGCGCAGAGACTAATGAGGAAAACGTCAACAAGATCCATGACATTGTTATGGCTGATCGGAGAGTGACTATACGCAAAATAGTAGAGGAGACTAAGTTGTCATATGTTGTCCAGTCAATTTTGGTCGATGTTTTACACATGAAAAAAATATCGGCAAGATGGATGCCGCGAATGTTGTCTGTGGATCAGAAGAGACAACGAATGGTTTGTTCCCAAGAACTTTTGGCCAGGATAACGCGTAATCCAGAAACGTTTTATGGGCAATATGTAACCATGGATGAGACTTGGATCCATCATTTCGATCCTGAGACAAAACGCCAATATATGGAGTGGAAACACCATGGTTCCCCATGCACCCGTAAATTCCGTGTCACACCCAGCTCCGGGAAGATAATGGCATCGGTTTTCTGGCATTCTAAAGGAATTTTATTAATTGACTATTTGCCACGTGGACAGACAATCACGGGTGACTATTACGCCAACCTCATCCGAACCTTGCGCGAAACCATCAAGAAGAAAAGAAGAGGAAAGTTGTCACGCAAAGTGCTCTTCCATCAGGACAATACTGCAGTGCACAGGTCAACAATTGCAATGGCCGCCATTCATGATGCAGGCTTCGAATTGATACATCACCCACCCTATTCCCCAGACTTGGCCCCCAGTGACTTTTACCTATTCACGAATTTGAAGGATCACTTACGGGGAAAAAGATTTGTGTGTGATGGCAATGTCATGTGTGTGGTAGAGGAGTATTTGAACAGCCTTGAAGAAAGTTTTTTTTTTTCCAAGGGCATTCAGATGTTGGAACATCGATTGTCCAAGTGTATTGAGGTCAAAGGGGATTACGTTGAGAAATAAAATTAAAATCATGGTCGTCTGTCTTTCCTTTCTACTCTAGGGCGAGGACTTATTGGTCTGCCCTCGTATCTACATGCATATCTTATTCACATTCCCTTCTTGCACAAATACGATCACATTAGGACAGACGAAAGAAAAGAAAAGGCAAGTACATTAATGATATAACTCTAGGAAAGGAAAGGAAATTAAGTTTCCAACGCGGACCACACACTTGCTGCGAAAAGATTTTCTGAAAGGAAAATTTCCGCCGTCCGTATTGAATTTCTTGTTTGTTATCCACCCAAACTCAAACCTTGTGCCGATTTTCTGCCATAAAATTTATCATTCGAGAGGGTACAGTACTGTTGTGATCCTTCATGTGGAGGCCGATATACGCCAAATTCGAGGGTGCGCCGCCTCCCACTCTCATGGCTAAACTGAGAAAAGATGACAAGAGGTTAGACCATGGCTGAAACACTTGTCCTCGTCTGAAAATTCCTATTGGTGTGGAACAAAATTGCTGCTAAAATTGAAATAAAGAACTGGAGATACTTTTATTTTTTTAAAACCCAGAGAAGGGATGTTTGCAAATTTTGTCGAATTTTACCACTATCCCAATGTGGCTTCCATCAAAGTATTATTTTCGCAGGTTACTTTAAAAAATAATTATAATATTAGAATCGGCTAATAGCAGAGTGCCAAAATGAGAATCTCTCGTTTGAAATTAATCAAGATGCATTTGAGAACTGCTAATTTTTGGCTCAGGGGAACAATAGGCTACATGTAATTTACATAAATATCCCGATGCTTCAGGAGCAGTGACTGGAATTTCCCTCCCCCACTGGAAATTTGAGGTTTGTGTCATATCAGGGTGTTCATATTGTTTGTCCACCACTTGTATTCGAGCATAATTGCAGTGACCAGCTGCTCATTTGTAATAGCCAATTACGGCCAGTATGGTATTTAGTCTGAAGATCCTAAACAGTAGTACTCTGCCCCTAATAGTATCTTCAAACAATCCATAGACCTCCGAGTGCATTAGACCATGCTTTCCTAAGCATACTTAAAACCATCAAATGTTGACTTCAAAATTTATTTCGAACTACTTCCTTGCATTCAAGAGCCGATGTTACATATAAAGGACATCAATACGTGCATTATTCTTTGTCTACGTTGTTCCACAGTTGAGGATATAACCATTTATTTATCATTATAATTTTACTCAGCTGTATATTAGGAGAGAAGTGAATGAAGTTCATAGCGTGTTTTTTAATAATATGCATATTACTTGTAATTATTAAAACTGTCTATATTGGAAGGAGCTGCATCTATGAGCGGACCAAACATATGTTATAGTGAGCCAATGGCGTAGTAGTAATGTTGTCGCCTTGTAATCAAGGGATCCCGGGTTAAATACCCAGTGGAGGCACACAGTGGTTCGGATCCCACTTTAAACTGTAGGTCCAGTCCCGATTAGACTATTGTGCATGGAGTGGACTTTAAACAAAACTCGATATCGCGTTGAATTACTAGAAACATTCTTCTTGTGCTGCCAATCTCCTCATATAACCGGACTAGTTAATCATTTATTGGTATTTGTTTCCAAGACTACAGGAATTAACCACACCATATGTTTCTAAATACCACTTATGAAACTTTCAGCTGATTTTTTTATCTCTAAGTCAGACGATGAACCTTCGTGGATGACTGTAACATCAGTTTTCTTGCCGTCGAAGGAGGTTGGATTGTGCTGCATTTCAGATTACTACTTTTAGTTCCGAGATCTATAATACGTGGAGCCATACCTTCGGGCACGCTCTTTTTGTGTCTGTGTAACACTTCGTTACCATGCCACATAAATATTTTAAATTACTTAATCATTTTGTGAAACATTTATGATTTTCCAGGCCTTGTGACTTATATCGTAATTTTTATGATGCTCTTTTAATGACGTCATAACAGAAAACGCTGAAGGATGCCAGGTTGGCATAATTCGGTTTCTGAGTCGGTAAATAGTGTGTCAAATAAAATAAACAAAAAAAACTTTATACCCTACTTGACGGTTCAAGTGAAATTTTGCCCGACTACAAGCAAGAAGTTTCGTGGGCGATTCACAGGAAGTCCTTGTACTGAAAGGGGGGGATGGAGTTTGACTTGAGTTTTCAGTTCATTTTATTCACAGATAGGCTAATTGGGACTGGACCTAGTTTAAAATGGGATTCGAACCACTACTGGTGTCATTCCCAGAACCCTTTGTTACAAGGGAACAACTTTACCACTACATCCTCAGAAGGCACGAAAAATGGGGGCGGTAATAATTACGTTGGTTGTAGTGTAGTGTATAATTTTACGTGGAATTGAAAGTACATATTTTTAATTTTCATAATATTAAGGTCTCGTGAGTATAGTTCGCACAGGGCCTCGCGCTTGCTAACGGCGGCCCTGGTTTGCATTTCCTTACATAAGGTACCTCAACCCAATATGGCCTATTTGCGGTTTCCAAGTAGTTACATGGTGAATTCAACAGATAATTTTAGTATGTCATTTAGACTGTCTGAATGACATGATTGAACCTGTTTGTTGTACATATAATGCTCAAATGCTATAACTTAATGACAAAGAAGCAAAATAGCTGGATCTCGTGATTGTGTTCTATGTGATCTAAAATTGCATAGGTAAGTTAGTACTAGAGCTCAGATTTATAAGCGAAATGCATATTCTTTTCCAGACTTCTAATGGTAAGAAGAAAGGTTATACTTCGTATTACATACCTTGATGAGCTATTTAACTAAAGTTGAAAGTGCTTATAAATGCTTATTTCTGCAGGAAACTGTTATGCTTGTTTATTTTATGATTTTGGTTTAAAATAGCATATTTTACTCAAATCTGTCATATTTCAATCACCTTACGGCATCGGGATGACGAGATCAATGCTTCTAAATAGCCGCACGAGAGAAACTGCATCCTAGAAAAGATACAGTGCATCCATAATAATTTTTCCAAATTACCTAATATTATAACACAGTTGAAAGCTCGAAATAATACATTGCAACATTCGCGTTCTCTTATTGATGAAATTTCAGTAACGTTGTCTTCAGAAACTCACGTGGTAAAATTGTGTCCGACAAGCTGAGTCAGAAATTACTGAAAAATCCCGGATACAAAACACTGTGCCAAATTTATAAAAATATTTCTGGTGAAGAAACAGACATTGAAGAGGAATTCACTGAAGAAGAACTGTGGTGTTTTTCACATGCGCCTGTGATGTCATGCTACGTGGAAAGAACATTTTCACTGTACAAATCATTCTTCACTGACAGACACAGGAGCTTCACACAAGAAAATCTCAGGATGACCTTCCTTACATACTTTAACAGCTTTCAATAAGTTAAAGAGATCTAATAAACAAATATTTTTTCAGATTTTCCTGTATTTGTTTATGCTTATTTTGGTGCTTATTAACTTGCTTATTTTACTGTTTGGTTGTGCTTATAAATTTGGGGTCTAGTTATTACATACTACATCTTCCAAGTGATAGGTGTTTATATCTCTAGTACATATGATTGTAGCTCAATTTGTGCTTTACAAAAATGTACTTAGTTTAGAATTTAATCTAAAGTCCTGTTTAAAACAAACACTGTGTAAGGTGGACCTATATCGTAAAGAACATGTGCAAATGTTACATTTGTTACTCTTATGTTCATGTAGTGTCTGGGAGTTACTAAGGATGATGAAGGCCACCTTTCATTTGCCAAGACTGTGATTTGTAAAGCATGGTCTTCTGGTGTCACTTCCTTGTTTATTGGTTTGTAAACAATGTTATTTCTTTGTATAATCTCATTATGTAAATAAAACATAACTGTATCAATATACTAACCTACCTATAAAAATAACATTCTGGTATTTTCTTTACAATTTTTGTTGCATTTTTGATGTGAAAGAAAAATATATTATTAGGCCATATTGGGTACATGTGTTCTGAATATGGCCTAAACGTTACTTTTTTTTAAAAAAATTTTCACTGCACCCGTGTTATTTGGTACAGACTCCAATTTTCAGTAAACATACAGAAATTTTCCTCTCTTTTGAATCTTGGGATGTTTTCTTTCTTAATTTGTACAACATTAGAAACAATTGCAAACCTTAGGTAGGCCATATTGGGTTCAGGTACCTCACGTTTCTTTGTCCATTCAGCATTCTGATCTCCTATGGCGTGGTGATGCAAGAACCCTGCCCACTCCCTCCTGGTATTGCAGTACTAGTTCTGGGCATGGCCGTAGGCAGGAAAAATTTTCGGGGAGGGTTCATTCATAATTGTTCCCATGGGCGTCACCAGAAATTTGAATAATAGAAATAATAACAATAATAATTAAAATTTCATAATAAAACAATTTTGGAATTTTGAAAAGTGTGGAACCAGTTATTCTCTTTAAAAGCTTAGCCTGGTGCATGGATTGTAACCTCAATCGTGAACGTAATGCGCTACGAAACTGGAGATCCTAGGTTTGAACTCCTATCAAGGAGGATTCTCGACTTTATCGGACACGGAATTTAAAAGCTGGAAAGGGAATTTTGGGACAATCATAAGGGAATCTTCAGTCTATATTCCTTGTGACGCAGGAACAACACTGGAAAGATGACAGCAGAAGTGATAATGGAGGGGTCGCGGGTGGGCTACGATTCTGAGAATAAATCCTGTTTCACTCATGTTTCAGAATTCCAAATGTATGAAAATTCTAGCTCGATCGTTTCAACATTGTCTCCGACATTGATGCTTCGAAAAAAAATTGAAAATTTGTTACAGATTTTGGTTTCTGAACTTCCATTAATCCAACATGTCGGAAGTTTCGGGGGGGGGGGGGGTTTGAACCCTAGAAACCCCCCCCTCTAAATACGGCGATGGTTCTGGGAACGGATGTCAAATTGTCTTGGACTGGAAAGGAAGTGTCATGGAAGTGAATTTTGAAGTATCAATCAAGAAACTGATCAATAAAAAACCTTTCATCTTAGGATTACATAAATAAATGCATCCTTGGTTATCTTTTTTGAAATTCTTATGACTTCGTTCAGGTCAGTGGCGATCGATAAGTTACAGTTGGGAGGGTCTAATTCAGTCAGGTACCTTACCCAGAATCAAATCTAACCTACACTTGTGCAGTTTCATGGAAATAAGATAATATTGTAAACAGACTTCCATGTTCTAGAGATTAGCATATTGGGCCCAAGGGTAGAATAGATGATTATTGTCAAAATTCCTCCCATTGACACAGTAAATTAAACGATAAAACAAGGAGTAAAGTGAATAAAGAAAGACAAAAAACTATTCTCTGAAGGGGTCTCGGATTCGATCCCCTTTTTGAGGCATATTGCACAGTGGTTCAGTAACAAATTTCAACTGTAGGTCCAATTTCGATCAGCCTATCATCAAACTCACTATGGATCTGCGCTTGGTTCAGGTCACGCTTATATAGAATTGACGCCTTTTCATGTTCTCTGTGATTGTGGTCAAGAGTTGGGAGTCCAAGGACCACGTCATTTGTGTCTGCAAAAAGGGGGTTACAGATTTTATAATATTTTTTTGTATTATCCTACCAAGTTAGCACACCAGTATCGGATATACATGTAACCAGTACTGGTACGCATTCTATACTTTGAGAAATCCTGCTCTAAACCACTAACAAGGAAGATCCTATTAAACTACAGAAAAAATGTTCAGTTTTAAAGGTTGAATGTTACCTACATTACTTTTGTGTTATATCGGATAATAAAATTTTAGAAATATTAGAACACTTAGAACTAGAATTCATTTAACTGATTGACTTGTTTTATTTTTTTACATTTCTGCAACTTTTGGTGAAATTCATGAAGGGACACTCTCAAAGAAAACACTATGCCAAGGCCGAGATTAAAATGTCATGACATTCTGTGCTAACCACTCTGCCATGAAAAATTAGTTACTTTATCAGCTTATGTGAAGCTATATATGTTATTTTACATTACAGGCATGGGTTCTGTACAAGTTCACTCAATTGACTATATTGAAATGTAGTGTTTTATTGGCAGAAAATATTTTTTTCCCAGTTTTCAGTTGGGGGTTAGTGTGCTCTGTGAACCCCGTCCAGGTGATGTCTCTGCCTAGTGTTAAAACCATGGAGTAATTGGGTACTCTATGGTAAAATACATGAACCAATCACAGTATTGTTAATTTAGGCTAGACTCTGTGATGGTAGAGGCATCAGCTGGTGACAGCAAACACTTGGAACCACATTTAAATACTCTCCACAAGATGGCATCTATGTGTGAACTAGATTAGCTCCAGCACTAGATGGTACCACAGTACATACACCAGCTCACATGGCAACCACGTTTTAAACTATATCCTGAAAATTAGTTCACACCACCTCTCACCAGATGCCACATTACTTGGTGTTGGCAGAGCCATCTAGTGATAAAATATTGCACCACATTCAAATGTGTTTTCAAATCCTCTCTAGCCGATGTCACCTCACTACACAGTATTACAATATTGTCAAATTTAACAGATTTGCTTCACTATATATAGTAATAGTGGATAAATATTGCACCTACAAGCTTAAATGGATTACTTAAAATCTCTACCAATGCATGGCACCTCAGTACACACAAGGTCAGCTCCACATGTCAACGCTCCAAACTACACCCTGTTTAGTTTAATCATCTTCTGACCAGATGGCACTAGTGATGGTAGAACCACTTGGTGATAAAAACTTTGAACCCCATTCAAATGGGATAGTTCCAAGTCTCCACTAAAAGATGGCACCCCAGTGCAACCATCAGCTTCACACATTCCCCCTTGGAATTTAGTTCAGACTCCACTCAACAGATGGTACACTACTGTGTTGCAGACATATCTACTGGTATAATTGTGAACAATATTTTACAATAATTTAGTTTAAATCCTCCCTCCTAGATGGCACCACAACTCCACCTGAACTACAACCTCAAATTTACTTCAGACCTCTTTTATTAGATAGCACCTGAATAATGATGGCAGAACAGGGGATACACATAGCTACATGCTGGTGGGGGTTGGTTCAACTCCCCTCTTCCTGATGGTGCAACTACATGTAAAAATATATAAGCAGCTCCCACCCATTAATGAAATGCTAAACGTCCAGATATGTATTGCACAGGTGAACTACCATATTTCTGCATTGCAGTTTTAATTCATTTAGCAATTAATTTCGAATGACCACTGCCTTCATTAACAAAAGTTACAGCATCTAGGATGGAGATGTTAGTGTGCCAACCATGAATCGTCACATGTAGTTCAGTTACACCATACCAGGTGGTACTACTCTGCATATTAGTATCATCATAGCCCCCTACTGTTAAAAAGATCAACTACATTCACATGTTGTTAGGATCCCTTCTACAAAATAATGTTGTATCCTAGTAAACATCCACATTAAAAATAAAATAACAAACAATACAAGCTGAAATGTTCTATTTAGTAAAGTAAATTGCAGCTCCACCAAACTTTGTAACAAAACTGTGTTCTGTTACATGATAAATACAAAATACAATCATAATGTACAGATCACACAAGATATATCTACATTCACTCTTTTTTTTGCAATGAGCAACCTTGCATAATAATATCTCTACGAATGCAATGAAAAATAAATGCCACTACATACAAATTCTTAATAAAAAAAGATCCTTCCTATGAGACAGTGAAGAATATAAACAGGTTCTTAAATCAACATTGGACCTTTGTTAATTCAACACTTTCCGAAAACTGTAAGGTCATCCATTCCAACAGTTTCAACATCACATTTTGACTAACGTTATAATTTTGATAAGGAAATAATAAACGCAGCCTATTTTTTCTGGATAAATGTTACAGAAAACAAAAAAAAAAATATTTTAATGTCTCAAACAGGAGACAACTGAAAATTAAAATCTAAAACAGAGTAAATGCCAAAGAATATTCTAATATTTAATCATATATATTATTACTTAAGTGAAATTTTGAAATTTCGTATTTCAGCGGTGGACAATTTATATATAACCATTTAAATTGTGCAACATGGAAATATGAAATTTCAAAATTTCACGTAAGTAATTCTAAATCACGTTTACCACATCCATCATGAATATCATATTATATTCATTTGCTCTGTACACATACAAGGTTTGTTTAACCCTTCATTGGGTGCATAATTTTTTGTAACATACGTAGTTAGATAAGTGGGGACACCCACCCAAGCCTTTAACTATCTTTAAGTTATTAAATACACTGTGAATTATACTGTGCACGCATGCTGAACATTCTTTCTTCCAAGATCCGCTGCAATTTTCTGATGCACTTTATAAGTTAACATCAGTCACATGTTTGAGGGACATACACCTAAATACGTAACAACAGAAGCAGTCATGTTCACTTTCGGACCGAAGCAGAGTCATGTTCACTTTCGGTCACATATTCACTTTCATATAAACATATACCTATGTATACCCTTTCTCACTAACCTGCATCTATATAACATCTGAATGTGCTGTATGTTCTGACCTTTCGACACTTTGATATTTTTCTTGTTACGTACTGGTGACAACCGTGGCCCCTGCATGAAACTTACGTTAACTTCATAATATTATGTACCTTAGAAGTGCAACAGAAAAAAACAGCTGAGCTAAGAACAAAGACAAAAAAATCTATGCACAAGCACTCATGTGCAGTATAGCTCCCAGTGTTGCAATCTCGGAATGACTATCGACAGGCAACACTAGTACCTCATGCACCTAACAGAAGGTTAAAGGGCAAAGATGCATAAGCATACAATCAGTGCCTTTCACAACCTACATGTGCCAAATTTTGCAGTGTTAAGAATAAGTACTCTGCTTTAATAGTTATGTTAGTTTCGTGAAGCTAAATGAGCTGGGACAGAAATGTTAATGGACTTCACTGATCAATTAGCCTGAATTTTAAAACTGTTCCGCTAAAAATATTTCAATCCTGAGGGATAATGTTCTTTCCTTAACATATTCTTCTACAGCAACCAGGAAAGTAAATCACATGACTCCATTTCCTTACTTTGTTTCAACAGAAAATAGTTTCCTAAGGCTGCCTTCAAAACTTGCAGTATATTTCTAAACACAATTCATTCCAAACTCCAAATACATTTTCAGATTTACAAGATATCGTCCTCACTTACCATGCATGAACTTTTGTGAAAAATTGTGTCCTTTACTGTGCTGTCAATATACAGGAGAAGGAAAGTAGCACCAACTGAGAACCAAAACACTATACATCGGGAAAATTAATATCTTCATACATTAGGTTTATAGAATAGAAGGTTATACTCATGTGAAATGTTACTGTGTTTCATCCTCTACTCTCAACAAAAAAATATGTTAGCATACATTAATGCACATAAAAAGAAAAAGTTGAATATACGTTTAACTTGATGATGTAAATAACACTACATCATTTAACAGTCTCGATATTACCCTCTCACTTTTCTACTTTTAAAGATATACTTTAAAACGGAATACCTACCAACTGATAGATATACAAAACAAATTTTCATCATAAGATCACAAAGTAATCACAAAATGGCTGTGGTTGTACGTATCATGTCTGACATAATTTTAATGTTAAAGAACTTTAAGTATCATAAACTGAACATGATGGACTTAACATTTTATCTTTCATTTTGCTTGGCATGTTTTCATATATTGCTAAAAAAATGCTGACCCGCCCAACATTTTATGGTGTATTAGTTTCTATCGAAACTACAAATATATGACTCCAGATTATGAACTGAACAAATCGGAAAAAAGAAATTTACTATAAATATATATATATATAACTTTTAATTATAATTCAATATGCTGAAAAACATATCTTTGGTGTAATAACTTAGAACCTGCATGGTATATTTAGCGATTACTTGGCAACATGTTAACAAAATTTCTTGCTGTATTATAGAGATTTAATACAGACTCATTGCAAATGCGTCACAAAAATTATGAACGAAGATAGTTCTATAAACATAATGCCCCAGATATTATTAATTTCAACCTCCCTTGACATTTTACAGCAAACATTTCTTGAACATTTTGTTCATTAAGGTATCTCAACACTTATAGTGGCAAAACCACAAAAAATTCCCTTGAGCTGAATATCTTGTCATCAGCAGTCTTAGCATTGGAAACATTAAAATATTCAATAATGCACAATGCATTGAGCTTTTTTTTGGACACCCATTCAGGATTCCATCAGCAGATTTCTCACATATTTGTGGTCCAGCATGAAAACGAAAACATGCTAAATCAAAATGAAACATTTGCAGAGCAATCACTAGAGAATCAGCACTTGCATGTGGAAACTGATTCACAATCCTCTAACACAACCACAACCAAAGTCAATGTTCCAGTTACACACCCACACACATTATCCCATTCAACTGCATTTGCAAAACAACTCCCAATAGCCTCACAATACTGGAACTGTATTTAGCATGAGGCACAACTATATTGCTACCTGATTCTCCCATACCTTCTGATTGTTTAAGCCAACTGTAAAATTGAAAAAAAAAAAATGTAAACAGCAAAAATAAAAGTACGTTACAAGATTCAATGTATGAACACATGTGTGTCATCTCTACATATTTATATTCATAATTTTACATGCACACACGCACACACACAAATTAATCTCCTTTTGCATGCATACTATTTCGAGGATGTTTCAGCACCCCCAAAAACCAACCACGAAACAGATGTTTGACAAGAAACACCTGCTGTTGTGAGGAAAATGTGGTAGAACATTACGTTAACTTTACATAGTCCTCTTTCAGAAACGAAGGAAAGACAGAAAAAGCATAAGATCAATTGCATTTAAACATAAGATTCATACACATGATGCATTCCAGTTTTCTCCCCGTCTATCACCCTGTACACAAGAGAGGCAGTTTGGTTGAAGACTGACGCGAACCAGTCAAGAGATATGGAACACAGTGATCGTAACGTACACGTATTGGCATCAATCGAAATATTGTTTTTTCTATGTTGTGCACGGAACTTAATGGTATTTACGGGGAGCTTCCGGCTCCGCTCATGTCCAAGCGTGGCCTTTTTCTTGACCCTGTTTCCTCTGGAGTTTCTAGATTTAGATGGTCTCTCTTCTTCTGAGAATTCTGTAACACAAACAATTATTATTGATTCAACATGTCAGGTTTCTATAAGGATGCTGACCAGCATATCTAACTTTAAGGTTATTTTAAAAAATTCATCACCTTTCGAAAACTGCTACGATGTTCAAACCTCTGAAAATTTAGATCGCTCTAGGATTCCTTCTAGAACATTCAAGTGAATTTCAATGTGGGTTGCTTTGGCTGTTATCTAGAATTCTGTGATAGAAAATAGGTTTACAATAACAGAACTATCACAGATATCTAAACAACAGCAAAAGTAAACCACACAAGATTAACTTGAATGATCTGGGAGGAATTATAGACAAACATAATTTTTCATAGTTTGGAATATTGTAGTAGTTTTTGCACGAGATGAATTTTCAAAAACAGTTTTGCTGGCACAAGCAAAAGCTCTAGTGTGACCTTCATTTACATGCCATGATCGAGCTGTGGGACATCACGACTCAACACAGATATCATATCTGAACAAGCATACTAGTCATATCACATCTGAACAAGCATACTAGTCAATTTTATATTGCCAGAGAAGTCCTTGCTTATGCTATCTTGCAACCACTATTGGATATTTTCACATACAAGTCATGAAATTTACAAACTGTTAATATTGTTGAAAACAACCATGTTTTTAAACAAAAATTTTGCTTAGGAGAAAAAAAAGTTAACTTGCACCATAGTATGAAATTCTGGAAGAAAACTTGCAAGCTGTACTTCACCTTAAGAAAATGAGGGCATATCTTACCTTTTTGTCCCATTGCTGGTGAAGGAACCTCAACAAAATATTGGTCTTCTCAGTAACTATAACTGGAAAAAAGAAAATAAATATGACTAGAAGAGTACCAACTAAAGTGTCTTTCAAAAGTCACATGACCCTAACCTTAAACTGGTATAACATGAACAATGCACGAGATATTAACACTGGGTTAATATACAGGGTGGTGCTGAGCTGACTGACACATTTCAAATGGCCATAGATAATATATGGACACAAGGGAGGGGGGAAGCGAAACCGTCCATAAACACGTCCAAGTATGTCATTTATTACTTACAGATTACATGATATTTTTTTTAATATTGCATCAGTAGATGGTAGATAGCAATCATGGCCGAGTTTTTGTAACCTTAACTCTTAACCAAATCCTCATTCAACACTTCTTTTACGCAGCACTATGCTGTGCCTATAAACATCCACGAACCTGATGAAGGAGGGAGTCTGACCTCAACATTGTCCTAATAAGACTCCATACTCATGACACGTTTTTCAAATTTCTTCACCCACGCCAATATGGTATCCCGAGATGTGTTGCCAACATTGAACTGATGTCTACAGACACACTGCACTCCTTTCACAGAAATCATTTCGTAATAACACGGGTAACATGTTGTTGCATTTCCTAATGCTCCATTGCAACTGACTATATGAAATGGCATCCTTTCCTCTATCGTTCCCCTTCCCGTGAACCACTACAAGGTATTGTGCAGGCGCCGTATTCAAATTTGAAATGTGTCAAGTCAGCTCAGGGACAGCCTGTACAAGTGTTACCCAGAAAGTAACTTCTGATTGTATTAAAAAAAGAAGAAAAAAATTACAAATTATGCCAATACTTTTTGAATACCTGCATCGTTGAATGATGCTGCCTGCAATGCACACCACGTGGCAGTGGTCGGAAGTAGCGCACTACTTGTAGCGTCACTACTGTAGCTAGCTACAAAATTGATTTTTTTCTTAAAAAATCATCAATAATGCTCACTATTGCAGGAGGTTTATAAAAAGTCTATTACATGGAAATACATATAATCTAGATTATAAATATCTTGACATCGCACATTATAGATATCTGCATAATTTATTTCATTAGTATAGAATAAATTTAATATCCAGATAACTAAACTGAACTGGCATATGTGAATATATTCTCGCTAACAGCTACGTTGTTTTAGCTGCATCGCTATTTTGGGGAGAAACATGCCTAATTTGATGTACCCCTAAAAAAAAAGCCACACCAGGAACAAATCCTGTGGATATCCATGGTGTAAGAGACAGGTAAATGTAATTAATTACTGTGTAAAACTCTTCTTGCAGTGCAAAAACGAGCCATCAATGGATGGACAATGACAATGCAACAGTGGCTCAGTAAGTTTTCAGCATTGATCATTGTTAGTACACAGGATCTCACCAGCAAGAAATTATTGTTACGAGAATGATAGAGATACACTTTCTAGAATTACAATTATTTTCGTCATATTATTTGTTTACAATCAGGTTTACACTTCAGTTTCCTCAATATATTTTATGATATTGTAAAAAGTATATACGAGTTATTGACTTTTCTGCAGAAACGATCATTTTCTTTAGTTAATAAAAATATAATATACAGTTTCCAAATGTATACAGTTCTTCTACTTTTACGTTGTTTTTCTGTAACTTTTGCTAATCTTGACAATGAGGAAGAATGTTTTTTTTATATATATTTTATTATCTAGAGTCGCCTTCTGCCACTTTTGCCTAATTGTAAGAATAAGGAAGAATGATGATGATGAGTAGTGTGGCGAATGGAGGAGGAGGATCCATCCTCCCAACTAGGCATCTTTGCTAGTTTTTGTTTGGAGTCCAATTTATGCACAGATAAGCTAATCAAGACTGGATCAGAATCACTAGTGCCTCTGCCAGGTATCGAACCTGGGGCACTTTGAAACACGGCTTTTAAGATCGATTTTTGATTCATTTGGTCTAACGCAAATAGTTAATAAACCAACCCGTATCACCGAAAAAAGTAAAACGCTGCTTGACATCATAGCTGTCGACAATACAGAATTACTGTTTAAAACTGACGTCACTGTCCCAATCGGTAAATCAGACCACTGCGTTGCGTACGCAGGTTGTTTTTGTTGCAGAAGCCGGAACCTCAAGCGAGTTACGTTTATTGTAGAAATTTTAATACCTTCAACGAAGAAAGTTTTGCAAAAGATATAACTGATGTAGATTGGTCAACGCTTTACTCACTTGATGATGTTAATAATAAAGTGGAGTTTTTGACCTCAAATATACAAAATGTTTTTGACACGCACGCACCTCTAAAAATCGTAAAGCACAATAAGAAAAATGCACCGTGGATCACCAGTAATGTTAAATTGTTGATGAGAATCAGAGATAACGCGCTACGAAAGTTCAAACGTTCGAACAATCCAAGCGACTGGCAACAATATAAAGAACTCCGGAATTTTACAACTCTCTCTCATAAGTACCACTGAAGATTTAAATGCTGTTAATGACCATTTTGGTAAAATTTGCAATGAATCTGAAATTCCTCCTCCACTTAAGGCTCAGCAAATAAATCATTTCGAGAACAAAACCTGTTCCACCGCTGAACAATATTTTAGCTTTACTGAGGTAACTGAAAAAGATGTACATAGAACTATTTATAGTATACGCTCAAATAGTTTTGGAGTAGATGGTATCAGCACTAAAATGCTCAAACTTTCTTTGCCTTATGTTTTATCTCCGCTAACGCACGTCATTAACTCCTCTCTTTCCAGTGGCGTCTTTCCTGAAATGTGGAAAGAAGCACGAATCCTGCCACTTCAGAAAAAGCAGATCGCCACTTCTTACAATGACTTTAGGCCTATCAGTCTTTTGCCTGTGCTATCTAAAGTACTCGAGAAAATAGTGCATTCTCAGATGTTAAACTACGTTAACACGAATAATTTACTGCCCCCGCTGCAGCCCGGATTTCGTGAGAAACACAGCACAGCCACTGCTCTTGCTAAAGTTGTGGATGATATTCTCTATGCCATTGATAAACAGCAAGTCACTATTTTAGTACTTCTGGATCTCAGTAAGGCTTTTGACACTGTGCAGCATGATTTATTATTAGCCAAACTTAAATATTACAAGTTTTCTCCTTCAACATTAAACTGGTTTCAAACATATCTATTTAACAGACGCCAAAGGGTCGTATTACATAATTCACCATCTAAAGTGTCTCAACCTATAACGCTGAAAGCAGGCGTGCCGCAAGGATCGATATTAGGCCCCCTCCTCTTCACCCTTTACACTGCAGATTTGCAGCAAGTCATAAAATTCTTCACTCCACATTTTTACGCAGACGATACCCAGTTATATTTCTCAGATCATTACGCTTCATTGGAACATAAGCTTCAGTCACTAAATTCTGACTTAAACATCGTCAGTAACTGGTGTGTATCTAACGGTCTTAAAATAAATCCAGAAAAATCCACTTTCATGATCATTGGTTCTAATTATTCAAGGTCGTTAATTAAAAATATTAAGATCGAGCTCAAAATGAACAATTTGCCCATTGTCAGGAATAACACTGCTAAAAATCTTGGTCTGATTTTTGACGAAATTTTTGATTGGACAGAACATGTAAAGACGCAATGTAGGAAAGCTTATGGAACACTTAGGAATCTGAATCGTTTCCGTGACTTCCTCCCTGCGGAATGCAAGCTAAGACTCACCCAAGCATTAATCTACCCTTTGTTCGACTATTGTGATAATGTTTACGGCCCTCAACTCTCGCAAAAGCTCAGTAAAAAAATACAAATGGTGCAAAATGCGTGCTTCCGATACATTTTTCAAGCCAAAAGATCCGATCATATTCTTCCATTCTTAAATAATAATCAGGTTCTTACCATGGCAAACAGAAGGAAGTTGCACTATCTCTGTTTTATACGCCGCATACTGACAGAAGGTAAACCGCAGTACCTGTTTGAGAAGATGCATTCCCGTAGGGAAATCCATCAGTATGTTACCCGCAAGCGGAACAACTTCGATTTACCCCATCACTCTACCACGGCCTACAAATCCTCTTTCTCCTTTTCGGCTCCCAAAGCATGGAATGCATTGCCTGCAAATATTGCTAGTGTAAACAACCCAATATATTTCAAAGGTAAAATAAAAGATCTGCTGTTAATGGAACAATGGCAGAGTCGGGGCACATACTAAAGGTATCAAGTCACTCACTATAAGGAATTGTATTATTGTATTATTATTATTATTGTCTTTTTGTATTTCTAGTTACACTTTTTTTTGTATGCAACTAATTCCTATGTATTTTTTCTTTCTTAATTTTTATTTTATTTTTTATTTGTATTATTATTATTATTTTTTACGTTTAGCTTACTGCTCCATAAGCTTATAATAATCACATATGTATTATCATATTGACAAGGGTTAGGTGGCAGAGCAGCCCTTGGCTGAACCTCGCCCGCTGAATAAAGAAAATTTATTATTATTATTATTACATGGTGACAAAATTTCCACTGTGTCTTCAGGGAAACATTCCCAATAGGAAACTCCACCTGTTACTCATTTAGCTATACCAAAGCAGCATCCCCCAGCTATCCACAATGTTAGAGCAAACATCTAACGAATTACGGGAATTATGATATTAAACAGCAATCTATTTTACAGTAAGTACAACTATCATACTATAGTGCGCGTCAAATCTCCTGCATATGGCGATAGCCAATAGCAGCGCACTGCAGCGCTGCCATGTCGAAATCTCACACGGAAAAGAGACAGCGTGGTTGAGCGAAACGCCTTGTCACGGAGAGCACAGAACATTAGATAATATAACATGTAATAAACTTAATGGGAGAAAAGAACATACCTGATTATGCCAGAGGGACTGCATAATTGTTTCAATATTCTCAAGGTGGAAGTTGTACAGCCTTTGTAAGATATTTTGTCCCGTAAAGAGTACGTTATCATTTTGGCAGTAGAAAATTCGCCACAATCGTAAATTTCAAAGACGGTTCTACGAACTACGTCTTTTTCAAAGTTATCTAAGTTTGTCGTTCTTTTTTGGTACGTTAATGTGCTTTCTAGGTGATTGAAACATTGGAGCAGGCCCCGATCCACATTGTTTTGCCCCCGAACATATCCGAGAAACGGTAGCTTGATTCACACCACACGCTTGAGCTGTTAAGAGCCTGGCACTTCTTAAAGTCAATTTTACTGCTCTCTTCTTCACTCGAACATTTTTTTAAAAAAAATTGTACACCTGAAAAATCACCTGTCGTGCCTGGCTTTGTACAACACTGTATTGTTCTCTCTTCTCTCGCTATCACTACCACTTGGTTTACTCAACGACATGCTGCACACACACACACACACACACACACACACTAAAAACGTGGAAAAAACGAACAGTGGACGTAATCCTCTTCGTCAATTTCTCCTTCTACCATCACTGGGAACGAACCTGCCCTGTTCCCTTCGCTAATCGGAAAGTTTCGGAATGCAACAGGAACGAAGGGAGAACAAAAACGATACAATGCAAATACGTTTATAATAACATTGCTTCTACAGAGGGAACGGTATAAGCTACAATCACGCTTGTTTTTCGTACATACTCGCAAATTCATTATCTTTCCATCTGTTGAACTACTGACACTTGAAATAATATATTTATATCCGAGCGCCAGGTACACGATTTAGTAGCGAGGTGAAACAGGTTCTGAACTAGGCAACGCCGCACGTCTGTGATTCGCTGGTGCTGTTCAGCAGTTCAAGGCCATATGCAGGAGATTTGACGCGCACTCTAGGGGCTTCTTTTGAATATCCATATGGTGGTTTCAATTATTTTTTTTATGCAGAAGTAGCGCAAAAGTAGCGAGTAGTGCACACAAGTAGCGTAGCGAGCTACATTTTGGTAAATGTAGTTATAGCTGCAGCGAAGCTACATTTTCGGATGAGTAGTGGTAGCTGTAGCGAAGCTACTTTTAAAATGTAGCGTTCTGATCACTGTCACATGGTAATGGTTTCATTGACCTTATCATGAAACCTCCTGCCAGTAAAGTTGGATTTGAAATGAACTGACTGACTATGCAAAAAGCACGGAAACTGACATAATAGTGAATTGTCAGTGACATCTAATTTTCTTTTTAACTGTACATACCAAATCTTCATGCACCCTAGAAGGTTGACTTCCCCGCAGATCAGCATGCACATTTCCGCATCCTTCATTGAAGAGTTTCATCCACCTCCATACCACTGAATCACTAGTGTATGTTCTTCATATACCTCACAAAGTAAGCAATAAATTTGAGATGGTTTAATGCAGTGGCGGCTGATGAAGGGAAGGGGGGGGGGGGGGGGGCTCCTAACAATAAGTAGCATGAGCCCCCACTGGTTTCATGTATCTTGAATTACAGATTGCATTTCACATGCAGTTGGCTTGTCGATAAGCATGTAGCATGCGTAAATGCTGTTCCAAAGTCTGTAAGAGGTGTTCTGTCTTGCTGAAGAATCAACAAACTCAGCTTGCACCATAACTGCAGAAATGTAGCGGAAGTATTTCCAAGCAGACCTAATTTTCTGGATATCCTCTTTATACATCCAGATATAATATTTTCCGATATATTCAAGCAGTTCTCATTTTTACAAAATTAGTTTCCTTCTTTCCCTCAGATAATACCTTATGTTTTTTCCAATATGCACTGTTGGCTGCTACGCTGTTCAAGACTGTTCAGTAACAAAATTATTAGTTTTTAATTGCATGTCATTTACTTGTGTCGGTTTAAGCTATTCCGGTATAGTTGATGGCAAAGATCATAAATTTCTACTACAAAAGAATAAACACTGAATTGTTTGTTTCACTAGATTTTTTATTCAGCATTGTGATTTTTAATGCAAATAACTATAAGGAGATGCTTACATTAAAAAAATCAGGAAAGAACAAAAAATATGTAGAAAGTATTATGTTGCATATCCAGGGCTACCAGATCCCTACAGGGTGTGTACAAAGTCCACATACACCCTAAAAAAAGGTAAAGTGTTCAACTGTGCTTAGCACCACGCCATGAAGGCATATGGGGGGTGCAGGGGTAACGCCCCACACTTTCTTGATCCGGCCGTGAGTGGGGGTGATGTGATTAACACCACGCCCGTGACCACCTTTACCCCCCAGGGTTTCCCCCAGGTACCCATGTTATTCGACGCTGGGTGGGTGCCAGGGCCGCTTCCAACGTTAGAAAAGTTCCGGGATTTGAACCGGCCAGGGATCGAACCCGGGACCTTGAGCATGGTAGTCAGACGCGTTACCGACTGATCCAACGTGGCCGCTCCACATACACCCTACATATATTATTGTCACAAAGATAGAACGTACCTCTTAGGAATCCAAAATATTCATGTGTGTCAATCAGTGGTCTCTGCATAGCTGCATACACCGTTCTGTTATTGAACATTTTCGGGGTCACTTTCTGGAAGGTGGCACACTGCATTTTTGTAGTCAACCGCTTATAAATAACAGTGTTTCTGCACCTCCTCCTTGATGAAATCTTAAAGAGTGTGCTATCCAATGACCTTAGATCAGGGCTTCTTGGAGGTCATGGAAGCTCGACAATTGTCCGATCCAGCTATTCTTAAAGACTGTGTACATATGGCATCAAAAACAGCCAGTGTAAAGTAGGTTGGCACCCCATCGTGATGAAATCAAACACTATTCAAGATTCCTGCATCCAGCACTCTTGGGATGAGTCATAAGTGTGCACAACTTTTGGATCATTTGTAGTAACAGTATAAAAACTACGACTGAACAGATGTGTTGCTGTTATTCTGGCCCAGATGGTGGTGGACGGTGCTCACTTTTTTCGAAATGATGTGCATTTTCTTTTTACAAAACAGCAGAATGAAGTCAACAATGGTGTTTTTTGTTGTTTTTTTTAATCGATTTGCTGTTAATTTGACGCTTGTAGACCCACATGGCTGCCACAAAATGCTCCTCACTTGAGTAAATACATGTGTCAGCCATCACTTCGACTTCCATCTGCCCAGACTCTCAAACAATGAACTAAAAAGTTCAGTGTGTCAATAGAGTACAGCTTCTTGCGACATTTAGACAGCAGGAGAGCATGTGCCAAGGTTGTGTGAAAATTACCACCATGAATGAGAGTGGTGTAGCCTTATGTTACTCATGTAAATATAGGGGTATACAGACTTCGTGTGCACCCTGTATAATCTCTTTGGTGCTAGTGTTTCCTATAATTGATTGGTTGACCGGGTTTTTGTTTTAAGTCCACTTTATGCACAGATAGGTCAATCAGAATTAGACCTACAGTTTAAAGTGGGATCTGAACCACTGTGTATGTCCCACCAGGAATCAAACCTGCGACCCCTTGCTTACAAGGAGACATTACCACAGCGTGATTTGGGAGGCCTAGGGTTTCATACGAAACAGTAATTTTTTACTGTTCTACAACAGGTGAGAGAATATTGGGTTCAAAAAAATTCACATACGAATAACATTTATACACACCAGCAAAAGCAGTGGCAACACCACCAGATGGAGACACCCTTAAATAGTTCTGAAGGGGGTAGGGGGGGGGGGGGGTATGAACCAAGTTTCAAAACTATTCACTACAGTTTTCAGTACACTACATATTAACACACAAAGAAATCTAATGAGAATTCAATTCCACCATTGATATGCAAGAATAAATGAACAACAACATGGTTGCATTTAACTTTTTGTTAATTGTGATCATGGGAATGAATGAAGAGACATTCACACATTATGATGGCAACTCCATTGGAAAAATGCAGTCCTGGATGTACTACATGGAAAAGGCAGATCAGGTTTGGTGCTCTTGGCATTATAGTTACACTCCAGGTGTTTACGGCATTACTATACATTTTCAGTAGGTTAGGACTGTTTGGTTAGTTTCTTTGCCTCATTATTTTCTTCATCTCCTACATGTGAACAGAGGTCTTCATGCAAAAAGAAAGCACCAGACAGTGGTGACTTATGAGCAGGGCCACTTGCACAACCAACTTTTAGTGTTATAATTCTGCACAAAGTAAAATTCTTTGACACACACTAATGCACAAATTAGTTTCTCTGAACTTCAAACGTACTTCCACAATCATTTCCAGTTTTCTCCACAACTTTGTGAAAATCATTGTGGAATTGGAACTGTGACCAAAAAATAATATTCCACTTTAGTGTCGCTATCTTGAGAGGTGAAAAATTTTGATCAACATTTCAAAAGTCCAGTGACATCACACTTCAAAACTCCACCCTTCACTCCTAAAGTAAAATACTGGTTGCACCTCTATTACTATTTTCATTTTTTAACATAGTTTTTCTGCAATTTTTGAATAATTGCAAAGAGGACGAGTTGTGATTAGATAAAATCGATAAACAGACACATAAAAAAAACCACTTATGCCTGGACTGGGACCTTGTGTGGTGAGATCAAAAGTCCACCTCTTACACTTGATGGAGAAGATGACATCATTGCTGCAAAGCCACAAGTCTGAGTTGGAATTCATAATACCATACAGATTTTGTTGTGATTGTCCTCCTCTACATTTCATCTAATTGCCAGCCATCCTGCTCACTGTTGTGATTAAGTTGGGGAAATAGGAAAGTTATACACTTATTAATTCATCGTTTTCTGCCCAGGGCAGGTCTTTCCTTGCAACCTCCATGCTGTTCGATCTTCAGCTCTTCACTCTGTGGCAGTGTAGGGCCCATTTATTTTGATGTCAGTTATTTGGAATCATCATCTTCCCAGGATTTTCTTTTCCTTGACCATTCCTTCAATAGCATCCCTTATGATACAGTTTCTTCTCATCCAGTGGCCCAACCAATTTATTTTTCTCTTCATGATTATGTTCCCCAACTCTTTCATTTCTCACTTTTTCTGTCCATTTCACCTGTTCCATAACCACATTTCCAGAGCTTCCAGTCACTTTTTCCCACTTGTTCTCCGTGTCCATGTTTCCGCACCATATAGAGCTACACATACAAAGCACTTCATTAGCCTTCTCCACAGTTTTTTGTTCATAGATCCACAGAATTTTTTTTATCTATTGAAGTTATACAGTTGCAGTGTTCAGACTTAAGGTAATGAAATTTAGTCATTTGACTCCAGATTAGTCCAGATGCATGGAAAACCTGGCCAAAATTCAATTTTTGGTCTGTGATCTTGGAAAGCAGATTTTTAAAAATATATCATTTTAGGGAAAGAGAATAATATTTGACAATATTATGATATTCTAATGCCAATTGCACTCACAACACAGTAAACCACCACTTATGTGTTTATGTGTTGTCCAACGTATTTACAATTTCCATCTGAATTGGTTTCAACATCAGCCAGTGACTGGAGGGGATGTTTAAGGAAGTGTAATACATCGTTTTGAAGTGTCTCAGACTGCTCTTTGGAGATATGACTGGATTCAAGGATGGATTACTGATCCGAGTATGGTGTTCCGGTTAATGCTTTATATGCTTGTTTCTGGCATCTTGAGGCTCTTCTGACATTTCTCCTATTGGTAGAAGAGCAGCTGAAATAATTGCTGGGCCATACACAAGTACCTTGCGAACAGAAGCTGGCATGTTGAACAAAGGATAGAGCAAGAAGTGCAGCTCAATTTTCCTCTTGGTTCCCATCTCAAATTTCATAACATCTAGGACCATTCTATAAGATAATACCTACACGATCATGGCACATTTCTTGAGGAGGTCTCTGTCTATTCCCGTTATATCCACCACTTTCTCGGAGTTCTGTCTTTCGACGTCCCACTTCCCCTTTGGCTTGGTGCAACTACAATGATGCCTAATTCCTTCTTCACTTCGGCTTGTATCTTCTGCTTTACTTTCTTCGTCAACTGTATATTTACCTATCAACTCACATGCCATGCTTTGATTTCCATGCAGTTCCATGAGATGTATGCACACATGTAACTTTTCAAGTCCACTTTATGCACACACAGGCTCAAAGGGTTTGGACATATAGTTTAAAGTGGGATCCGAACCACTGTGCAATGTGCCTCCACCGGGTACGGAACCAAAGGCACCAGCGGTTACGTTACCACTATGCTGTCAGGGAGGCTCTGATTCAGTTACATCAATTGCTTCAGGAAAGCACTTCATCTTCGCTTCCAGAACCTGGTTATATGAAGGACATATGTTTTACTGCAAGTTTGATCAAGCTGTTAAATATCATAAGCAATTTGATGTGAAAAATGTGTCATGTATCCAATAACATTTTACGACTTCTTATGAAAAATGACAAGAATGGGCAAAAACTATTTTTGGACCCTGAAACTAGAACATGCTAATATAATATGGTTTAATCTTAACTTCAGCTTGTTTCAGTCGTTTTATATCTCTATGAGAATTATCAAAATGGAAAAAATCTGAGGCATTTAGCATTAACTTGAGTTCCGGTTCATTAACAATTCAACACTTGATTTCAAAAGTATATTCTTCAAATTAAAGCTTAAAAGTTACAAAAACCAAGTTTCAAACTGCAATTGGCATCCAGGAAATGTTTATAAAGACATAAAACTAACTACATAGAAAAGTCCTTACTATAAGAAACTAAGAAAGATCACATCACCCCCACACTTCAAGAGTTCCTAGCCGACTGAAGGCAACACTTATTGTGTAACATTAGGTAGTTTTCAATAGACTAGATCTTTTATTCTCGAATTACATGGGTAGGGACATTGAATTTTCACGATGCGCGATGCGCCAAATCATGAAATATGCATGAGTTTTATTTGCAAAGTAATGCGAAATGTGTGCTTTTCCACGAAATAACCGTGAAATATCATCAAATTAAGTAGAAAACACGCAAAAACCGGCAATCGAGGTTGTGCGCACAAACTGTCGATTTGTAACGAAACGTTTGCCTAAAGTTTCCTACCACTAGCAGCTGAAGAACGTTTTATCTTCGATCACATCAGGAAGATGCTGCAAATTGGGATTTCCCATGCACATAATCTCAGTTCGAAAACTTCGTTCCCTGTCAAGCTGCATTCCTTTCTTCCCCCGAATGTCTACTCAACTTCCAGTTTCATTGAACTTGCTAGCTGTAGCAGCGATAAGATTAGTCTGTTCCCGCACATCAAGGGAAACAATGGTGTCATTGGTGTTCAGTCATGAATGAATTTTGTTTATCATCATCTGATTTTTAACATGTGTTTGTGTATGTGCAGTAGTGATTATTTTATTTGTTGGACAGCAAGGATATCCTTTAAATACATACAATGAATAAATCACTTGAGATATGCAATTTAGAAATGAAGTGATTTTGTGTTGATGTTTTCTTTTTGGTTGGACAGCTAAGTACTTGTGCATGTGTACAGTATATAAAAATGAAGTAGTTTATCAATTTATAGCTCTTTTGTATGTTGTTTCCTCTCATAATGAAAAAGTGTGTGCAATTTTTTTTTCACCGCTGGTATATACCGCTGATCTAACATTTTATTTACCGCTCTCCTCAGTTTTTATTTACCATAAATTTGTGTCCCTATACATGGGTGGTTTTCCATGCATCTGGATCACTGTGACATGGTGTAATATAGGGTGATTCATAATTCCCTCAGGGGTTTCAAACATTTATAGTACAAGAACTGTAATACATACAGCCAAAAGATGCATATCAGTACCTAAAGAATCTATCCAAGTTTGGTACATACCTTACAGGTGCTAGACATGTGACGAGACAAGACATCAATCCTGAAATCAAGTTTCTGCCACACGCATCCCAACATATCATGATCAATCGGACAGGCAGATAGTCTCCTTATATTCGTACCACACATGAATGACTTGCCTGAAGGTGGTTCTGTTCGAACTTTCGCACGAAATCTTCATTGTACTGTTACAACAATTCTAAGATGCAGAACGCTTTGTGTTCACCAGTACACATGTTTGTGTTAACTGTGTTGTGCTGCCACATAGTGGCACAATCTATAATTTTGTGATAGAGCCTATTATGACTGCAAACTTCGAGAGATTCTTTATGAATTGATATGCACCTCTTTGTGTATGTGTTTTAGACAGGCGCGTATATTCTAGGCAGGCTAGGCTATCTTCAAAGCCCAGACTAAGTACAGAAAATAATCACCTAGCAAATGTGACTGATGTTTCACTCTCAAATAACGAATGCAGGTAAAACGATAGTTAATGGATGCCTTTACTTTAGCTATCACCAGGCTTCTGCTTTTAAATTCTTCCCCGACCAGCACCTGGAGGTGAACCGTGATGTATTTGTGGTGGATTTAGCCCAAGCGCTGGACAGGGACGTCTTCATTTTACCACGGAGATAAAACTTTACAGGTATGCTAATTCGCTAACCAGTATGGGGTTTTTCCCAGGAAAGGGAAATCTGAAACAAAATGAAAATCACAGAAATGGTAAAAGGGTGGCATGTGACAAATTTCCTCTGGGCCAAAAACAACACTGTCCCAATCAACACTTGCAGAAGCAAGAGGCTGCTGGCTGACCTTCTTTACAAGAAAACATGCGGTTTTGAACCCCTCGACAGCTTTATTTATGACTGGGGATGACAAAGGACAGGCAGGCCCTTTCGAGACTGGGAAATCACATTGAATTACGTTCCTTTCTGCACGGATTTTATTTACTGTATTGAGTGACTGAATTATATATGTTTTGAATGATCTGGTCTGTGTTGTGTAGTGAATGAAAATGAGTGACATAATTAACGAACTATTGACGAAACAATTTACTCTGCTTTTGTGTGAGGAAGAGCTTTAAATCATGAAGATATGCAGGCCTCTGGCATCCCGTTTTGTTATTTAGTGTCGCTTTTCTGCCACTTTAGCTAATTATGATGATGAGGATGAATGACGATACAATGAAATTATGAAGGGACATTTACAAAAAATACCCATGCCCAGGCCTGGCATCGTAGTACACTGTACTAATAATAATTTTACCACAGAGGTCGGTAAGAGAAGAATGGAATTTCTGTTCAAATGAAATATGCAAGGTAAGAAGTTTATTATATATTTTATTCTCGCACGTAGGCCTATGTAAATATTTCACAACATGGGCCTCTATATTTTATGAATAACCATGAAATACTTGAAATCTTTTCCTTACTGTTTCTATATTAATGAAACTAACATTTTTATTTTTAATTATTTGTAAATTGTAAGGTATGTGTATGTCACATCACTTCAAAATCCAAGAAATTGAACGAAAAAGAGCCTCCCATCCGAGCATTATGATATGAAGAGAGAACCCAGGTTTGAAAACAGCATACACCACTGGTTGTAGTTCCTGTATTATAAATTAGGGATGGGACCGATTAATCGGTACTCTATCGGTATCGGCCGATATAGGTATATCGGTTTATCGGTAAAATTACCGATTATTTTACCGATCTGATATATCGATAAATATCTGATAGTTTAGTGCAAAATTCTGCCATTTATGTTGTAATTTTTATGGATAATCTCCATACCCTACTTTTTTAAAAAGTATATGTCTAAATACGCAATTTCTCTTGCATTGCAGTCACTTTGAAACACACATTTTTAAGGAGGTCAATGAACCTTTCAGGTTCTTCCCGGACCATTTATAATTTTATATCGGATCGGTAGAATATCGGTTATCGGTAAATTTTATATCGGTACTTTATCTGTATCGGCCAAAATTTCATATCGTCCCATCCCTATTATAAATATTAGAAATGCTGGAGGGAATTATGAATCACCCTTTGTACATCAGATCAAATTTTGTGGAGTAAGAATTCTTATGGCACTGTTATCAAACAAAAACATATAGAGATATTTAAATGGATAATGTAGTTTCATTTCTTCCCTTTCAAATAATTTTTTCTTGGTCTTTATTTCTGTACACGAAGAAAAATATTTATGTAGGTGTTTAATTTGTTTGTTATCATCATATACCACTAAAATACACTCAATTTTTTTTTCCAATTACCTACATTTGATGCTGAATATCAGGGTGATCAAAGCTGTAATCCTCATGCTCTGAGTAATCAGATCCTTAATATTTATATTGACAATTGCAACAAGCCACAAGAACTAACCAATGCATAGCTTCTCCACCTCCCCCCCCCCCCCCCCCCACAGAACGAACTATCTATGCTTTGTATTAAAGAAATGGGTCAAAATGCCACAAGATAAACATTCTATTACTTCATGTATTTAGTCTTAATTCTTTTAAGTGACAGTACTACTAAATTCGGTGACTGCACAATTCTGGACAAGAGTAAAAAGAGGATATCACATGATGTGCAGAGTATGATCTTTGTACATCGAAGTCCGAAACTTGGTGTAAATCATGCAGAAATGCACGTTAGTGTGAGCCTCGGAATTGATTCAAGAAACAGAAATACAATTATGTATTAAAAGTTCAAGAAAACAAAGTATTGATCATGTTTGTAGGTATAAGAACTGTGGTTGCCAAATGTGGCAAAAGAGAAGAGTACGATAGGCACTGAACCAAACATTTTGCAACTTATGATTGGTATTTTCAAAGACTAATAGTTTTTCTTGTATGTACGCATTGCTTGCATTGTAGAATTATTTTCCTGTAGTTTACGGTTATTACAAGCATAAGAAAACAAGTTTTTCGTTGTGACGTTTCAGGAGAACACACGTTCCTTTCATCAGACATTTATTTTCATTTTGACTAAAGATACAGTTATAACAATGGTTAGCAATGTTTTAAACAAAAATAATCCATTATATAATGGATGTTGTCAATGTTACACTGTTGTAATATAGCAACTTAACTGTGAAAAGAAGCAGTCTGTTTTATTTCTATTTCAGATAAAAAAAATTTGATCACATTATTTTTTTATTTAAAATTATGAATCCCAAATATCATCCGGTAATGCAAATTCATCATTGTTTTCACAAAGTCTCTTGATGTTTTCTGTTACATTAAATTTTAAAGATGGTGGCTTACTCCATTTGTGAAAAAGAAAACTCCATACTGGATCTACGTTACCATTTTCATTATTTAATGAATGTCTGTGTGTTCTCCTGAAACGTCACAATGAAAAACTGTTTTCTTATGCTTGTAATAACCGTAAACTACAGGGAAATAATTTCAAACACATTTTGAAATACAAAATATACTCACTTTGATCAGAAGGATATTCCTTAGTTGGAAGATATACCGAGGGGCGTTTAACACACGTCCGACTTGCATTATCAGTATGAAATCTGGCAAAGTTGTTTTCATTGTATGATGGTAGACCCTTCAGAAACTCCGCCACTGACTGTAAGAAGAAAATGAGAATGGACTGTAATACAAGTTTTTGCATATTACATTTTTTAAAAATTATTTTGGCATTTAGCAATTTAAGTGAGAAAACCAATTTTTTCAATTGTTTAAACCAGTCAAATAATTTGATAAGAATTATAATTATTTTATACTTTATACAGGGTTGTCATGTATCATGCATTCTTTGAGCATTAGGTGTATGTCGGACAAGATCAAAAGTTTCCATCTGTATCAAAATTAGGAATGACATTTTCAAAGGGTTTGGGAAAGACATTGGTAATGATTAACGATTTTTTGCAGGCTTTATAGGAGCATGAGGAAGTATTTTAGAATACTGGAAACTACTGTGGAAGAAAGTTTGAAGCCTGGAGAAACTAATTAGCACAGTTAAAAGCTTCACCAAGTGTTATTTAACAGAGAAATGATTATTTGAAAAGTAGCTTACATAAAAGCACCTTGCAGCGAGCAGCCATTCTTGGTTTATGGCATCTCATGTACAAAATTCTGGCAGATTTTTGAGCAAGGCTCAAAGGGGTTTTTGTGCTTGAGACTCTGATATTATGTGATTAGCCACTGGAAGCATTTATGGACATTAATGATAAAAACCCCTCAACCTGACAAAAGCAATTATGAATGTAATACTCCTTCACACGCCACGCCACATGTGTGAAGTAGATATCCAAGATGACAGTAAATGAATGACTGCTCGCAAACAAAGAATTATATCGGAGTACATGGAAAAGAAACATCTTTCTGCAGAATACATGCAGTCAATTATTACTAAGATTCCGAAGTATGTGTTTATAGACGTAAGTAAAAATCTAACCATGTAAAAATTGCTTGTGTACAATGATTAGTTCAGAATTAACAATTGGGAACTTGGGCTGAGATTTTCTTTTTGCTAGTTTTCATACACGTAACTGGCTTCAAATATTTTTGGTGTAGCAATAATACACTGGCAACAGTATGCTGACCTCTAAAGCATGGTATCCCTAATAATAGGAACTAAATGGTCCTCTGTCAAAATTAGCCTCGAAAATAATCACTAAGGTAATACATTTTTTAATCAATATGATTCCCATATTGCAATATGTGCACCAAATCACATTTTTGGTGAGTCAGGACTCCTGTTGCATAATAATCAAAGAAAAATGTACATAAATGCATAATTTACACACCATTAATTCCATTTGTAGCTTTCAAAGCAATTTTAACGGTTTTTACTTCTGTACACTATCACAAAACATATTCTAATGCAGTTCATTAATATTTACATTGGCTAATGTTCTTCACAATTAACAAAAATAAAACTACTATGTTTTTAATTATGGTAATTGCATCGATAAGTTGGTTTAGCCAACTTACCCAGCTTCTGAATTTTGCAATGCACTTGGCTGATACAGCTTATGTTAATAGTATTTTTTTCTGCGAAGAAAGGTTGCAGTGGTACTCTTCACTTAGATGGTGTGCTATTGTTAATATATTGGTTCGTTATTGTGTTCATCATTGAGAACTATTCCAAGTATTGTAGTATGTGGTACCGCCAGAAAAAAAAGGCACTGTGTATATATACCAGTAGCTTACATCTTACATATATACCAGTACCTTATAGCTCTGGGAAAATTGCGATTTTTTTATATTCAGTTCCATTTCAATTTTCATCAGTTTCTCAATAGTTTGTGGTTTAAGAGTCACGTGTGATGTGTGCCTTACTTTTCTCGTGATCCTTCATTCTTTTATCTTAGTTTCCACGTAATGAATTTCAAAACGGAACTTAGTTCTGACATTTTTGGCTTCTCATGAAATAAAACGATATATACAGGGAGAAACTAATTGGGCTACAGTCCACCCCCCCCCCCCAAAAATTGAGAAAATCAAATTTTCAAGTGAGGGCAGTAAAAACTCAGGAAAATGCAAACTCTCTCAAAATTACCACTGATTACCACTTCTGTCTTTGAACAACTTTTAAAACTATGGTTGGTAATTATGAAATATTTTATTATATATTCCACCCCCTTCCCTTAGAATGTAGGTACATAATATCCAACTTTATTACAATTCCAGCCGCCTCCGTAAGAAAAGTTCTGTGTACGCCAGTGCCTACAGCCATCATTAAGTGAACGAGACTCTTCTAAGAAGGGCATAATTGATTGCACGAAACTAACAACTTTTTGGTCAAGTCACACCCTTCACCTTCTCACATAAGTGCAGAATGCCTTCATTGTTAAGGTTAGGCTTAGTGAGACCCTAATTCTAAGAATCCAACACTGTCTCACACCAGTTGTGGCTCGTGTTGAACCAAAGTGGAGGGCAGATAGATCACAAATTTTCTCAACTAGTAATGTGAGTTTAAATGACAAATTTCGCATAACAGCCAACTTACCGAATATCATGTTTTACACATTTGCACCTATTATAATTAATTTAATAAGTATTTAAAGATGGAAAAAGAAATAGAATTCTAACAGATTTAACCATAAGAGAGAGGAAAATTAGTTAATATACAGTTTGATAAGCATAATAACACAGAAAAAGTCTCCTGTCCAACATGAATTTTTTTAAACATGCTAATCAAAATGTGTATTTAAATCTAAGTGATGTAGACTACATCATGGTAATCCGAATGCACTTTCCACTACACACAGAGAAAAAATACAACGCATGTATGCAATAACTTTTCAAGTGACAATAATCTCTGGCCGACTTCCGTGGCTATCATACTGCATTACAGAGTCAGAGGTCGCATTTTCAAATCCCGGCCTTGTTATGGGTGTTCTTTGTGAATGTCCTATCATCAATTTCATTATACTATCAACACTTATTCTCATGATCGTGATTAGCCAAAAGCATAAGAAAGCTACGCTAAATAACAAAAATCAAACAAGGGTGTATTTTTTTAATTACTGGTTATATTATTTTGTCCTTATTGGAAATTACGTTTTTGCTCCACACTTATGTCATAAATGGAATGTAGAATGATTTTTTTTTCAACAGTTGATAATTTTCTATCTTATGTTAACGTCCTTGCTTCTGTCAATTCTTCATTGTTCACAGTTCTCCGGAGAACAAGGGCAGCTTCGGCTAGGTGGTTGGGTATTGGACGACGAAACCATCCATCCTCCCATGCACAGATCCTGTGTGTTTTTTCTCCCCAGCTGCTTCGCTTCTCCCCCCATGCAGCCTTGTGTGAGAATGCTCGCCAAAACTTCACAATTGTCGCAGGAAAATAAGAACAAAACCGACTAACCAACGATCTGTAAACAACGAAATGTTTCCAATTCAGACAATGTGAAAGCTGTAATATGTAAATGATAATGTAATGTTTGTTCACTTGAGGTTATACGCGGCAGTACGGAATCCGTATCGTCCTTATGTCCCACACACTCCTGTGTAAAATGTCTATATCATATTCCTTGTACTCAATTGACCAATAAATACATCACACGTCATGCAGCAAGTACTTTTTGTGCATCACAGACTAAAATTTGGGTGTAAATTACGGACGAATGCAGAACAGTGAGAGCCCTGACAGTGTATCAAATTACCCTGCCTTACCCTAAATAATACTCTGGTGAAACTGTTAACTGTGCTAATTAGTTTTTAAAGCTTCAAATTTACTTCCACAACCATTTGCAATGTTCTAAAAAGACTTCGGTAACAGTTTGTTATATCGGAGACACATTAAAATCGAATATTTTGTGTTTCACATGTTTCGTACTTACCAATTGTGTATTGCGGAACATAGTTCAAGGTGCCATTATGCTCTTTACACGAAAACAAACACAATTTTTCACATACAGTGATTTTTTTATTCCTTTCTTCGCTTCTGTAACACACAATATAGCAGGCACATTTTGACTCACGTTGTGGTTATCCAGTGTTTTCAACATTCTTCACTGAAAAATACCTACTATCGTGTTAGTCACATGCGAAAATTTTAGATTATGCACGGGTAGCTGATGGATAGCCCCACGAATCAATCCCGGATAGCCCCACGAACCATTATGCACGGTAGCTGACTGTTATAGCCTGACAAGTCAAGTCCCGATATGCGCAGATCATCCTCCCCACCACTCTTCTACTCACTGGTCTGGCGTTGAGAGTACCAGTGGTGCCAACTCAGCAAAATTAAGCTAAAACAAATATGACAAACGATTTTCACTGGATAGCGTGACGGTGCATGCAGGATCCTATTATATCAGTGGTTCATTTTATTTAATCCGGCCTTTGAAAATGCGTGCTGTGCGCCGATCGTAAACTGTAATATTACGCACGTGCGTTAAGGTTTATAACGAAGAGAAACTACAGGGCGAATGACTTCATTTTCTGAATGCGCAGTGCCTGTTTTCTTTTGTTTTTTTTTTAATCGAGTGGGGTGGTGGTTCGTTTGTTTATCGTACAACAATCACTACGAGAAGGCAATCTGACAACAACAACCTGTGTTCTTTTCTAAAGCATTGTAATGTTCATGCTCTTTTCTCCTGGCTGCAAGATTCTTACTTTGAAAGAGATGAACTTATGGACGAGCGTGTAGATGAACTGATAATTAGATTTGGTGAAGCCGATTCAGACACGGACACAGATTCATCGGTAGACACAGACTCGGATGAGTGGGAGAGTGAAACTGAAGAAGGAGAACTGGAAAACATTTAGAATGCGAGCTCAGTTCTATCGTTTATATATTTTTCATTTTTCTATCGTTTTATTTCATACATTTCTTATGCTGGTAAGAAATATCCCTAATATAACTTAGTTCATTTAAGGTTTAAAGAGAAGATATCAAAATGTATTTAGAATTTAGCGTGATCAATAGGTAGCGTAGGTGAGAGGATATTAATTCATGCCTTTCACATTCAAATTTCGTTGAAAATTCTCAGACAATTCCGCTCCCTCCAGATTGCAACACTGCAAACATACATCGCCACAGACAATGGAGTGGGGAAATGTGATGTGAGGTGCGCAAACAATGGATTGCAGCGTCTTGTTTTTAAACTGGTCAAGTTATAGCCCCACAAAACATTTCTGATCAGGTTAGGTTAGGCAATCATAGTGAAAAGAAAAGGGGTTGGAAACACTGACAAGGGTTTACATCATCAAACGTATGCAGCATGCAGTTCACATAGCGAAAGCAATGCCAATTGTGCGTCTGTGAGATATTTCTCTTGAAAAATACATGATTTCCCGGTCAAATATATTCCACGATGAAAGAAAATACCTCAACGAACGTTGGAAAGCTTGGAGAAACTAATTTCCGTAAGTAGTTTCTTCTGTAAAAATGAAGAAATGTGAGTGATTTGGTGTTTTAAGCCCATTTTATGCACAGTAAGGCTAATTGGGACTGGACCTACAGTTTAAAGTGGGATGCGAACCACTTGTGCTTCCACCGGGTATCGAACCCGGGATCCCTTGATTACAAGGTGACGACGCTACCACTGCACCATCGGGGAGGCCTAAATGAAGAAATGTGTCTCCGATATAACGAACTGTTACCAAGACTTCCTAACACCCCTACAAAATTTGCGAAAATCATTAATAACCACTACCTAAATCTGTTTTTGGGAAAATACGTTACAACTGAATATTAGTTCCAATCCAACTACTGTAATCATACCATTACGACAAATAAAAAATTAATGGTTCCTCAACATTTCGTTTGTCCTTGAACTTTTTTTTTGTAAAACTATCAAAGCCGGGAATTGTCTGTAACTAGTTTATTCTGCAATTGTTGACATTCGTACTTCTGCATTGTGAAAGATTGTTTAACAATTGATTAATTATTGCTTGTTCTTTTCTCGCTTCCTGAACACGAAAAATGGCGGGCAATCTTGACTAGCAGTGTGTTTCAAACAGCAAAGCAGTGTTTCAACCTTCTTAACAGAAAAATTCTTGCATAACCCCGAAAACCATTCCCGCATAGCCCCAAAAATTATTCGGGATAGTATGACCATCCACGAATAACCCCAAAAAACCATTCCCGCATAGCCCTAAAAACCATTCTGGATCATATAACCATCCACAAATAGACCCAAAAACCATTCACGATAGCCCCACGAACCATCACGGTAAGGTTAGGTTGCTTTAGGTTGGGCAATATAATTAAAAAACTGTGTGCTTGGAAACACTTACCGGGGATTATGTCATCAGATGCTCGCAACATCCAGTTGAAGTACATGGATGGGAATGCAAGCAACAGCTTTCGTGCATCGGATGAACATTGTTATAGAAAAATGCATGAATTAGCAGCCATTTACACTGAAAAATGCGAGAAAACACTTCTACGACCTTCCGAAATTACACAGAAACTCAATTCCGTAAGTACCTTCTCCTGTAAATTTCAAGAAATCTGATTCCCGGCTTTGATAGTGTTACCTTGATAACATTATCGTATGGGTAAAACGGATTCCTTCAAATTTCCTTGAAATTTACAGGAGAAAGTACTTACGGAAATCATTTTCTTGAGCGTTTTGGAAGTTCCTGAATGTAGATTTGATCCATTTGAATGTGAATGCGTTTGATTTCTGCGAAAATCTCTGTCCGACACGCTGTTTCTGCTCCCGCCATTTGCTTTTTGCATGAGAGTGCAATGTTCCGTGTGTTAAGACGATGCAACCCCGTAGCCAGTGTTTCAGCCTCGCCGTGTTTTCACTAGAACCACCTGTCGAGTTCGGAACAAGCCATTTTTCCCGAATGGGTGTCACTTATCGCACAACATTGTAGCAACATTGTGTTCGGACGTCACAGGAGAGAGCTGTTTTTACAATTTTTCTTTGTATTTATGCTAATGGAACCTAACCTAACCACGTAGGCATTCCTCGTCTGACGTCAATATTCAAGGTTGCAAGATTGTTGTGCGTAAAGGAAGAGAATTAACGAATTACGAAAGAAAGATGGTTCCGACCCGAATGGGTGTCACTTATTGCACAACACTGTAGCAACATTGTGTTCTGACGTCACAGGAGAGACCTTTTTCATGTTAGGCAATACAAAGGTAACGCGTCTCTTAGCGAAAATATTATTTTTTCTTTGTATTTATGCTAATGGGACCTAACCTAACAGGCCTAACCTAACCACGTAGGCATTCCTCGTCAGACGTCAATATTCAAGGTTGCAAGAGTGTTGTGCGTCAAGGAAGAGCATTAACGAATTGCGAAAGAAAGATGGTTCCGAATTGCAAAAGGAAGATGGTTCCGAATTGCTGTTTATGGACAATGAATGTGGTAAATCGCAAGGTTATTTTACAAGTTCTACACGTAAATGCGACGTATTAGCAAAATTTCAAATAGGGGCACGAAAGTAGATATTTTCCGGTGAACGAGGTTGCACCACTGCATAAATCGACAAAACACTCTCAGAACGCCCCCTAAACCAGTATGCTATCACGGCCATAATGTGTTACAGATTCGAAACAAGTAACAGTAAGTACTTGTAAATAGAGAAAATAAACATTATCTTAGTTAGAAATGCATTATTTCGCCTTAAGAAATGTTCCGCAACACGTTAGCAATGTAAAGAAGTCCGAAATATATGATTCGTAGGTGTTTCACCCATACGATAATAGTACCGTTACGTTTTTTATTATTATTATTGGACAACGTTTAGGGAACAATACACCTTACTTTGATACATTACAGAAATAAAATGACTTCCTTCTTCTGGATGTAACTACACCCTATATATATATATATATATATATATATATATACACACACACACACACACACACACACAAGGGCGTATGAGCATATTAAATGTTGTCCTAGAACAGATCACGATGTAAAAAGAAGTGTGAATTTACTGTCAGTTATTATTTTAGGTTCATCTTTGATGCAGGAAATTTGGCTCATAATATATTGCAATCAGCTATTTGTTCTTAACAGCTTGTATGTTTCAATTACTTAACAAGTAATTCAAATATCGGAGAATATGCATAGGTACCACATTAGACTCATTTCCAAGCCACACCTCGACCCTATTATTCGATAACTTTCGAGACATATTAGATGCAAATTCCAACGTGTGCTATTTCTTTCTTTCCTAGGAAAAGGCTTACTCTTCAAAATTCTACCTCTATTGACTCATTTCGTTTTACATTGTCATTTGAATCGAACTAGTATCAGCAGTTAGCCAGGCAGCACAGAAGTTAGCATTACAACCACCCTTTGCAACTTTTTCGTAGCTCGAGAGGACATGTTGTCTCATAGATCGTAATATTTTTATTACGTAACGCTATATATACTGATGGCAAAAAATGAAAATACAATCTTATTAAACATTTTAAATCAATATTAATAATAGAAATCGAGTTAGTTTCAGTACTTACCATGATGGACGATAGAGAAACGTCACAACGAACAGATGATTGAAAGCTGAAAACAACAGAACATCGGAATCACTGTTGGAGGATCATGATGTTATTTTTACTTTGTGTTTTGATAGGATAGTACAAACGTTAAACAAATGAAGATAAACTACTCACTTATCGATTTTATTGAATGTAAATCAATAAATTATTTCTGAACAACTACTTTTCGATTTCCTATTGAAACAGGTTGCGGTATGACTTAATATGACCGGATCCCTCTCCGATTTTCTTCATATTTGACATACTTACTAATTGAGGCCTGCTAATGACGAATCTGAAGTTAAAATTTGTCGGAAACGTCTAGAAATTACAAAATAATTGCGAAACATTGACGCTAGCCCCACGAACCATTGACGTGTGGTTAGGTTAGGCAAACATAGTTAAAATTTGGTGTCGTGGTAGTATATCAGGATCTAGAAATTGCGAAACATTGACGCTAGCCCCACAAACCATTGACGTGTGGTTAGGTTAGTTTCGGTTAGGTTAGGCAAACATAGTTAAAATTTGGTGTCGTGGTAGTATCAGGAATATATATATTTCCTTGTGAAACAAAAAATTTCGCGGAAATAGACGGTTTCCATTCCGAAAACTAACGACTTATTCTTAGCTTATTTTGCCATTTGTAGACGTTTACGACAACTTTTAACTTCAGATTCGAGATTAGGAGGCCTCACCACACCAGTGGCGAGACCAGTGTGCGAATCAAACTTTTTTGTCTGGAACGGATGGTAAAGGGAATTTATTTTGTTTTATGTTGGGATTGTCATGATTGGGATCGTTAAACGCACACGAGTTAACGAGTTAAACCAGTTATGCAATAATCAATGAGTTATGATAATCGATCGTTCCTTAAGTCCTCGCGTGAAGATTAAGAAGTATGTTAAGGTGTTCCTGGGTTCCAGTTCAATGTATGGAGGTCGTTTTGCCCGAGACGCATAAAGTGGAAGTTGTTGCTCGAGCTCGTGAATGGTGGTTTGAAACCGCACTAGTCGGAAAATACTAAGGGTGTGCGAGATCTCGACAAATAGGTTCGGACAAAAGTTACAGAAAGACATTCATGTGGATTACTATTAAAAATTTACTATACATACCTCCCTTCCTTCCCCTGCTAGAAATATCTACAAACCAAACAGTACACATATTCTACAGAGAATTCGCTACGAGACTCGGCGACAAGCGGCCCGGCATCAGCGCTTGTCTTTCCTGGTGAACGGGTCCGCGACAGTCGGCAGAGTCGGCTATTAAAATTACAGTTTTCATATTGTGTACTAACCTTGACTACAGAAGGTGTTGAAAATTATGTCCCTCTGCTGCAACACATTCCTGGCATCTCCGAAGGAAATTGGCATTTACACGTGCAAGTTCACCTACTGTAATTCTCCCGATTTTTCGTACAATACTCACTTTTAACTCACGGATGGTGTGCGGATTGTCTTTGTATACTTTATTTTTTAGATTTCCTCATTTTTCTTTCAACTTTTATTCGGAACTGATCTTGTTACTCTAAACTTTATTACGAGGTTTAATATAGTGGTCCTATGTGGAACGGGAACACCAGGGGTGCGTTCCGAAAGTCATAACGAAACGAACTAATCGAACGAAAGTAACTGGGCTCGTGAACCTCGTGAAACTAGTTATTTTACAGACTTATATTCTTATATTCGCGATAAGCATGGGGAATATGCGAAGGAGTAAGGTCTACTGTTCAGGTTTTTTTGTGCTCTAAATCGTTTTATGGGTCAGAACAGATGAAAAGTTTTCATGTACAAATATTTCCACGTCGTGGAATCAACAAAATGAAATTTGTAAATAAATCAGGGGAAACGTAATTGATTGACAGAAGATTGGCATGGCATGGGGAATAACACTGTAATTCGGCAAGGAAATTACGAAGAATACACGAGTCTATTCACTTTATTTTTCAAGAGATTGCCTTCTTTTTCGAAAAGCCATGAAACGTCTTACCCAATGCAATCATGTATTATGTATGTGTGAAGTTTGGTACAGGTGCAAATCGATTAAGAGAGAAGATGAAAATAGTTTGAGAATGAATTAATGTCGAATGTAACCAGAAAAAGAAAATGGAAATGCTAATGTTGCTGCTTCATTCAGTACGATGTCCTTTTTCAGTGAGGATAGCCTGGTCATGAAATCGTGAATATTATCGAGAAAGAACTGCAACGATATGTTCGCAATTTTCTCCTGCCAGCTTTTCAAGTATAGGTCAATTTCTTTATTTTCAAATAATTTCCGAGAAGCCCAGTTACAACTTGAGGTGCAGATGATACAGCTCTGCTTTGAAGAACCAGTGCGTATACATTAGTTTCGTCTGCGTTTTCCCTGTTATTTTTGCCTATCATAATTAAATGCTTCGTTCCCATCACAGCTTCACCTTCGTTAGAGTTCTTGGAATTCACATTCCATTCGCAACATTTAAAAATATCGCGTAATTTAAACGTTTCTCCTCCATAGCAGCCATGACAACACGCTGCTGTTTTGTACTACTACTGCTGAATCTAAACAAAGAGTTATTCTACTTAGAGCGGCCATATTGGAAGCGACACTAGCGCTACAGCGCCTTGAATAACGTAGTGTGGAAAACGACTCAAAACTCTAGTTCCCCAGACGGATGACAAACATAGATTGCAGTGCGATCGGACCAGGTGCTAATTTTGTTATGAAAGTAATGCGGCTTAGTTAGTTTTTGGAATATATTGTGTAGATTTGTTTGTCTAGAAAGGCGGTAAGTGAATTGATGGAAACAGATATATTTATGGAGGAATTTGCAGTCACGAAATGACATTAATTTGGAAAGAAAAGTAAAATAAAATTAATAAATAAATAGCATGCGTAACGCAAGAAGAAACATCGCAAAGTGATTCCGGACGTCAGGTGTTGGATTGTGTACTAGAGTTTTATTTTTCTATGTTATTAGAATATAAATAGTATCCTGAGAGATATTTCATACCGAGGCGACAAACCACAAGTGTCGCTTGGAAGCGAGCAGTCCGTAATCAATGCAGCCTTTCGAACCGTAGGGACACAAGCTCTCACTGCACCGTTTCCTCAAGGATATTTCACACCAAAGCGACACGGGTCCTTCGGTCCAAGGCAACTTTCATACCGAAGTGAGACGCGACACATGTTGCTTGGAAACGAACCAATCAAACATGTCACATCGTAGCGACATGACGGGCAGCACAGGCCAGCGTATGCGCGAACAACAAACCATGGCAACATGTTGCAAGCTATTGAAGAAATGGCCCAGTTTGAGCGACGCACAAGCGACAAAGCGACACGTGTGGCTTATCGTGTCGCCTAGATCTGTTGTTGTAATGTGCGGTTTGCCGTGTCGCCTATCTGTTGTTCGCACAATTAGCAGCGAACGCTTGCCAATAGACTGAAGGCACCATGTCGCTTGTCACTTAGTTGGGAACTCCCCCTGTAGCGCGACGCTTCGGTCTCAGCACCCTTCCTTTAAGGAGCTTTCCGACCGAAGTAACAAGTAGCATGTGAATACGCCATATGAACGTGTCGTTTGCTGTTTGGACCCTCATGTGCAATGAATGCTATCTGGAAGTGTGTGTCACTAGTGTGACAGTGTGAACATCCCGTGTCGCTTGTCCTATTGGTTTGAAAGTTTCCTTACACTCATGTCGATGGCACTAAGAAAGTTTTGCGGGGTTCCCCTTGTCGTTTCATGGACTCGTCATTATCATATTCGCCGCGATTAGTTTAAAGCGGAAGAAAAGAGACAGTAAATATAAAAAATACAAATGCTTCAGTGTGTATATCTTTAAAAGAAATGATGATGATGATAATAATAATGAACCTAATTCATACACAAAAATTTAGTTGCCAAGAGCATTACACGCGTATTTTTTCTCCCGTATTATTAACGAAAGTATGACGATAACAGGACGTGGTCGACTGTCTAGAATGTTCGTTAATATCTTCGCGATCACTGTACCAAATATCATAGCAATTATCACATTCATAGAAATGCTTCATGTAAAAGAATCAGACGTTGCAGCGAAAACTCCATTTACTTCCATTATAAGCAGACGAATACCAAGCACCGGGTCCAACACCAGCGCCTCTAGCGGATCATTTTCGAGTGGATCCAGCCAGAGAGCGCAGAACCGTGCCTTTTTCCACTCTACTAGCGCTCAGGTGGTAATTTTAATCGCGAACGAAAGCGCAGGCGCAGCGTTTTGTTCATAAAAATTTTCCGCATGGCGTCCAGCGGAAGGCATTTCCTTCTGACAGAAACAAACTCTACTGCGGATACTGTTACTCATTTTAATCACATTATAAGAACAGTTAAGGTAGACTCATATTGTGCATGTTGCTTCATATCGCTCTCTGTTAAAATTATAATACAATTCCCGAACTAGTGCAGTTTGAAGCCATCATGCACCCGCGGTGTCTGCAGACAGCAGACGATTCTCACTGAACAAACCAGCCTCCTGGCCCGTGCGTTTGGTGAATCTCGTTCTTGCACGAGACGCACAGAATGCGACTTTTGGGACAACGTAATGAACCTCACGAAACGCACGGATGCACTTATGGAACGGCCAGTTGCCATAACTCGTTTAACACGCTAAACTCGTGCGACTTTCGGAACGGGCCCCAGGAAATTTCGTTGCAACACGTCGTCGCACTTCTCCACAATTCCTCTTTCCGAAGTAACACTCGACAAGATAAATCCTTTGTTTTAATGTAAACTTTTTTGGTGCCATATTAAGCCACAATCTTCAATACACGGACACGACACAACACAACTTCCGAGGGAGGATTATACTGGTGTCAGTCTGCAACGTCAACAGAAAGGGAGAGAGAACGAAGGCAGGGAGAGCGAAAAAAACAGACTGTAGCGTGTGACTGTCGCGGACCCGTTCATCGGGAAAGATAAGCGCTGATGCCGGGCCGCTTGCCGCCGAGTCTCGTAGCGAATGTCAGGGAATGCTCTGTACTGTGAACTAGGCGAAAGGCATAATGACATATACGTTGTGAAACGCCCTCCCCTGCCCGGGAAAATAAATGCTACCACTACCTAGATAGAGGCGGCAAAATCTCCCTCGGACAAGCGAAATAGCGTTACGGTCCAGGTTGAGTTCGTGTGTAGGGACCGGTGACCAACAGTGCATAGCGATTAGCCATATCGAACAAACAAAAAGAAAACATATACTTTCTATTACCACCTCTTTACCTGCAGCCGGGAAGCGGCTAGCTGCATACCTGAAAATCACGGGTAGCGACATGCGTACGAAATGATATAGCCCAAAAATTAACATGAAAAAATAAAAAGTATATTCTATTCATAACAAAACAAAAATCAATTAGTTACATCTCCCCCTCTTTCACTCACACATTCTCACACAGATTCTCTCTTTACGGGGTCATCAACACAAAATGATACATGACATGTACAGGTTTTTATGACGACAAGCCCTAATTATTGCATTCATATTTAAATTTACCTTGAATTTTTGTCTAATCAGGTCATTTGTGATTTTGCTCCAGTGCTACTCAAATCCTAGCCAGCCCTTACTTAAGTTCACCTTTTTTAAAAAACTAGGTCGGTGCGGTGACAATACATTATTTGCCCAGCATAAACAAAGGCGTCTCAACGGCAATTACGCTCACGTGGTTCCAAACATAACAATAACCTTCGTTGAGTGACGCAACATATACTCTCAAGCAGGCGGGACTTCAACACTTCGCCGCGACGAGCAATTCATATTACCAGGCAAATACTTTAACAAATAATCACATACGCGACCTGACGTAGCTAGCAGCGACACAGCGCTGACACATAAAAATGAACAAACCTCACGTAGATTAAACAATTAAGCGGGCGGCGCTTTACTCTAATAGTACGCACTTTAAACAAATACAAAGGAGCACAAACAACAACGAATTTAAGATCATTAAAAAAAATCACGAGAAACAAGTAAAATTGACCTGAGAGAAATAAATTACAAATGACAAGCGCGACGGGAGTTTGGTATAAAGTTCCGAGTGGTGTGGGCGTTTTCAAAATGTTGACGAATTTCAAGGGCGTTCTCTAAATCAATCGAGCCGTCACGTGTTGACATTAATACAGAAGAATACATTACCATCTCTCAGCTTCCCAGGTGCATCCTGGCGTCTTTATGGGCGATTGAAATCACATAGTATTCACACGAAAGGTTTTCCTATTCTTCCTTGACGTGGCGACGAAGATGCGAAGAGCGTTCATACATCTGGTTCCTCGGCTTCTCTCCCTCTCGGGATCGGTGAACATCTCCGCGGTCAGGCGCGGTTCGGACGTCGCATCTGGACGGCGGACGGTCGTTCTTGGCTCGTCGGCGTCTTCTCCATCACCGTCGGACGATCTCAAGCGTCGGGACGTCAACAGGGCAGCGTTCGGCATATCTCTCTCTCTCTCTCTCTCCGTGTGGCGGCTGGTAGGCATCAGGCGGCGTAGCTCGTCGTTTCTGGGCATGTTGTAGGCATGGGTCGTGTCTCATCTGGCATCGGGCGAATCGAGGGTAACGCCCTCATCTCTCTTCTTCCCTTAGCCCGCCATGATTTTCGATGTTCCTCGTTTCACAAAAACAATAAACGGCGTAAGATTAGCACGGAAACACAGTCTCGCTTCGACTTCCTCCAGCGATTGAGGTAAGCGCACTCGTAACGACTTACTGCCTATCACACACTGATGTTCGCAAAACAAAGCAAAGCAAAGTATACGAAGAGGTAGCGCGGAGGTGCTCTCGCTATGAGAATCGCGGTAAAACTGTGTGTCGAAAAAGCATGTCCTTCGTTTTATGCCGATTTCGAAAAAGGACGCTCGGCGCTCGTTGAAGGGACGCTTCCGGAGAGGTCATTCCACTTCGCTCTATTGTCTTCTAGGCTGAACAGGATCGTGTTAGAGGTTTGGTTCCTACGGATTAAGTTCCCGTCCGTCTCGCTGTCGCCCAGAGCTCAACTGCAATCAGTGCCCATAAACTGATCAATTACAACCAATTTGATCTGGCATCCGTAATTTTTGCTTGATCGCGACGAAACTCCACACATCCGTCCTTGCACACATGCTGCTGCGCTGGTAAAAGTTTCACATAAATCTGACCGCCGGAACCCGAGATATTTAAATAGTTGTCATTACGGTCCAATTTCCTAAGCTTTAGACGCATAACGTGACCTTTCTGGTGCTCGCCCGTCAGTCTCGGGACTTCCTTTCATTTTCCCGTCGGCTTGGCAAATCAAATACATATTCTTACAAATTAAGACACTCAACACTTTGATTCAACACATTTTTTACGGCTAATTGTTAGAGTAATAATAATAATAATAATGACGACGGCAAATCTGACTGTCACAATGTATACTACAGTGGCGAAGCTAAGGCATAAATACTGGATAGGCTGAAAAATCTGCTTATATTTTTTTTATATACAGCAGGTCCATGCGTCGATTCTTGTTGGTCGCAAAAGTATCAATTACTCTTTCCTTGAAGCCTTGATCAATAGAAAGTTTTTAACCAGTTTTTTTTCAATGGCTATTGTACTGAGAGAACTTAGGCTGTGTCCAAAAGGTACAAAGTACATACTTGAAGTACAGTCTTGACGGAAGCGACGTCACCTAGTGCAGTTCGAAAGCGCCAAGCAAACGAGTGTACAAGACCAGAGGACGCAGCACACGAGCGGTGCACACTTGCGATCTGTGCTTGCTTTTCATTTGTTAAAAAATGGACGTCTGAAGTCAATCAGCTGGTAGTTGTAGTTCTTCCATTGTGTGGAAATGTAAGTAAACAAGTTTTTAAAATACTATGTAATTTTATTTATTGGTTTTATTCATATATGCGTGGTTTCTTTCTTCTATAGTGAGAAGGTGTTTAAAAGTGAGAAAACAATTTCTTTTCCCGCGACCGTAAACCATGTTGCGGAATGTGTGAAAATTAATTTGAAAAAGCAAATTTCTTTCATATTTCTATAATTAATAACGTGCTGTGTTATATAAACTGCACGCCGAGTCATGTGTGTGTTGTTCACGGAAAACAAGAGTGGCACATACAGTCGATGTTTGATAATTTTAGTTTCGAAGCAACTTTTGTTGCATTCCTCACTTGTGTTGGCGCTGCAGTCGAAGTGCAGTTCGAAAGCTTCCAGGCTTCAAGACCGCACTGCGAGTATGCTCTCGAAGTATGCTCGCTTCAAGTATGGTCTTGCAGCTTTCGGACACAGCCTTAATCTTTCATATTTCATTGAATTACGGAGATATTTTTTTACTCTCTCAAACTTCTTTCGGAGGAAGCTGTTGTAACAGGGAATGTCAAGACCAACTTGATAAGTTGTGTTACTTCTTTGTAGATTGTTTGAAGATCATTGTTAACTATGAATTTTAGAAGGTCTGCAGGAGGTAAATGCTTTTCTTCATCAGCATAGATATTCTTTAAATCATTTTCTAATCGTTCTTTGTTGAAAAATGGATATGTGGACAGGTTACTTAATTTCATCACAGGAAAATGTAGTTTATATTCCCCAAAGCTATTTTGGTCTACCAATTCAACAAATTTTATCTTTTTCAAGATCTCCAAAACGTATTTTTAGTTGTACAGTCAGTGTGTCCAAGATTTTGTAGGTTAAGCATTTGAGAGTCACGAAGTCTTGTTCATTTACATTTATTTTACTGCAAATCATCTTAGAGTTTTCAACACATAATTTCACAGTATTATATTTTTATAACATAAATACACTATGTGACACACACACAAACACACGCACGCATACACTTGAAGTAAATTAACATTCAACAATGCAGCGCGTGAACGACGCACTTTGCACAAGAAGACTAGAAGCACAACAGGTTGGTTCTGAGCATGGTTCTGAGGCTAGCTGCTTTTACCCAGCAAATCGGCAGTCCCCTCCCCTTCCGCCTACACAGAGCTCACGCTGTAGCTGCCTTTTAACGCGAGGCTTTTCGTCAAAAGCCTCACAGTTCGGCCCCCCGAACGCGCTCTCTCTTTCTGGCCTGACTGACGAGATATCTGAAAGGATCGGCGGAACCAAACGTTCGGATTACATAGTTTAAATACGTTTTAACGAACTTTGATTGTTACAGGGTACAGTGGGATCTACTAGTATTACCGTGCAAATTGTCCATCACCATGTTCGTGCACTTTATTTGACCCAATAAGAGCTTCAAGAATTAAAAGAAAACTCAAAACAAGCTGTTGACAACTTCTGTACCTGCATGCATAAAAATCCATCACTAAAAAGCACATAGGATGTAAGAGAAAAAAATTAATGAAAATAGTCATGGACAATTTGCACGGTAATACTAGTGGATCCCACTGTACAAGAACATTTTAATTTCAACATTTTTTGGGTAGGCAAAGCCTCAAAAGCCTCATAGGAGCTTCGCCACTGATACAAGACCATCTTATATGTACTAAGACAAAGAGAAGATTTTCACAGGTGAAACTCAACGTAACCAAGTCAGCTCCGACAAATGCAGGTAGATATAAGAAATTTACCAGAGGTACCATATTCTACAATAAATTAGTCAAAGCGCATAGCAATCTTAATCCTTATCAAGACCTAGTGGATCTTTATGCCAAAACAGCTTTGGACGTTCCTTCCCCCTCTCCTATCCGACTTGCCTATACTGATCTTTTACCTCGGGTCAAAAAAAAAATTCATTCCCAGTGGGAAAATTGGGCTCATGCCGCAGTGGCAAAAACCACTACTTATAAATGGTTCAACGATAAACTCCTTATTCGACCCTGGTTTCATCACCTAAAAATGCCTCGTGAAGTGATCACTTGTATCCTACGCCTTAGAACGGGACACGTGACCACAAACGATCATCTGGCAAGAATTCACCAAACTCCCTCTCCCAATTGTACCTGTGGAGAACATAAACAAACCCCCACCCATTTATTTTTTCAATGCCCGCTATGGAATACACCAAGGAATGGAATACACAACGTCAGGCACTCTTTCACAGACTCCTTCGAAAAAAGGTTCCATTTCCTCTCTCCTTGCCCTCTTTACTTTCATCACCTTCCCCCTCTATTATGTGGATTCTCTATGGATTTGCTCGACAGTGTGAACTTCGCTTTTGATATCATGCCTCATCATTGCAGTGTTATAGTGACAGTGAAGTGAAGTGGAACAAAATATTGTGCTGTTTATATTAGTGCGCGAATTTCCAGCCCTCAATGTTTTCAGACCGTTGCCCAAGACTGCTACCATACAAGCGGTGAGGGGCATGAAGAAGAAGAAGAAGAAGTACAATAAATTACCAAACAGCATAAAGTTAATCCCTCAGAAAAATATTAAAATTAAAGCTATAAAAATGTATTTAACTGGTAGAGGAGGAATAGTCTGTGGTGAAATATTAGCTAGTTGCGTGATATATAGTTACAGACAAATTCAAGCTTAAATTGTGGATTTAATCATCGTTTTTATTGTAAAAGTGTTCAGTGTTATTACAAGACAGTACATTTATTGAAACGTAAGTTAAGATTAAATAATCTTGTGATTTAGAAGATAAATCAGTGTTAAATCTAGATAGCATGGAAGGCTCTGGGCCATCCAGATAAAGTTTCCTGCTTGTAAGAAATTCAACAAATTTCTTTCAAGTGAGGGAAAATGTCTAGCGAGGAAATTATTAATCAAAGCAGAGAGGACGTCCAAATGGAGATGAATGAAGTAGTGGAAGTAAAAAAGGACACGTCTTCAAATAAAGACGGAGAAAATATGGATGTTGAATTGGTTGCTAAGCAACCAAAAAGTCAGAACACAAAACGAAATCGAGCAAAAGTTAGTGGAAAGGAGGAATCTATAAATGCTCCAAAAATTTTCAAAGCAAACGTATTAGAGCGTACAATGCAATCAAAGGACAACGTGAATAAAAATGACTTATTCTATCCTGGGCACGATGGCCCATATATTGTGCTTGTTGAAGGAGCGGAACACAACGTTGGTAGCTTTAGTGCTATTATGTTAGGTAGTCACTTAAGAGAAGCTAGAATTAAGGTGAATTATGTTAAGGCATCGGGTCCTAATCGTGCAAAGATTTACTTTTTAACATCCAATGATGCAAATGACTTTTACTTGAACAAAGAGTTTCAGAAGAAGTATAAAGTAAATGTCAAGATCCCGAAGAGTCTTTTACACAGAATAGGACTAATATATGGGTTACCGTTACATATAAATTTAGAAGAAGTACAAGATGAAGCAGAGGCTGAGAGAAATATTCCAATAATCAAAATGGAAAGAATGAAGAAGAAGATTTATCAAGAAAATGGGGAATTTGTGTTCAAACCGACCAAATTGATCAGCGTAACGTTTCAATCACAAAGGTTGCCCTCGCATGTAAAGCTACTCAGTAACATATTTCAGGTACAACCTAAAATAAAATCTGTGATGCAATGCAGGAATTGTTTCCGTTTCTCTCACACAAAGGATGTTTGTAAGTCCAAAGCGATGTGTCCAAGGTGCGGTGATTATGAACATGATGATATATGTGCTGCAGTACCTAAATGCATAAATTGCTCAGGAAATCATCTTGCAACTGAGAGGTCGTGCAGTAAGTGGGAAGAGGAAAGAGAAATTCAGAAGGTGATAGCATACGAGGGTTGTTCATATCAAGAAGCAAAGAGAAAAGTTAGTTCTAGTAGTTCATTTATGACCGAAAGAGACGATTATTCTTATGCAAACATACTACAAGATTTCCCAGAGTTAAAAACAACTAAAGCAGAGTCTTCCTTTGTACAAGCTCCAAGTTCAGCAATTACAACAGGTAACAGATATGAGGTGCTGGCCACTCTAAGAGATGAGGAATCAGGGACATCAAGAAACTTATATTCTTGGAAATCTTCTCAACCTCATCCTTACAACATGAACAATAGTTATGCTGATCGAAGATTTGGGAAGATATGTAAAAGTAAAGAAGTTATGAAAAATAAAGGTATGCAAAATCTAAAGTCGTGTGACAATCCTCAAACCCAAAACGAACAAGAAAGACCAGATTATGTATTACTAAATTCCCAAATCAGTCCAACGTCAGTGACAACAACGGAAAAACGAAAATTACGAACTAGCATCCCACAATATGACTCTCAAAAGCAAATAATGATTAGTTTGTTACAAGTTATGGCAAAATTAACGTCGAACATAACTGTGGATGATAATCTTCAGAGAATTAAAAATATTCTAGTCGATTGTACAAATATTACTTCACAGTTATTGAAACTTATTGAAGAGCTTGAATCATATGAAGATGCTCAACATTAAATATAATAATCAGTAAGTTATCACATGCAAAATATGTTTTTGTTTGTTCAATGGAATTTATGCTCGTTTCCTTCAAGAAAACTTGAACTCATGAAACTGATAGAAGAGCATCATCCTCTCATTATATGTGTGTGTGAAGTATGGGGTGATGGAAGAGTTTCAATTGAAATAAAAAATTATCACGCAGTAATTAATCAAAAAGGCGGAAAAGGCGTGGGTATATTTGTACATGAAAGTCTGGCATTCCAACCCATATCATTTAATCCCAATTTAGTGATTCTTCGAGAATATCGGGTGGAAGTAGTGGGAATACAAGTGCAAATTTTGAATAAAATATTTACTGTTATCTCGATCTATATACCATCTACCTATACATCGCAAAAAATTGCAGTGAAACATTTAAGGTCTATGATTAGTTCATTCAAGACTCCATTAATCATAACTGGAGATTTCAATTGCCACCACCCATTGTGGGGTCGACAGGCAGCAGATAAGTTGGGTCGAACTCTTGTTGAATGGATGGAGGCGGAACAGTTAACTATAATAAATGATGGTTCACCTACTCATATGCCTAGAAATGGAAGTAATCCGTCATCTATAGACTTAACATTAATTTCAGAAAAGTATTGTGCAGACTTTACATGGGAAGCCGATGTGGACTTGAGAACAAGCGATCATTATCCATGTTATTTTTACCTGGCTTATTGCCATGCAACAAATGAAAGAATATTAACTATTCGCAAATGGAAAGTATTCAAAGCTAATTGGTCTAATTATACTAAACTTTTAAATATTTATTTCTCAGAGGATGATGGATTAAAACCTGATAATATTACATACGAGGAGTTTGTAAAAACCATTTCGGCTGCGATGGACTTGAGCTGTCCCAGGGTGATAAAAAGTAGTCAGCAACACTTCCCAAAGATATACTGGTGGACAGAAGAGTGTGCTGAAGCAAAACTACATAGAGTCGAATTAGCAAGAATATACGCACGTCAACCAAATCCGGAGAACTGGATAGCATTCAGACACTCTGTGGCCAAATCAAAGAGATTATGCATAAAAGCAAAAAGAAAATCATGGAAATTATTTTGTGAAAATTTACACCCAAGCATGAAATTAGGATATGTGTGGAATAAGTTTAGGTCGCTCAAAAATCCTCGTACAGCAAATGTGGTCCCTTTGAAATCAAATTGGAAGACTGAATTTATTGAGAAACTCATACCTACAGTGTCAGACGGAGTAGTTGAAACACCAAATGAATTATGTAGTTACACATCAAAACTACGTTCGGCGAAAGGTTTTGCAACTCCAATTTCAAAAGAGGAAATCTATGAAATCATCGGCAACAGTAAAGAATCTGCTCCAGGGATGGATGGAATTACTTATTCGATGATCAATCACCTTCCAGATGTAGCGTTAAAGGCGATGTGCACAATTTTTAATAAATTCTTAAATAATGGAAAAGTACCAGAAGATTGGTTCAAACAGTTGATTATTCCAATTTTAAAAACAGGCAAGGACCCTCAAGTAGGTAAATCATATAGACCTATAGCTTTGACGTCAGTTTTAGGAAAGATATTTGAGAAACTGATACAAAAAAGAATAGAATGGTTTTTAGAAAGCCAAAACATATTTCAGTTGGAACAAATAGGATTTCGAAAGGGATTAGGATGCCAAGACGGATTAATCACTCTTTCTTCGTATATTTTCGAATCACTGAAAAGAAACAGAATTGTATTAGCTGCATTCTTAGATGTAAGCGCAGCTTATGATAATGTAGATATAAATATCCTAATCCAAACAATACAACAGCTAAAAATTCCTCACAACTATGTTTTGATATTATGGAAGTTACTCAGTAAAAGATCCGTATATTTCCACTTTTTCAGTGAAAGTAGAGGACCGTATTCAGCCTGCAAAGGGTTACCTCAAGGAAGTCCTTTAAGTCCTTTGTTATTCAACATATATATGATCGGGATGAAAAGGAAATTAATTCCAACAGTCAATTATCTTCAATATGCAGATGATATCTGTATCTATATGTCCACGACACAAATTCATACTGATTTTCCTGTTTTAGAGGAACAAATATTGGAAGTGCAAAAGTGGCTTGAAAGTAAAAAACTCTCCATTTCAATGGAAAAATCTAATTTTACAATTTTTAGTAAAAAGGGAACACCTCCAATAGTTCACTCAATGTCCCGAAAAACAAGAATTCCCATTACATCCAGAGTAAAATATTTAGGTGTCATCTTGGATGAAAAACTAACTTGGAAGGACCAAATTAAAGCAATACAAGTCAAATCAGAAAAAGTGTTTAATTTGTTCAAAGCAATAGCAAATACTCAGTGGGGATGTCATCCTCGAGTTATGCTTTTATTTTACAAGAATTATTTTCGGCCTATGATAGATTATTCTCTATTGGCAATGTGTAACTTGACAGAAGGAAAATTGAATTCCATTGATGTCATACAGAGGAAATTCTTGAGAAGATGTTTAGGCGTTATGAACAGCACTCCAAACGTAGTAGTATACATGGAAGCGGGTGAATGTTCCATTTCATGTAGACAGAAGATGTTAGCAGCAAATATGCTCTTCAAAGTGAAATCATATTGTGAGCATCCTTTCAACAATGTACTAACAAATATGATACACTTATATGAAACAGGAAAAATAACAAACAGAAAATCTGCTATGTGGATAGAATTGTATAATTCGTTTTGTCAAGAATATCAGGATGTTCTACAGATGCGTTCACGGCCTGTTTTTTTCATTAGATTATCCTCAACAATCTCTGGATAATATTCATTTCCCTCGTTATTCGCACATATCGGAATATTTTACTCAATGGCCAAGTTTTTATTTCATATACACAGATGGATCTAAAAGTGAGTCAGGAGTTGGATGTGCAGTGTACGATCCACAACATAAAACAGACCTATTATTTCGGCTTCCACAAGACTGTTCAATATTTACAGCAGAATCTTACGCAATTTACCAAGCTTTAATATATGTCCAAAAATTAAATTTACGAAAGTTCTTAATACTTACTGACTCGCAAAGTGTATTACAGGCTCTTAAATCTTCGTACAAGAGTCTTTACAAATTATCCCCTTATATTATAAATTGCATACAATTAGTTCAAACAATACAAAAATCTGGAAAAACCATTGAGTTTTCTTGGGTTAAAGCTCATAGCAATATTGCAGGTAATTCTCGTGTAGATGAATGTGCAAAGAAAGCAGTGCGTCTTCCAAATATTACGAACTTATCATTATACTATACGGATCTTCTCCCTAGAGTAAAGAAGAAAATTCTGAATGAATGGTTTGATTGGTGTCGAAATGAACTTACAACAGTTGGAGAATCATACAGACCATTTGCTGAATTCAAAACACAAAAACCATGGTTTCATCATGTAAGTGCTACAAGAAATGTAATTGTATTAATTAATAGACTGAGAACGGGCCATTTGTGTACTAGGCAACATTTATCCAAAATTGGAATAACGAACAATAAGAAATGTGAATGTGGCTGGGAAAGTGCAGATGCACAACATATAATACTGGAATGCTCAAAATATAATAGAGAGAGAAATATCTTGTATAAAACTTTAAATACTCTAAAGGTTCAGTTTCCAACAAATATGTTAAGTTTAGTTGTTAATCCAGATGTGAGAATTGGGTATAGTTTGTTATCATTTTTAAGGAAGTGTAACATACAATTGTAAAAGGCAAAATGTTCAAAAAAAACAAACAACTAATATCTGTAAAATAGGGGGGATGGACTGATAATTTTATTGTAAAACAATTGTGTGTGTATTGTTATGGACAAAAAACGGCATAAAAGCTGTTAGGTTCCAAATAAAGGAATGAATGAATGAATAACTGGTAGAGCTCTGTACAATGTAAGTGAGTATATGGAAGAATAAAATATAATACTTGACTATTTCTCACTTCAAAGTTATGTATCATAACATTTTTTAATATTATTTGTTTCATATTTCTTTACAAACTAAAATAATTTTGATGTATTGTTAAATAACTCTGATGATATAAATCTGAACAATTATAATAGAATAAAGCGAGAAGTTAACCGCACATTTGGAAGTAAAAAAAGAGATTACTTGAAAAGCAAAATTAACGAAATTGAAACAAACAGCAAAAATAAAAATATCAGAGATTTATATAAAGGTGTAAGTGAGTTTAGAAAGGGGTGGCAACCTAAAGTAAACTTCATAAGAGATAAAGACGGTGATTTTCTAGCTGACCCAAGCGATATTCTAAATAGGTGGAAGAACTACTTTAATGACCTTTTAAATGTCCATGTAGGAGATAAATCAGAAGTAAATGAAGTACACACAGCAGAACCTTTAGTTCCAGAACCTAACTTGACTGAAGTTAAAGATGCTATTAAAAGGCTAAAGAATAACAAAGCACCTGGCATTGATTTAATACCAGCTGAGTTAATTAAATATGGTGGAATTTCATTAATATGTCAAATTCATAAATTAATTTGTTTAATATGGAATAAAGAAGAAATCCCTCAACAGTGGAAAGAATCCATAATTGTTCCTGTGTTTAAAAAAGGTGATAAAATGAACTGCAATAATTACCGTGGAATTTCTCTACTCTCAACAACATACAAAATATTATCTAACATTCTTTTAACAAGACTAACCCCATATGCTAATGAAACTATAGGTGATTATCAATGTGGATTTAAACGTAACAAACAACTACAGATCAAATTTTTCACATCAGACAGACACTTAAAAAGAAGTGGGAATATAATCAAAATGTCCATCAGCTATTCATTGATTTCAAAAAAGCATATGATTCGGTCAAAAGAGATAAATTATATAATATATTAGTAGAGTTTGGAATACCTAAGAAGCCTGTTAGTATGATAAAAATATGCACCAGTAAAACAGAAATTAAAATTCGTGCAGGTATTAATGTGTCTGACAAATTTACAATTCATGATGGGTTAAAACAAGGAGATGCATTATCTCCACAGTGGTAGCGTCGTTGCCTTGTAATCAAGGGGTCCCGGGTTCGATACCCGGTGGAGGCACAAGTGGTTCGGATCCCACTTTAAACTGTAGGTCCAGTCCCGATTAGCCTTACTGTGCATAAAGTGGACTTAAAACACCAACTCAACTCAACTCAAGCATTATCTCCATTGCTCTTTAATTTTGCCTTAGAATATGCTGTTAGGAAGGTAAAAGAAACTAAAGAAGGACTAAAATTAAATGGTGTGACTCAGTTGTTAGCATATGCAGACGATGTAGACTTACTGGGGGATGATGTGAATACAATTAAGAATAATGCTAAAATATTTTTCAAAACTGCTAAAGAGATAGGTTTGGAAGTTAACAAAGAGAAAACTAAATATATGCTTACAGGCCGAAACCAAGTGTTAGGTAATAATCAAAATCTAATTATTGATAACAACTCGTTTGAACCAGTTTCCAAATTCAAATACTTAGGAGTAATATTAACAAATGAAAATTATATTAAAGAGGAAATAAAAAGTAGGCTTAATTCAGGAAATGCATGTTACTTCTCTCTTCATAAACTTTTAGTTTCTTAGATATTAAACGACAAGACAAAAGTTGGTCCCTTACATTGAAAGAGGAACATAAATTGAGAGTATTTGAAAATAAGATCCTTAGGAAAATCTTTGGACCTAAAAGGGATGAGGAGACAGGTGAGTGGAGAAGGTTACATAATTTAGAAGTACATAATTTGTATTCACGTCCAGATATTATTAGAATAATTAAATCAAGAAGACTTAGGTGGGCAGGCCAAGTGGCACGAATGGGAGAGGAAAGAGGAGTTTACAGGATTCTTGTTGAGAAACCTGATGGTAAATGACCTATAGGAAGGCCAAGACGAAGATGGAGGGACAACGTTGAGATGGACCTAAGGGAAATCGGTAGGGATGGAAAAGAGTATATAGAACTTGCTCAAGATAGGGAAAGATGGAAGGCCTGTGTTGGTGCAGCCATGAACCTTCGGGTTTAAGAAGGCTAGAGAGTTAGTTAGTTAGTAACATATGTAATTACTAGAAATGTTCAAAGCTTGTAATAGTGGGTTGATATATTTAATTGTAAATGAATTTACCTGTTCAACATCTTGTACATTATGATCTAGTGAACGGAAAATAAATGAATGAATGAATGAACTGAAACCTGACTGCAACCTTAGGCGTGGTTGGTTACTGAACAGTAGGGCTACTGTACTGAAAAATAATAATACTTGCTATTGCTACAATATGCTATACATTCAGGTTTACGTGCAGGCTATCTAGGCTCAGCCTACGGACCCGCACCACAAAAAAAAAAACTGTTTAACTGTCTTGAATTTGTCTAATTCTCAATATGTTATTTTTAAAATTAAAATATTATTTTCAATTGAAATATTATTTTCAAAAAATTTACCCCCCTTGTAGGGCCCGTGCCACAGGTTCAGCCTAGGGTCTACAGATCCTAAATACGGCCCTGTATACATTCATTTATTGACTCCAAACACAGGTAGTTTAATTCTTGACATAATGTTTTCAAAGATTTAGAACTTGTGCATTAGGAAAACAGCACATGAACTGAATTTTTACTAAATTGAAATAAATACTACTGAAGATGCACATCTTAATAAATAAGTGAATAGAACTATTTCTTAAGAAATAAGTAAGTCTTAGAGCAGCTAACAGTTATAATAAATGTTCCTATTGCTTTATATGTATATATATATACAGGGAGTCCATAAAGTCCTGCAAAAAACTAAAACTCTATAACTTTTTAGCTGTTGGGTTTAACAATACACATTTTTTGTGTGAGAAGGGTGGAAGTTTAAAGTTTTGTTCTGCCCACACTGCTCAGTGACTCTTGCACTGGTAATCACGTGATCATGTGACTTAAGATGGCGTCCATCCAGGGAAAGGCACAGTGTTGTCTGTGGTTTGCAGATTTAAAATCTTGTGTTTCAGTACAGAGAAAGTTCCAGACAACATATGGGAAACCACCCCCAGCAAATTCAAGTATCAATAGATGATATGAAAAGTTCAAGGCAACGGGAAGTGTGTCAGATTTGCCACGCAGTGGAAGGCCAGGATCGAGTGACGATGTGATTCAGTCAGTGCAGGACAGCGTGCATTGAAATCGCTGAAACGAAGATCACTGGAACTGGGAATACCGAAGACAACATTACACAAGATCGTACGCAAGAAGGTGAAGGCCCGTTGAAATTTGTACACGATCTGAAAGACGAAGACTGTGACATGAGAATGCAGTTTCTTTACGAACAATTTCCAGGTAGATGGTTTGGCCGAAGAGGGCCCACACCTTGGCCTGCAAGATCACCAGACTTAACATCTTGCGATTATTGGTTGTGGGGACATGTAAAGACCGAGGTGTATTCACAGAAACCAGCTAATCTGGATGACCTAAAAGAAAAAAATAAGAGATGTGATTCTGAATATCCCAGGAGAGCACCGTCAGCACGCAATTCTCGGTTTCACAAAAAGACTGCAACAGTGTTTGGACGTGAATGGTGCACAATTGGAGGTTTGGCGATGAACCTAACAAGCAGGAAATAAACTTTGAACCTTGCTGTAAGTACACACAAAATATTTTGTTAATAAACTTAATAGTTTTCAAGTTATAGAGTTTTAGTTTTTTGCAGGTCTTTATGGACACCCTGTATAATTCTCATGATTATTCTTATGTTCATGTAATGCACTTGTCCTGCACCATGGCTGTGCAGTCTAAGGCTTTGGGCTCCGGCCATGAGATGCACGCAGGTGCGAGTCTCCTGGGGGCAAGCGTAACAACTTTTCTTCTGAGATTTTGGCCTGTGTATGGAACCGGTGGCTACCCACCATCATGAGGAAATTGGGAACTACAAATAAGTAGCGTAACCCGGTCATGGAACCTACAACTGGGGGTTCATCATGCTGACTAGTGATTACATATCACCCCATTACTGTTTGGATGATCTCTCGCCTCGTCAGGTGAGTGAGTGAGGCCAACAGTTGGTAGGTAGCCTGGCCCTCACAGGCTGTTGTGCCATGGTTATTTATTTATTTTATGCAGTGGCGTCTTGTGGCCTCAAATTTGGCTGGGGCTTATTTTTTAAAGAATTTAAAATATAATGACAATTCACATGAATTACAAAAAATAGGTATTTTTTCTTCTAAACTACATAACTGGACTTATTTTTTTAAAGAATTTAAAATATAATGACAATTCACATGATTACAAAAGAAACAGGTATTGTTGTGAAACATACCTTACTACGAACGTTGACTCCTGTTCTTCTGCTCAGCAAATTTTGTTATTACTTTTTCGATGAAGCCATCTATGTTTGAAATGTATTCTTTCTCTATTGTAAGCAAGTACCAAGGCATTTGGTCTGTCTTGTCCCATTGCATTTCTTAAGAAGGTTTTAATACGCTTCAATGTGCTGAAACATCGTTCAGATTCAGCTGTTGCCACTGGAGTTATTAAAACTATGTTTGTCATTTTTACTGTTTTTGAAAAGGTACCCTCTAAATAATTTTAAATAAAAAATGAATGCAATCTACTGATAGAGTTTATATTTTTCAACTCTTCACTACAATAAAGAACACGAAGTTACCTCTTCTTTGAAGGGATAATAAATCTGGGAAGATGCCTCTGTTTAAAGATTGTTCTCTTTCATTATGTCCTCGTAGAGCAAGTTCATGTCGACCACAGAATTTTAAGCAATCGATAATTTTATTTAATATATGCCTATTTTTCCGGACAAATTCATTGTGTCTTGTAATTGAGAGGCTATGTCCTTCATCAATTTGTGTTCGAACATCAACCCTGCCAAACTCACTCAAACATAGCGAATGAAAGCCACCAAAACACTACAGAACAACACACGAGATCGAACGCGACGCAACAGAAGTAGCCCTGAATCAGCAGTCAAATCCATTGAACTCTCCCCTCCTCTCTCTCTGCTAGCATGTGACCTTCACTGTAACGTAGGTGGGTGTAGGCCACGCCTTCCTTTGCGACGTGCCCCGGAAAGCGATAATTGACATCAATGCCGCTAGGAGTGCTGTCATATCCATTGCAACAGACGATGAATTTACGTGGGTAAAAATCACCTTTTAAAAGACTGTGTGATAGTTATGCGTTATGATGATTGATAATTACATGAATACGTCCGTTTTTCTTTAGGGGCTAAGCCCTGGAAGCCCCAAGGGACGAGATGCCACTGATTTTATGTAATCACTTGCAGAAGTAAATAATCTTTTCATCAACTTAGTCCGCAGTGTTTGGTTCCTTTAACAAGTGTGGATGTCAGTTCTTTGTTTAACATAATTTTCGGCTATTTTTGTGTGAATATAGGAAAAAGAACATGTACATTTATGACTAAAACAATATGTTTTGGAATTTTCTACGAGTGTTTTAAAACAGGAAGCCACACACTTAATGTGTCATTATACTTTTTTTGTTGTGTGAAAGTATTCCTAAGTAGCAAATTCCACATGCTTTGCCAGACATTTATTTAATTTGTTTTATATTTCTCATTTGCATTTACAGTTGCATAAATAAGACTTTTTCATTACTAATAATAGTACTGTTTTTATGTAGCAATATACTGCAAACAGTAAAAGATATTAGTTGTACTTTTATTTTACTGAAAACACAAATACTGTAAATATTAGAAATCTCCATGGGGGGGGGGGGGTATCATCACAGGAGCCCTGTAGAAATTTTGCATGCAACTGACATAGCATGTTGGTATGAAGTTATCAATAGGTTGTGTGAAATTCTATTATAAAAACGTGAACATTTTGAAGGTAAAAGCTCAGGCTGGACTCTCTCAGACTCACAACATACAGCTGAAAGTGTACTATGCTGCTAGACGAAAGCACCTGTTCATATGCAACACTTTCTTTTTCACGGGCTTCTCGTCCCTCGGTGTGATCCTCGGGCAAAACTGGCCTAGCTCGCTCTTCTTTCGCCATACCAGTTCCAGGTAGAAATGCTCGCCCGAAGGAAAAAAGAAGATTTCTGCCTCTACCTCCCTTGTCCCCTCACCCCCGCTGCAATGGTTGAAAGCCCGTGGTTTCAGGTCCCCCAGTCTATCTCCTATAGGACAGATAGGGGATTGGTTTCCATTGATTCTTTGTAAATCCTCTAAAGAACTCAAGGGAAAATTTTCTGCAGTACATACGTATGTTCTCTGTATTTACAGAACCTTATGGGATGTAGTTTTATTACGAAATGGGAACGTGTTATGTGCAGACAATAATGTTATGCTTTCTTTATTTTTTTTTTCAAATATGGAATATATAATGATTAAATTACAAATATTTGCTCAGGCTCTCGTTTTAGTAGTGTTTTATTTAAATATACTAATCTTTTGGCCTCCAACAGATGTATTTATTTGGGCAAGAGAACACACGTTCATATTGTTGTTGGTTTGATTTATTTTACTTCACTTTTCTGCCACATTTGGTTATCGTGAAAATGAGGATCAGTGATGATATGATGAAATTGATGAAGGGACCTCGAACAATCCAGGCTGGGATTCGAACCTGTGATGAGCGCGCATTCTTGTTCCTGTGTTGTACTCTGCAGTGAATAATGAAATAATTTGAAATGAAAGATGTATCTCAGAGCTCAAGAAGCCAAATGAATATTATTGAAGAAACTACAAAAAAGTGTGTTTTGTTATTTGTTACCTGTTTTGTTTCTGTGCATAAAGTGGACTTAAAACACCAAATCAACCAACCGTGGGGGAGTGGCTATCACAGCATGCTACAACACCAGGAATTCAGGGTTCGAACCCCGACCTGGGCATGGGTGCTTTGTGTGTTTGTCCTTTCATTAATTTATCGTATCATCTTCACAATTAACCAAATATGAGATAAAAGCAGCGCTAAGTAACAAAAATCAAGTCAAATCATTGATTGATTGCTTGATTTGGTTTATTTTACTTCGCTTCTCTGCCACTTTTGGCTAATCACTAAGATGATACAATATAATTGATGAAGGGAGACACTCAAAGAATACCCATGGTCAAGCCGAGATTCGAACCCAGGATCTCTGGCTTAGTAGTCAAATCAAATATTTTTTTTTTATTTTTGAATGGGGGTGGAGGTTACGTGTACTTTTTTTAGTACTCATTCATCAGTTTCCAATCTTTTCCTGTTATCAAATGTTAAGTGCAAATGAAATCGGAAGAGATGGTCATACCACCCACGGCAACACTTAAATAGAAGAGGGAAAGATTTGCTGTGTGACGAACTCTCCCTATTGGTAAACAGTACACCTCCCCCCCAAAACGGGAAAAATGCCATAGTTCTTCCGGTTCCAAATCCTACTGAGAAGACTAAGAATTTACCCTTGGCACAACCCTTACTTCAAGATATCACAGAAGTAAGTCAGGAAACAGTAAATAGTGGTAACCACATCAAGCAAAATGCTAAAAACAATCAAGATGATAGTGAATCAAAGGAAAGTTTGACTAGTGAAAGTGCAAATAGAAGTATTGAAGATACCCGTCAGAAATCCACAAGGGAAAGGAAAGTCCCGTTAATGCATGACAGTAATTTTTTATGGGGAATGTAATTGGATCAGTGGGCTGTATGGATATTATGGTAAGTTATATGAAGTCGGAAACCTTAAATAATTCTCACCAAAACCTTCAAGTTGTAAATTCAAATGTAGATAAGAAAATAATGTGTACGAGGAATGTTAAGAGAAACTGTAATTCTGTAAGAAATGGTAGAGGATCAATATCTCTGAATATATTCCATCAAAATATCCAAGGACTAAACACCGAAAAGAAACTAATGGTAGAAACACTCCTAGCTGATAAGTTAGCAGATAAAAACATCATCTGTGTCACTGAGCATTGGCTAAAACATGATGAAATATGTTGTGTAAATTTTCCAAACTTCATTTTAACTTCAAACTTTTCAAGAAGTAAATTCAGGAGAGGTGGTGCATACATATATAGTAAAATTGATATCGCAGTAGAGGAATGCAAAAAGTTTGCTCACCTCAACATTGAAAAACACTTTGAATCATGCATTATCGAATTGCCAGAACTAAAATATATAATCATATGTGTATACAGAACGCCAGATAGTGATTTGAATATATTTGTCAGTAACATGGAAGTTATTCTAAATCACTTTCAGTAGTCCAACAAAAAGGTAGCAGTGATAGGTGATCTAAATGTTGATTTTCTAAAAAAGAATGTAAATCATGAATTAAACATGCTTCTTAACATGTTCAACCTAGAAGCAATGGTTAAAGTACCTACCAGAGTAACAAAAAATACAAAAAGTGCTCTGGACCAAATTCTATTGAACACACTAGTCGACCAATGCACAGTAGAGGTTTTTGACACTGGATTTTCAGATCACTTTGCACAGTCTTTCTCACTTTCAACACCATTTTCACAAAGCAATAGCAATGTTAAACAAATAAATGATTATACCACCAAAAGAGTTTTTAATGATGAAAATACAACTTACTTCAATCACTTACTCAGCAATGAAGATTGGAAACATATATATGAGTGTAGCACAGTAAATGATGCTTTCGACAAATTTCATTGCATATTTTCTTACTATTTTGATGTAGCCTTCCCAAAGAAGGAAGTTAAAGGGGCAACACAGAAAGAGAAACCTTGGATCACAAAAGGAATAAAGATAGCTAGTGATAGAATGAGATTCCTCAGGGTTAGGAAAAGCACAGCTGTAACAATTGATTTTGAAGAATACTTCAAGAAATACAAGTCAACATATAAACGTGTGTTCCAAGCTGCAAAGAAAGGGCATAATGGGAAACTAATTTCAGACTCTTCAAATAAATCCAGAGCAATGTGGGGCATAATAAAAAAAGAACTGCAGGGAAATTCCAAAAAAACTAGAAAACATCACAATTTATCAAAATGACACAAACGTAAGCGATCTTTTGGTAGTGGCAAACTTTTTTAATAAATACCTAATCAATGTAAATAAGGATAAAGTCAAAACCAATCAAAACTCTGGTAAGGTTAAAATGAATACACATAGTGCATCAATGTTTCTACGCCCAGTCTCTGTTGAGGAACTGACAGACATCATCATAAAAATGAAGAGCAAATGGTCAACTGGCTTGGATGAAATTCCATCCTCAATTATAAAGAAATGTCACACCCATATCCTACACCCATTATGTTATCTAGTGAACTTATACTTTGTTACTGGTGTGTTCCCAGATAAACTAAAACAAGCAAAAAGCAAACCTGTGTATAAAAAAGGGGATAAGCGTAGTGTAGATAATTACAGGCCCATAGCTCTGCTTTCACCCTTCTCAAAAATCATGGAAATTGCAATGAATAAACAAATTACAACTTTCTTAAATAAAAACAACATAATATCTAAATCACAACATGGTTTCCTTAAAGGCAAATCAACAACTACAGCAATATTTGAATACATCGAACATGTCAGACAACTCCTGGACAATAGGGAACAGTGTGTAGGTCTCTTTCTTGATTTATCAAAAGCTTTTGACACAGTATCGCATGACCAACTTCTGAAAAAATTAAATCACTATGGAATAAGGGGTATAGTAAACTCCTGGTTTAGATCTTTCCTGCAAAATCGCAGTCAAGCTGTAGAGATCTTACATGTAGAAGGGACAAATACCAATGCATCTTCCCATATCTCTAGGCTAGAAGAAGTGACATGTGGTGTTCCTCAAAGCTCTATTCTAGGGCCAGTACTATTTACCATATACATAAATGACCTGCCTTCAAACTTACCCTCAGTTAAAGCTACCTTATATGCAGATGACACGAGCATTGTGATAACTGGCAAAAATGAACAAATTCTAAATTCAAATAACAGGTGCGGCAGTGAAACGGGCGATTTTGAAACCTCCACCAGAGATATAAATTTATTCACAGTGATATCAAACAAATACAACATGAATTTACAATGCTTGCAATTTGTGATGAATGTTTCTGAACAACGTGCACATCTTGCACAGACATGTCACGGCACAAGATGTCCATCATTTGAAAATGACATCATGCAGGTGGCCCCCATTTTCCGTCACACACATGCACTTCCAACCCTCTTTCTCACCATATCACCCGTTTCCTCAAAGTTCTGTACCCACAATTTGATAGCATGCGACGACGGGACTGGGGCATGACGTGCGAGATGGAAAATGGCACGAAATACACGCTGCGCGGCCACGTAGCTGTCGTTGTTTTTGCAAAACGCCTTCACGGCAAAAGCATGTTGTTCACCGGTCCACGACGCCATTTCGACTGAACACCGATATCAGTGTCAATGGCAAAGATTTGTTGTCCAGATGGCACCACTCCCGTTTTCTGCTTGCTTACGTAACTTGCTATTTCCAGGGTTGCCAAATCGCCTGTTTCACTGCCGCACCTGTTATAAAAAACACCTCAAACGAACTCTGCAAATGGTTGTCCACAAATAAGTTGACGATAAATAAAAACAAAACTTTAGCAATAAAATTCCATCATTCAAGAAATAAGAACAATGAAGAACCAGTAATAAAAATAGAAAATGAACACATCAAATATACAAATTCCATAAAATTCCTGGGTACTTGGATACAGGAAAATCTCAACTGGGACATACATATCGAGCACCTAGCAGGGAAATTAAGCAAAACCATATATGGTATACGAACCTTAAGAACCATAATAAACAGGGATACAATAAGAATAACATATTTCAGTCTTTTCCAGTCACAACTAACATACGGAATTGTATTTTGGGGGAATGCTAGGAGCAGTGCAAAAAATTTTATTTTGCAGAAGAGAGTAGTACGAATTATGGTAGGAAAGAAAATAAATGAACCATGTAGGAAAATTTTCAGGGATCTTGGCATTCTACCATTACCTTGCCTATATATATTACATTTACTGTGCTGTGTAAAACAAGATATGTCTAGTTTCTCCAAACGTATCAAGAAAGTACATCAATACAACACAAGAAAAAATCACAATCTGGTTATACAAACTCATAATACCACTCTCCTTGAAAAAGGTCCTAAATTCGTAGGTATCCACCTGTATAATAAATTACCTGATCACATGAAAACAATGTAATCAACTACCCAATTTAAGAGGGAATTAACAAAATTCTTATTACGACATTGTTTTTATTCAATAAATGAATTTCTAAATTTGTAAATATTAAATTACATAAATTGTCAACAAAGAGGGTTCAGTTGTACAGAAAATGGAATTATACTATTTATATTATCATGTATGAAGTATTCACTATATGCTATTATTGTGCCTAAATGATCATTAATCGGTTCTGTATATATATTGCATTCTTCCATGTTGTATAAGTTACATAGTTACTTTTACATCTTATTTTAACACTAAAAAAAAAAAAATTCTTTGCTTATTATTGTGCTCGCCTTAAATATTGTATGTAATTTCACTCCAATAGTGTATTCTTCCTCTATTTAGATTTCCTTCATGCAGAAGTTTTTCAAATCATTGCTGTAATTCTTGTCTATAATTGTATTAATATTTTATTAGTGTATTTGGATTTCTTTCATGTAGTAGTTCTTAAAATCATTACTGTAATCCTTGTCTAAAATTGTATTAATATTTTATTACTGTATGTATTGTTATATGATGAATTAAAGAATATGAATGAATGAATATGAATACTGTGTCCAAAAGGGGAAGGGGTATGACCCACACCAACCCCACCCCCTTGAGCACGCCACTGATTGCTACCCCAAGTGTCGACGTCACCACACGTCACTGAATATGAGCCACCATGTTTCATCGCTGCCGCGACACTACTGAGGACTTTCGGGAGGAGTCTTCTAGGACATTCACTAGCCAGGGCATGAGTCTCTCACGCATGCACAAAACCGGTTTCAATACGCATGGCCTGCCACCTGTGGGCGAGTGGCAGGCCATGAGTGCACGTAATATGTATTTTCATTTTATTTTGCATGTGCACTACGAATTTCAGTGGTATTCTTTTGCAAAAATGTCGAATATTGCTAATAGATGCTTTTCTGCATGTTACAGCAGAAGATTGATGCATGTTTTGATGCATTGGCATACTTTATTTCACATTACTTCACTCCTTCATGCAAGTGAAGGAGCAATAGCATTAAAAATGTCAACAGTTCATGCCTGCAACCAGTTTATTCGCCTTCCATGCAACAAAATTGGCGTGACATTCCGTAGTACTGCCTACAGAACGCATATCATGAAACGAAACACTTTTCAGTGCAGACAACGCCATTTTGATGCACCAGTTGCACCAGCTCTGGAGCCCAGTGTAAAATGATGACATGATGTCATGGTTTAACGTGGTGAAAGTTCTGGGGCGCACCAGTGAATTGCGGTAAGCCAAAGCGTGCATCAGCGGTGCACCAGCGTGCCTACCGGTGGATTCTGGAAAGCACAGATATGGTTAGTATTACAAACCCTCAGTCATTGTTGCAGGTTTCCATAACCAGGTTACCCTCCCTACTCATTCCTAGCTCCCCAATTTCCTCATGATGATGGATGGCCACCGGTCCCAAATCTCAGGAGAAATGTTGCTGTGCTTCCCCCAGGAGACTCGAACCAACATGCATTCCATATCCCAAGCCTCAAAGCCTAGACTGCATGGCCAGGATGACAGACAAACATATTACTGCTGTCTTATTAACAAATAAAAAAATAATAACCTGTAGTTCCATTATACTCAATAACATGCAACTTAAAAATGAAATTTAAGCTGCACTTACCTTTGTTATATTTTTAATTGACCTCATTAAGTTATTCTTCCTTTATTCACAGCAGTAATTTTTTTCCTGTTTGAATATTGTACTTCATCAATGGACTACCTGAAACTATGGCCTCTCATTCTTTTGCTGTGGCCAGTGGGTACAGTACAAGAGGGTGGGTAAGTAGAAATGCAAATCTTCAGTTTTCATTTCTGCAGCAATCTCTAACAGTCAGGCTACTAGAGTAGCTCCTTACAGTCTGCCTGCTGGTCATACAAAGGAATGAGAGCACTTGGAAAAAGTGTGTTTCACATGAACTGTGGCTTTGACAAGACAAAAATGTACTGTGAAGTAAGTCTTCAAGCTTTCCTGGCGACGAATGATGAAAAGATTATCTCGGGCTATCGATCAGGTGAGTTGTGGAAAAGATTTCAAGCTTTTGAGAGCTAACGTCACTCTCATCTTCAGGGTAGACTTCAGAGTGACATTAGATCTCGAAAGCTTGGAATATTTTCTACAACTCACCTGATCGATAGCCCGAGAAAATCTTTTCAATATGTACTGCAATTTGAAAATTATAAGAGACGTAAGATCAATTCATCTATCACTGTTAGACTTGCTACTCCTCAGTGCATGTCGCTGGCTTTTAGAAAGGATATTTTTAAAATATCTTTGTTTTAGTTATAGTATTAAAGAGCTCCTGTGTAGGTTAGTTATTTACTCTTTGGTGTAAATGTTCCCAGGTTCAATCCTTGGTGGAAGATTCAAAACTTTAAACTCAGTTTGTTTTGGTTCCTGCAGTTAAGCATACCACACAAATAGGTGAACAACTTCAATCAGCTGTTCTATCATAGACATTAATGTAAAAATAAATAGAAAACTGCAAAATTTATAGAATAAGAAAAATATTGTTATTCCAGCTGATGAAAGTAAGGTTCCTGATTATTTTATGAACAATATGATACTACGTAATAGTGGCAAATATGTCCTTCCATTTTCCCTACTCCTCCCTCAGATTCGTTACTGGTATTTGCGACAGGTGTCTCTCTCCTAAAAGAAGTGTCTCAATTCTATGCTCTGAAAGTATGGCAGTCTTGGTGTTCACCCAGCATCATGATGAAAATTGGAAGGGTGTAAATTTTCCCATATTTTCACCTACCTGAGAATGAAAGAATATATCACCCCATTCATTAAACCAAACCATTTTGTCTACAATTGCCTCTCACAGAAAGTGGCAAAGGAAATGATGGCTAGGAAAACATTAAAAATACACAACATATTGATGTACGTATAAAAGATAAACTTTATTCAAACATTTTTCACTTACAACTAAATAGGAGAATGAAGGTGGAACTGTAATGGCAAATCACAACTCAACATCGTTTTATAATATCACATTCAAGATTTTTTGCAATAAAAATCCCCATTTATTCCAAACGACTAGAATATATGAGGAACCAACTTATGTTATTGTGGTACTTTTTCACAAAGACAAACCAAGTCTCTTAACAGTCTGCAAAGGATATATATATATATACATACATGTATGTTGGTGTTTTTACAATACTTTACATCTTAACAGAGTTCGTAGAATCCCATAGGAGTTTCATGAGTAAAACATGAGAGAAGTGTGTGTACCACAAAGGAATGGAAACAACAGAGTTACAGTGGAGTGTGCCACACATGCACACACACACACATACACACACATGTACACCTTCCTAGACAGTAGTCACGTCTATGCACCAACAACTTTGCTCAGCTTAAAGCGATTTTTTCATTTTATATTCACAGCCAGATTTACATGTAGAACCCTGCATAACCTTATTGTTAGTAAAATAACAAAAAAGTTATTGAAAATTAATCATAATTCAGACAGCTACGTTGAGTGGTGATGTGGACAAAAATTTTACTAGAAGGGCAGTTTAGTGAGGGTACCATCCCTCTGGTGTGGCCATTGACTATTAGAGGAGGAATTAAGTGTAAAGTAATTGGTAAATTGGGTACAGACCCTTAGGGGGTTCATTTCCAATTTACAGGTTTTGAAATTTCTCAAGTGGCATATATGTACATACTCTGAGAATGGATAGACTTGAACCCACCAAAAATAAATTCCTACTCACACACACACACACACACATACTTTTACAGGTATATGTCTATGTAATAATGCACTTGATAAAAAGGATATTATTCTTAGAAGAAAAATAAATTAAATTTGTTTAATTTTCATGCCTCTGGAACATAACCTTTGGGTATTTTTTTCACCAAAATAAACTAAAAGCAAGGAGTCCCAAAAAAACACATACCAGTAATTGGTGATCTATAATGTTCAGAAAAGAGTGTGCATTTATAGGAAGCAACTTCCACAAAACTTCAACTTTCACCAATTCATATCTCAGAACTTCTTAGAAACACTTAACCATAGTCAACACGATATGTCATTCTATTCACAATCGCAGAAAATTCCCTTCTTATTTGGATAGTTTAAATTTATCCTGTACATCATTTCCAACAATAAAATTGCTCCACCCAGATACAACTATTAGAACAAGATTGCAACTCCAAACCAGTAAGATTCCAGATTCTAGTTTATCCTGATTGAGAGAAATGTTAAATGCTACCAAAGGTTGTCAATGACGAGACAAGAACCCTGAAAGATACTGAACATGTTCATAGATGTTTGCAATGATGCAGTTTGGAAAGTTGTGTAAAACAACAGAAGAAATTAATATCCAGTGGAATAAAAGTACTGGAAATACCACAGAAAAGAAATACAAAAACTGGGCCTCCCCGACAGCATAGTGTGGCTAATGGTGTCACCTTGTACTCAAGGAAGTTCCAGATTAGATTCCTGTTGGAGGCACCTTGAACAGTGGTTTTGGTCCCTCCACTTTAAACTGATTAGATTATCTGAGCATGAAGCAGACCTAAAACTTATTTTGCCAAACTTTTATTATTGATATCGGAACAAACTTTAAAAAGATTTTTGACCTATATAGCTCCTGTGTAGCTGAATCAGTACCCTGATGTGAGTAATCTCGGGGTCTATTCTCAGCAGTACTACAAAATTTCAGTGTTGATACAGAATCATGATGACAATTGTGGAGCTACTTGAAAACAATTGTAAGCAGACTCTGCTCTTCTAGACCAGAATGTGGGAATGTGGCTCGATGCACTGACCACATGTTAATGAATGGAAAGCCGCTTAGCAGGCCTTGGCTCTTAAAAGACTGTTGTGCTACGGAGTTTAGTTTTTTTTAGTTTTATTGTCATATGGAGGAAGAATGAACAGGAAGAGGAACAAGGTACAGAGGTAGACCAAGAATTAAGTTGTAACAGTTACGTTAGTGAGTAGCAAGAATGCCCATCTTTGGAAACCGATACATGACTAAGACAATCGCAGAAAATTTGCATTCCATTGGCACAATAATAAACTAAAACAATTTTATCAACTGCACTTGCATTATAAAACAATCATATTTTTTATATGTATTTTTTACTGGTATTAAATAAAATTCAATGTAGATAGCATGTATCAAAAAAGTACGAACAACAGATTTCTTTTATGAGATATTGATTATTGACAAACTAGTTATGAATTATTTTAGATATTATTTTGTGCACAAGAGACAATAATGTAGTGTTTAATCTTCCAACTAAGACTTAAAACTTACTTTAAAATGTACAGGCTCTGTTGTTTAGGTTAGTATTGGTGTTGTAAATGTGCGTATCTGGAGAATTCATATATTAAAACTTAACGAGCTAATGTTCATTGATACATAAAATCTGTAAGGCTTACATTACATGGACAAAGTATATGTTTCTTGTGGATAAGAAAAGTATGCAAGGATTGGGCTATAGTGACAAGGACTCGCGTACTTTCGACGTGGCCTTTGGCCACGTCTTGTACGCTCGCATGCGTGACCTTCGGCCACGTTGTGGGCGTAATCATATTATAGATGGGGTAAAATGTCTGCATGTTGTATTGGATGAAGGGGAACAAGTGTATAAGTTCACTAATTTGAAAAGTTTCGAAAGTTACTTTATGTGTGTATGAGCTCTAATAAGGTACAAATATTCAAAAGAGTATTGTCTAATTTCTTAATAATAAACTGAGTAAGTAATAACCATTTCAAGATAATTAATGCGCATAAACGAATTCAATAGCGACACTAAATTGAAAATGCAATATTTACGTCTTTTGTCATTTCCACATTTTTGAACGTAATTGGATAATAACTGTTTTCCGCGATTCCCCCCAAATTCCTACCTTGCGTCTGTAATAAATTCTGACGCTCGTATTTTGAAATACATAATGTCTAGTATAATTCACTTACAGTAGTTTTTGGGGTGAAAATAAACTTTCTTTAAGTTCCCTAAAAACGTCCGTTTCCATGGTGAATAACAAGCACGGCAAACTCTCTGAATAAGTGTTTGTTATTATACCTCTAAACATTTAGTTAAAACAACCACGATGTAGATAATAATTTCGCATTGAGTTTACCAATATATACGTAATTGTATCTGGGCTGAAACTCCTTATTATGTAGATGTCACCCTTGTTTCAGGCACCTTTTCAAAGCCAGGAGTTGATTCATCTGTGTGCTATTGATCTGTGAGAAATATAATGTATCTCGACAATTAAGAATTGAAGGAAACAATGTGTGCTGCAAAAAATGTCCGTGGCAACGGTTGCTAAGGACGTGAGAAAAGGGCATTTTCACCCTTAAGGAAGGGCTAATTGAGGGATTTTTTAATTTTCTCGGCCTTTTGGGACGATTTCATGGGGGGTCGTAATCGGGCATTTTTCGCCTCCGGGGCTTCCTTCATGGAGAACATTTATGTCAGTGAGTGAGTGAGTGGTGGGATTGGGGCTATATATATATTGGATAACTCAGATTTTATGTCACCTAGTCACGTTGCTGCATATTTTAAGCTTCAACAACTGGAATTCAGCAGTGGCTGGTGCATCTAAATTAGGTGAAGGGCTAGCAGGAAGAAAATGGGGTAATAGAGAAAATTAGATGAAAAGTTACACATACTTATTAGAAACTCCATTTTCAAATAAATATGTAACTATTTATCTAATTTTCTTCCTGCTAGGCCTTCAGCTAATTTAGATGCACCAGCCACTGCTGCTGGAATTATAAATTTGACTAAAAGTAGATTTTGATCAAAGACTAAATTGATTGAAAGATAATTTCCAATTTCACACAAAACAGAGCAAAAGTTCACATGAATTAGTGACAATAATGATAATCAATGCGGCAAAGAGAGTTTACTTTCTCTTGGTAGATGAGGCTTAGCATTAAGAGGCCATAGTGCAGGGGCAAAAAGCAGGGGGAGGGGAGGCAATTGCCCCCATTGCCACCACTGAGTCTGATAGTTTACAATATTTAACACATTACTAAGAATGTTGGTAAATTTTACCATGCAGGGTTCTCTTGCGCACACAATTACAAACATAGACAGCATAAATTCTTATCAATTCCATTTCATATTGTAGGCAATACATTAAATGTCACATATACACATGTAGTTGTGCTTACTGTTAAACAAGAAAGAAAGAACTGGGTTGTCATTCTGTACACAAAACTGGTTGATATGTGGATACAAAGAGTCATTCTTCTTGACATTTTTATCAGATAGAACAGTGCATTAAGAATAACCAGTATTGTTTAATACCTCCACAAGTATATAATATTAACCCACTGTAGACACTTAGACCAAGCCCAGATTGCTTCTTTTTTAAAAATTTCCATTAAGTAGATTATTATTGTTTCTACTAACTATTGTGATATACAAGTAGTGTTGCCCACGAGACGAGACTTTGGCCTGTCTCGTCTCGTGGAAATGCTGTCTCGTCTCGAAAATATTCATTTGTCTCATGACACATGGTCAATCTCATCTCGTCTCGAATTTTTAAAAGCCTGTCCCGTCTCGTCCCGTGGACAACACTATATACAAGTGAAGATAAAACCATATTTGACATATCAAGAAAACAGACATGATCTTCACAAGGACAACACTTCTGCCCTTAGGTTCAAATTTTGTTCCTTGAGAGTTACTAAGGTGCAAGTGAACATTTAGTTTCACATCCTGTGGAGGCACAAGTGGTTCGGATCCCACTTTAAATTGTAGGTCCAGTTCCAATTAGCCTTTCTGTGCATCAAGTGGACTTAAAAACCAAACTCAAACAGGCAAAACAAGTGAACATTTTAGAAATTTTAAATATATTGCTGGACATTTATGCTGATTACCATATGACTGGTTTGGGGGTAAAATTTTATTACCCACAAAAGTATGAAACCGAGAAAAATGCAGGTGAAAGTTCATCCATTATATTGTGGCTTATGAGTTACCCAAATATTTCCATGTGTTTCTGACCATCATCGGCTACTGAAGAAACTTCATTTACTATTGTACAGCCACTGGAGACTGCAGCAACAGAAGCCAATGTTAACTCAATTTTGAATGGACTGTCCTATGGGTTATTAAGTTTTACTTCCGAGCTGCTCATATAATGAAAAACTGAGGTTAAAGAATTTACAATGCGGGAAAAGTTTATCACATTTTGTTTCACTGGAAGCAGCAAAATAAATTGTGGGATAATGAAAAATCCAGGAATGTAAGTTCTGCATTACAGCATAGTTTGACCAGACTTTGCCAACTTAAGTATGTGTTAAATTACATTTTGATGAGCAATTAAAAGCAAATGTACCAAAACTCTAGATAGGTAGATAATTTTAATAAACAAGACTAAAATTTCTGCACTGAAACACACTTAAAAAATGAGAATACATTTATATTTACAGTCTCATAGAAGAAAGAGCATGTATTCCTGATTAGCCTGTCTAGAAATAAAGTGGACAATAATTATTTATCCATCATAAAAATCAGGCATAACTGAATCTTTGCCATTTTTTTACAAAACAGAGATATGCATACACAAAAAGAAGAAATGCACATGGAGAGCTTAAATTAGGATTATTGTAATGGAAAATGCATATACCAACAATAAAAAATGACATTAATGTATTGCCTAACAAAATCTCAACATAATTTACATTATATATATATATTATATTAAAACAAATTGATTACATATCTCATTAGGTTATAATATTTAAATTTTCAACAATGCAAAACCATATCACAAGTAACAGGGAAGCAACCTTGGCAGTCTGTGCTTCCATTCAAACATACTAGTACGTCTTGCAAACAGTCAGATGATATGTAATTGTACATAGAATGAAAGAAACACAATACACTGTCTAACAAAGGCATTGTAAGGAAAATTTTTTGTACTTTTCTTCTCTCTATATATATTACTTTCTGATCATAACACTTTCTAAAATCCAGTGACTTAGAGAATACAAATTTTATACCACATTGCATTGGACAAGCTCTTACGTGAACTAGTTCCATTCACACAACACACACTTTTAAACTGTAACTTCATTATCTAAACACCGAATGAATACTGGTAAAAAAGAAAGTACTAATTGTTTTTCGACATGAAACTTTGGTAAACATAAACTGTATATCATGGAATATTATTACAAATAAGCAATTCTGTTTCACAAGTTGTGATATCTTAGGTGGCATGGCTCACAATCTTTTTGTAGGAGTATTTCATGTATTTCGTATTTCCAACAACTGGTTAAACCCATTGGACAGATGCAAAATCTAGTTGGGTAGGTCGTGAATGGAGGATTGTTGAAGAGGTCAGTTTGTAGGAACCCAAGCATATGGCAATTGCCAACAATTACTAATACAACTGGTAATCGGTTATACAAAAGTCTATGGCAGTTCCAGCAATTTATTAGTAGTCAGTGTTATGTTTTACAATAAAAACCTCACCCACCCACTGTATGGCACTGGGCTATGAAACAAATTTGACAGGTCAAACTACATTCCTTGAATGACCCTAACATTACTTCTTTATACTTTATCATAATTTGTCTAAAAATATATACAGAATATTATCACAAAATATTTTATATCTGTAGGCATACATTTTGATCATAATTATCCGATTTCCACCCTTAAAAGTAATACATTCCAGATTTTGTGTTCATTATGTAAATGTAGTGGGAAACGCATGTGTAACTAGCTAGGGGCAGGGAGCCTATTTCCAACTTACAGGTTTTTGAGCTCTCATTTGATGCATATGTAAATAATCTATAGTTAAGAAACTATCAACTTGGACCCTCTCACAATAAATTCCTAGTTATGCTAATGGTGGAAAATACAGTGTTTTGTTTCAGTCTCGAAAGCCAGAAAACAGTGGTGATGGGCTGGTCATGCATCACCCAATGAGAAAGTCACTCTGGCAGGTCCTGGCCTTTGGGAGGCTATTGTGGGATGGAGTTGTATATTTTCTGTTAAGCTCCTGCATAGCCAAATGTACAGAGCTCTCGCCATTGGTGTGCAGTCCACGGTTTTATCCCTGGTGGGAGCTCCAAAATTTTAATGTTGACTCAGTTTCATGGGGGTGACTGAGGAACTACTTGAGAGCAGTAACGTCATGGAATTTAGTTTTCTGTAAAGTTTACAATTCCACTAAACAATATATTTAGGTTAGGTTAATTTAGATCATATCTATCAGATTAGGTTCGTGTGAAATGTGAGCCATGCACCAAGATATAGACAGATAACCCATATATGTACAAAACACTACCCTGAGTATAAAACCAAATCAAAAGGTGAGAAAGACACTCCAAAACACTTCCAAGGTAATTTGCAATGAGATCACAGAGGTTTACACTAAGACTGTGTGTCACAGGAAAAAGCATTTTGAATTTATGTCCTTTATATTATAAATATACAATTAACATGTAATGTTATATTCTTCTGACAAATTTCATAGCGTATACCTTCCTTTAGTATTCAATATACAGTAAATGTAGTAAATATCAATGTTCCACATTAATTATGGACCTTTATAGATTAACAAATCTTTCATTACATTCACAATAAATAAAATACTTTTTCAATAGCATTAAATATTTAAATATTTTAATTAATTTAATTACTTGTATCAAAATTTTATTTTCTTCTCTTTTTCCTTGTATCATAATAATTCCTTTTTATTTTTGTCATACTTTCTCCATGGATCATTCCCCATAACAAATATATACAGATGCGTACATACCGATCGTACCACTATCGGAGAGGTTGGGTTAATTAATTATGGAAGCATCGAAACCATTTATATGATAATTGTTCTTCACTTAACTATGTGCAGTTAAAATATATTTCTTACATAAGCTTCAAATAACCATATTCAAGTCTTCTACCTTTCAGTCTTAAATCCTAGTGTATAAAGTATGGTCTGTAGAAAATGGTACCATATATACATATATATTTGGCAGATTTTCAGCTTGTAAATGGTATGTTTAATCTTAAGAGGCAACAAACTACCAGGAGAATTAAGATGACAAGAAAAGTGAGTACACCCCATGACAGCAGATGGTTTTCTTTTTCCCACACTGTTTCCACCATACATTTTATCTCTCTTTTGAAAATGATCCACGTAAAATAAGCACTAACCAATAATTTGAAAAGCAATTACTCAGTAGATTTTTTTTATTTGTAGATTTAGCAATCACCTCCATCGAGAAGAAGAATATGACATTCCCACAACATACCTAGCAAAACTACTAGGTTGCTCATTCCCTTGAAAGATACCATCATGTCCAAAAATTCCATTTTATTCAGGTTTTTTAATACAATAAGTATCTAAAATAAAGTATATTGTAAATTCAGAACTCTTATTTTTTTTTTTTTACTTTAATCACATATAGTTTCTATTTTTCTGTAGGCATCAATTCAACTTCATTCAAATTCTTAATATTCAAAACTCTGGTATTACATATTACTTGCTGCTTTCATGGTATACATAAAATTATGCATTGGCTAAATCTACAGAAAATCATGTTACAGTATCATTTACAAAAATCAGATTAGTAATCATTTTCATTTTTGATATAGGTTACGATCAAAGAATTTTATGCATAGGAAAACCCAGCTTAATGTGTTCTGACCACAGTTAGAATAAATCTCATGTACTATACCAGTTACAAAAATGAACTTTCTAAATTAGTTGTCAGGAAAAGTTTTCGCATGTTATTTCATTCCAATGCATTAGTAAGCATTTGATAATGTTGTGTAACATATTCCTGAATATATTAATAGTTATACATTACAAATAAATAATGAAACTATGGCATTTAGATAACTGAAAGAAAACTTGAGATAAAACAAACAAGTTTTAATTTAAGGGCATTAATTGTACCTCAGGTATGAATTTCTTTATAGTTTAAGGTTTGTAATCATACTTTCATATTATTGTCATTTCACAAATTGTCATTTTTGTGCTACAATATAACTATGTTGCTCCTTTGTTTTCTTTAAAAATATGCCATATGAGTTACATAAAAATAAACTAATATTTAAGAAAAACAGCAGCTTACTGCCTTGTCATATTTTAAGTATAAAAGCGGTGATTGATTTCCATTTTCTTATATTCTTACCTTACAATTTTTTATAAAATTACCCAGAATTTCTGTACCTTGTGAATGTAGGAACTTCACATGCTTCTATTTATTTTGGGGACACCATTTGGATAAATGCTTATATATTATATGTAGCTTGAATAAAAAATGAACAAAACAATATAAATTAATGGAAAACTGGGATGAATAATGCCCTTTTTCCTGTGAACACACATATGCACACACAAATTGGTTAAGATCACAACACGAGTATTTGGAATACACATATGTACATCAATGTAAGTTACGTCTAGGAATGTTGTGATAATGAAGGCAGACTTCATTCCTGAAGTGGTGTACTGACACTTATAGTTCCTTCCTTGGCAACGGATATCAGTACAACAAAGTAAAATATTTTTTTATAAAACATGGGATGATAAGAGACTCCTTATGCACTGGAACTTTCTTAGGAGGAAAAAAAAAAGAAAACTTTATTGGAATATTTATAAGTCAGGATTAAAATATTAAAATATCCACTTTCACAATATCCACTAATACTCATCAACTTTAGAATTGTAATGTTAAAAAATCACCTTTCACTCTTATACACACTGAAATTCACATGCACACGAAAAAAAATCACTCTTTCACTCCTTTTTGTGCACAGTTGGCAATCCCTACATTCTCTACGCACCACGTATGCTCCGTATGTTGGCAGGACTTGACTAGAAAGCTATGACCATCAAATGGAAGCCAGGGTTTATTTATTTACCTTTTTTTTTAGGTATTTGTACGCATCCTTGCCTACATCACAAATTTGCAATAGAACACTTTGGGGAGTTGATGTTGAACACAATGTTGATTCGAGGATTTCTTTCACTAAGACTGTTTATGTTTTTTCCTCTGATCTCTTCTCCTTTCTGTGTCCGGCCCTGGATGGGGTTTCAGTTCTCTGCACATCAGCTGAAAAGGAAGCATTGTTTATGTTATATACAACAACGTACACTATAAACTCCTCCAAATCATAAGAATATTGCACGAAATGCAACATTTCAGAAAAGAAGTTAGACTATTTTTGCAAAACTGATTTTATTCACTTGAAGAGCACATAAATTTTATTATTTACACTGATTCACACACATTTTTTTCCCATATGTAAAATCTTGCTTATTTCTGATAACATTATGGTTTGGCACACTCGGGATATGTACTTTGTAGAAATTTCAGCACAACAATGTGGGCTCAACCCAGACTCAAACATATGATTTGGCGCACACACAGGAGCTTTTGGTTCAGTTTGTAGAATAATGGCACGGTATGCCAGAGACCCAGGTTCGAATCCTGATGTGAGCCTGCATTTATCGCTTAAAAATTCTTTGTTTAGTTCATTAAATTTTGTGTTAAGTCCATATGATGCTCAGATGGTCTAATTGGCAGTGAACCTACAGTTTAAAGTGGGATCCATACTACTCTGCAATGTGTATCCACCGGGTATCAAACCTGGACCCCCTTGTTTATAGATTGAGAGGGTTACCACTCTTCGCAGGCCCGTAGCTAGAATTGATCTCCGGGGAGGGCTCATGGGTTATCAGGGGGGGCTTTGTAAACAAAGTCCATTTTTCAAAGTTTAACAGTGTTACAGGAAGGTAAATTATTTGTGTGTGTGTGTGTGTGTGTGTGCAAGGGGGGTCATCAAGTTAATATAAAATTTAGAAATATCACACAAATAGTACATTTTTCTATAAAACATCTCTTGAAGTGTTAATTGCTATTGACATCATTCCTTAAGATATTACATACTACACACTACTTTTGATGATACAGATATTTATATCATACAAAAAAATGCACAATATTAAATCATAGTGCCTACTGTACATTCCACCCAGGCCCGTACCCAAGGGGGGGCAAGGGTGCCATGGCCCCCCTTCAAGCCATCAAATATTTTAATGTAAACCTATAAAAAGACCACAATAATAATATGTGGACGATTTTTCAGATTTTGCAAGAATTTCAATTTTCTTCTTGCATAAATGAATTGGTTGTTTATGGAGAGAGGCAGACTCCAGAAGTCTGCAGTGTAGTATATTTAGCAATTTTAGTTTTATGACTATTGATGTAAAATTATCAAATGTCTCAATTTCGTACGGACAGATCACTATTTTTAATCCCTGTCCTGATTTTTTCGAACTGCAGTCTTGATGAGGAAATCCTTTTTTTTTTTTTTTGTTAATTCACATTCAGGCATGTTCTTCATTATAAGAATAGTCATTTAACTTATAAATATATTACTTTGTAAACACAGATTTTCTTTATTACAAATCAAATCAAATCATGGCTGTTCAATGGTGGTGGTATAAGAAAATTGAAAACATTGTTAATTTGGGAATATTGTATTATTCAAATACTTTTGAGAATGGAATGTACTAAGCAATAAGCACCGAACTGTACGCCATGTGACAGCCGTTCTCTGTAAGCGACTGTATTGTTGATTGTCGGGTCAGGAAGAGAAAGAGATGGGGGTTAATTTTTTTCCGTTACTTTGGTACATAATATTGCAACACTACAATTGTACATCTAGGTGGTCACGCCCAGGGTACGTAATCCCCATGGCAGAGGGGAAGGGGGTCTCCCACCTTCCCACCAAGGATCTTGTTCTATTAAAATTCACTCCCCATCAAAAGTTTCCGAGGGAAAGAGTTTGTGTTATAAAAATTAAAATAAGCAATTTGTTTTAACTTCATACATACTTTACTAAGAATAATATCAGAAACACATACAAAGAAGGAATAACAAAGAATAATGTATGTCTGTGTTTGAATGTTGCATACATCTCTTGCTCTCTCTGTCTGTGTGTTTCCTTCTTTAGAACTGGTAACAGCATGCGGTTAAAACGCACTTCTATAGTCATTGATAAGATTTTATAATTATTGAAAATGGACTAACTGAACGGAGCCATAGCTGCGGAGGGGGTTGTCATTGTAGTCACCCTAGGCCCCTGGAACACCGAAATTAGACCGACCTGCTATTTCTCCTCCATTTCTCACCTCCTCTCGTCGGAAATAAAACATAGCACTTAAATGTTAATTTAATAGGAAACTAGTGTGTTCTTGAAGTCTCTTAATTTTTACCCCTCCACCTAGTTACGTATATCAGATCGTTAATTTGCAACCTAATTTGCAGATGCGAACAATACCACACACTGCTTGAATGAAGATGAGGTGGGAAGCACAACCGACTGACCTTTTATTAGCCACATTTTTTGAATGCTAAGTTTTCTTTTCGTCGGATTCAACAGAAAAGAGTAGGTACATAAAATTTCTTCAATGTCTAAGTATGCGAGCTACATCTAGGCAGGGGAGGGGGTGCAAATTCGGTGCAGGGGGTGTGAAAAACTATTCTCGTCCTGGGTGTTGAAATCTCTAGCTACAGCTCTGATAAGGAAATATTTCCTCTCGAGAGATCATTAACAGATTTACACTATTAAAGAAACATAACAGAATAAAAGTATGCAATTTTATTGATCATTATTAATAGAAAGCAATAATTAAATAAAATCTAACACTTGTTAAAAACGTTTCACCTACTGTCTAATTTCTTGACATTTTGAGCCAGTTGTTAAAGGAATTGAATTGCTGGTTTATAAATGTACAAAATTTATTTATTTATACATGTTTAATGATATTAATTAATGATTTAATAATTGACATATATTTCATGATAATATATATATAAATAATCAACGGTTTTGGGCTTGGCCCCCCCTCAAAAAAATTCTGGGTACGGGCCTGATTTCACCCCCAACTGAAGGAATAAAACTTTCCTTCGTTCCAAAACTTAGGAACAGTTGACCTTTGATACAGATATGGAAGGAATGTGGATGACGACGTCAAAGTCACAGATTTCTGTCTAAACGAGAGACCGCAACAGGGGCAGCAAAGGTACGGATAAAGAAGCTCTTATGTGAAATTGCATTCTATAGTCTAGAGAATCTTCTAAATACTTGCCGCTACTTCGACATCAGCTCATAAACAAGATGAACTTTATGTTCTGTGAATTTATCCTTCACCAAGCTGTGAGCAAAATAATATCTGCTGTCTACATTTTCAGTCTTCACTGCAAACAAATTTTACAAAATAGTTTTACCTAATGTCAAGGGGGACCTCAGCCTGGCTACAGCCCTGCTGTGCAAGAACTTTCTAAACTCTATACAACCTACTAAATACAGGGTGTCTACAAATGATTGAAGCAGTTTCACGATGTTACTGTTTGCGTATTATTGAACATATTGTGAAGTAACTTTACAGTTTTGTAGAGAAACTCAACAATTTTTGTGACACATTACAAGTGTTTGATATGCCCCCTCTTCGTGATTCTTCGTGATTCTGCAGACATAAACTTTATAATCAAGTTATTCCCAAATGCAATGAATCATGTACCTATCAATTCGATCAAAAGCACTGATGATATGAGCCTGCAGTTCTGCTAGATCACTCTGTAATGGAGGCACAAACACTAGATCCTTCACATAACACCACACACAAAAAAGTCATCTTGAGGCAATGACAGCAGTTGTTGATCATCATTTCCACGACGACCGACCCATCGGATTGATACTCTGGTGGTTACGATTTTGTGGACATCGTGATGGAACTGGGGCGGAGCACCATCCAACTGGTGGATAAAGTTTTCACTGTCTGTCTCGAACTGTGGCATGAGCCAATTTTCTAACATGTCAACATACCCGTATTCTGTAATGGTTGTTTGCTGGAGAAGAAGCGGCCGTAAGCTCTAAATTTTGAGTGTACAAAAAGCATCGAGTTCCGGAAAGTCACGAATATGCTCAACAGTTCCACGGCGAACAGAAAATAACTTGTAACGTGTCACAAAACTTGTTGAGTTTCTCTACAAAACTGCAAAGCTACTTCGTGATACGTTCAATAATACATGTACAGTAACATCATGAAACCGCTTTCAATAATTTGTAGACACCCTGTACTTTCTGCTACTTAAACTTCAGTTCATAAACAAGATGAAGGAATGTAATAGCTGATCTTCGTTCTGTGAATTTGTCTTTTCATCAAGTTATGAGCACATAATATCCGCTGTCTACATTTTCACTTGTCACTACAAACAAATTATACAATAGTTTTACCTAATGACCGGGTGCTAACAACAATGCAAAGGGGGGGGGGGGGGGGGGGGCTGCCTGGCTATGGGCCTGACTGCGATGGGGAAAAGGAGGAGATCATTCTGTTTTGTGTATCTTGCTTATTATATAATGGAAGAATTGTATGTGCTACTATTATTTTCTCAATAATTTGTTCAGACTGTAATGTATTATAATATGTACTATAGACCTATAAGAATGGCCTGTTCAACACCATTATGCAGTTTGGCAACAATATGATAGTGTATGATGTTTTTAGGAAAAATTTCCTCTGCTACCTCTGAAGGACACTTCTCTCTCTATATTTAAATTCTATTCACTATAAAACTAATTTTCACTGAATAAATGCATACTAAAATGAAACACTTATATTTTCTGCCAGAATATAATATGTTCTTTTATGAAGAAAGAAATATGCAAATCATTTTTGATATACCAGTATTGAAAAACTAAAATGTCTTGGGTGGAGCATGGTTGTCTCTTTGCTCTTTCCCTTAATCTGTCTATATTTATGGCAGTAAGTAGTTATAATCATAATCTTTATTCATCCGTTGACCCATTTTGCATGGGTATGGATTTCGTCAGATACATGAAAAAATAATATAAGGTATGGTATACAAGCTATTACAGTATAGGAACAAAAATTTTTACATGCTGCACATATGTGATAATGAAGTTTACATAAATTGCCCTTGGCTGAACCTTGCCAGCTGAATAAAGAAAATTTATTATTATTATTATAATGTTAAAAACAATGATAAACTTGTAGAATATAATATACATACACATGCATATATATATATAGTACATGCATGATTTTTTAAAATAAGAGAAACATTCCATCTATGACATTATTGAATTTCTTTGTATACTTGATACTTGTACCCAGTCTAATTTATAGTTCAATAATGTCATACAGAGCTCTGTCTGTGAGGTATTTTTTGATTAGCTGTAAATTTTTCTTTAAGGGAGTGGTATTTTTTAGCCAAGAGGGAAGATTGATGTGGAATTTTAAACCTGAAGAATGTGGTGATCTGTCTGTCAGAGTTAATCAGTTAGTCTGGATATTGAAGTTTTGTCATTAAGTACATAGATAATAGATTTATAAACATACAGCGAGTATAAAGTCATAATTCTGTGTTCATGAAAGGCAATTCTGCATGTCAATCTGGATGGTATTTTGCATATAAGTCGTATAACTGCATTGGCTTTCATGTACAAAATGAATAAATGTATTAGAGTAGTGGTTCCCAAAGTGTGCACCACGGCACCCTGGGGCATCTTAGCTGGCTTACATGGGTGTCACGAAATGTTCCAATATTTTCAATTGTAAATTCGATCAATTGTATGATAGTTCCAAATATGTGCTTATTTATTACTTTTTACATATAAAATGTTTCTGAATTTGAAATATATGTTTATTTTTTAACTTAAGACAAGCAACCTAACCACATTAACTGAGCATTGCAAGTGTTAGATAGGCCTACATTCCGACTTGGGCGCAGTGGAAAAATCTTGAAACACTAAGGATGACATGAAACGAAAAAGTTTGGGAACCCCTGTACTGGAGTAATTAAATTCTTTTCGGCAGTGTTAATGAGCAAGAGTTTCAAGCATTGTGCACATCAAAGCATGGAAAATAACACGTAGTACAAACCAACACCAACATAACAAGCATTAATTTCTTTCCATAATTATCATGCAATTCTGCTGGTTATTATAGTTTAGCAGTATATTAATTATTAATAATATTATTGTTTATCTTAGGGAACAATTGACTTTTTTTAGTACAATAGTTTTGCTCATTCCCTGAATTAATAAAGAAAATAATATACAAGGATATATTTAATGAGGGCTCTCATTTTTCTTTGCTTGTTGCCTATTCGTGATTCCTTTATTGTCTTAGTAATATTAATGTAATTACGATGACTTAATAATTTGCACAGTAACAGATATGAAAGCCTTGTAGCACATAATAAACTTCATCAAGAAGTAAGATGCAGATTTTTGTTGAAGAACTTGTGAACCAACACATATGTACATTTGGAAAATAAATTATGGACATATGTGGTAAAGACTATACTTGAATAAAACAATTGCCAATACCCCATTCATCAGACAGTGATTACTCTTCCAAATATGCTTGCACCAAGAAATCAAAACTGTTGCAACACTTATTAAGTGAGGGTGACCACAAAATAGCCAACCCTTCTGCCCATCCAAACAGCCAACATGAGTAATTTTCAGAATCACTTATGAAGCAAGGATTACAGTCACACAGAGGAATAGAGAGAGAGAAAGACTGAGAATCAGAATATAGAGCGAAAGAGAAAGAAGAGAATCTTAGTAGACATGAGCAGTTAAAAGGTGCCGACCTGAAAATATTTCACCCACCCTTAAGCTCCCGTTGAACGAAATTTCCTGGTGATGCCATTGATGTGTATAGGCAGGGTCAGAATCTAAGGGTTCGCATAGTGTGCAAAGCTTATTATGACTCTTGCAATGTATCTTCATGGAAAAACCTTAACTTTTACATTATTTTATACATTTTACAGCAGGAAGTAATGTGCAATGGTACTTAGTTACTTTTTACAAGTAATGTTGATTATTTATTCTTTGCTTTACTTCCATTACTCTTCAAGAATCCAAAACTGGAGAAAGGTGTTACCAGCACAAAACATGCCTTGTTGTGGAAGAGGAATGGTTTCACATTTTTCAGAATTCAACAGGATATAGTAATCCAGGTACAAGCAGAGGCCCACCACAGCGAACAGTATGATACTTGTTATTTTTTATTGTAAAGATAGAAAGTACTGTTACTTTTACAAGCAAAGTAATGGTAATGTGTTATTGTTTTTAAAGTTACTTGCACAACTATGTCACTATGTTTGAATATGTATTCATACATTCACACATGGCGACTCACAGATAGCCTTTGTTATTATTTATTGTTTGCAGTAGGATCACATTTAAGTTTACAAGCTACTAAATCAGAAACCTCAGGTTTGAGCCATGGCCAACCATGGATGCATCACTGTGATGACCCTTAACCAGCTTCATCCTCGTTGTTATGATTAATTGAAGAGAATAATGTAAAAATGACCAAAATATAAATTATATAATTAGTGTATTTTTGTAGAGGTTCACTGACTATTTGCACCATGAAACAACATTTTTTTGCCAATTCTGTACCACAAGGTCAGTGAGTAAGGTCAGGCAAGTGATATTGGACAGTAAATTACAGATAATGGTGCTCTTGGATTTTATCCTCAGTCAAGCTGTAGTTGTGTAAATTCAGACATAATCAGGAATACATTTGTTAAAATGGGGACAGTCAATGCACCCAATCAAGCAGGAATTGTGATCACAAAAGTAGAAGTTGCCACTTACTGACCTGCACCAAGAAAGACTTAGGTTTGCACTAGCATTTTGCAAACATATGCTTCACACTTTTCTTTTGCAAGTTATACCTCTTAGAAACAGCCATGTCTCCATTGCTCCAAAGAGTCTGCTTGCACCTTCACATCAGTTCTGGACATTTTTTTCTCAATAAAAACATCAGATATTATTATGCATCACATCATGTGATAACTCACTTTTACACAGCCTGCTGGTCTTATAAAGTGGTCTCATTTTTTGGAAGGAACACGTGGAACAGAATAATACATTACCTACAAAAATAAACATCATCTGGTTTAGGGCAAATTAAACATAAAAAGCATAAAGAAAATAGGAAAAAGAAAGCAAAATTTACTAAAAGATTAAACCTATGAGAGAGAGAGAGAGCTATGTACCTATTCCCTTTATATGATAAAAATCAAACACAATTTTTTAAAAATATTTCTTTCATTTTCCTTACAGTTTCTGTTTATATCTATAGATATATACACATGCTGTGATTTGTAACAAATAAATTTTAGAAAGTACATGAATAGTTTACGGATATGAAAAAAGATTGTCCTAATGAATTTTGCATGAAGAGTGAGTTAGAGACTTGGGAATGTTTATACTTGTACAAAATAACAAACAATGTGAAAAGAGCTCACTAGATTTTCATACAAATCATAGCTTACAAGAATGCAAGTTTTGATTGTGTGATGTTTAATTTCGTGTGGTTTGCTGTGCCTCAAGATCTTAGTTGCTGTAAAATGACTGCTCTACAAATGACAACGAAGGTAAGAATCTGGTGAATGTTCTGTTTTGTTTTGAACCATCAACAACTGAATAGTTTTAACAGTATCTTCTCTTCCAGCAAAAATAATCTTTCTGAATATCTAGATTTCATGAGAGTTGAATCAATTTGCGCTGCACATTTTTTATGCTTGTGATATGCACAATTCCTGGTGCCACTAATTCCTGCATAATTCCTAGAATTCAAGGTTTATGGAGTCAGTGGACACCTTGCAAGCACATTAGAAATCTAATGTTTCAACCTCCCTCCTTTCTTGTCCTTGATAATGATAGTGAGAAACTTGTAAAAATGTCATAATTAGCATGTTCATTGTATGCTGTTTTTAGTGTATTTTCCATAATGCACTATTGTGGAGAACCAGACTGCCATTTTTGGCATTTTCAAAACTTGGGTAAGCTACATTTCTCGAGCTTATAGAAAGAAGCTCATAGGGTTGTTATGACATCAGCTGCTCCACTTAAGTATCACCCCAATTGTTTCTAGAGAAAACTAACCTTGTTCTTCAGAACAAATAATTCTAAATTTGCTCTCTCAGTTATCTAAAACGAAATGGCAAGTTCATGCGACAAAGCAAAAACAAAGTATAAGAGAAAGTAGTTAGAAACAACTTAGTAACTTGATGCAAAGTTCCTCTACAATATGCTACAACTACTACTAAATCACCAAAATTTAAATGTACTACAACTAGCACTAGGTTAGGCTGCTAGTTACTCACTACATTTTACCATTTGAGCTTAAAAATTCAAAGAGAATAGAGACTAAAGGACTACATTGGCTTGTAGAGAGTATTTTGGTAGAAGTTTTAGTGGTGCCACACTAGATCTTTAGCTACTACAAGTAAGGAAATAAAGGGCTTGAAACAGCAACTAGTAAAAATTTAACTTCACTGATTAATCTACAGTTTATATATCATGCAGGGCAGTAGCAGTGCGAAAGCTAATGGTTACTCATATACTTAAGTGTCTGAAGTGCTGAATACATAAATAAACAAAAGATTCATGCTCAACTACAATTTGAATGGCGGATATACAGTTATGTATATCTATATACTAACTGCTAGACTACATGGAGCTGCTGCATTCAATTATAACCAGAACCACACAGAAGACATAATTTGGCACTTACCAGTTCTTCATCATCTGGCACCCTTGAAAGGAAATCCAAGACTTCATTGTTTGGAATCGTGTGTGGACGAATTAGCTTCCTTGCAAATTTATTGATGCCCCATGCCATGATGAGGTAGCGTACAGGCACAAAATACAGCACCACACCCACCACTGTGATCATCATGATGGCCAGATAGGTCAGATATGGAACAGTGAAATTAAACGTACTAAAAGAGAAAGAAGTAGGAATCAAATTAAGCTTGATCATGAATTTAATTTGGGTTCAAAACTGGAATATCAATTATATACAATAAATACAGGGCTTTCCTAAAGTCCTTCCCACAATTAAATTCACTATAACTTTGTAACGAACAGAGGTACTTCAGTGAAATAAAGTTTGAACTGCACAGCAGTCTTTAAGGACAGTTTCTGCCAGGCTCTGCTCTCCAATTTAGTGTCGTCAACTTAGCTCTTTTGGAGTCTTTCATGCACTATTTTGGCTGTGAACTGAGGTGCCCGCCCCCATGACCCAATATGATGCCATCGCTGGCTCCAGCTCACAGAGACCAACTTTTGCCATGAGTATATGAAATTTTGCACTTGACGTGAAATTGTTATATTGGCTGCGTCACCAATATACCCCCCTCCCCCCAGCTACTTCTCTTATATTACTGTGGAGATGACAATATTGTTCCCAATGGCACAGTGGTAGCGTCGTTGCTTTATAATCAAGGTGTCCCGGGTTTGATACTTGGTGGAGGTACATAGTGGTTTGGATCCCACTTTAAACTGTAGGTGCAGTCGTGAATAGCCTTACTGTGCATAAAGTGGACTTAAAACAACAAATCAATCAGACAATGTTGTTATTCTTGACTCCTTTATTTTCGATTTAATAGACCATTGGTGGATTATTGAGATGGGTGATGTCGCCGGAAAACTAAGAATAAATTGTCATTACTTTAAATTACTAAAATTATTAAAATTACCCTACAACACACTTTATCCAGCCTTCATAAATCTATCTCCTTGATAGTCAGTTTTAACTGCATTTAAGCTGAAATTTAGCTCTTTTATGCACATCAGGTATGGCAACACTGCCAGGATGGCCATAGGAGGCAAGGAGAAATGCATTGTGCTTATGGGAGTATTATTTGATATCTTCTCTTGGGAATATCAAACTTCCGATGGCATAGAAAAAGGTATCAATGGGAACACGACAGATTGATGATAATTTTGACCACTGGAAAAGTCGATACTTCCATTTGATTAGCTTCAACTTGAAGTTGAAGATGTTGAGTTTTATTTCTCCATAAAAAATACATGGTACTCTGAAAATACTCACTCATCATATTTCTCTAGTATTGTGTCTAGCTTAATAATAGACATAGAAAAAACTTCCACTTGCAACATGGGGAGAAAATCATACTCTTGCATATGCCTAGGTTTTCCTTTTTAGTAGCAGTGCCCATTCCAAAGATACTGAAATAAATGCACACATGGTGCGTAACTGTAACTCCTCACCTTAAAGACTTTAAAAACCTTGTTTTACTTGGCAAGACTGTATGTTGAGAGGATCATGTGACTGCGAGGGATCAAGTGATTCCAAGATGCCATTGATTCAGGAGAAGTCTGTGGTTTTGTGGTATGCAAAACTGAAATCATGCATTCTGGTGCACAAATTCCAAACCTTCGAGAGGGATAGTCCAAAATTGAAAGTGTGGTGCGTAGTGACGATTGATCACCTAATCGGGCTCTTCTTCTCAGAGGAAGATATTGTGATGGGCGCTACCAACCTCAACAGGCTGCAGACATTCTTCCTTTCCCAGCTGATTGTACTTGGTATCAAGAAGACAAACACTTCCAGCAAGACAGGACACCTCCCTAATTCGCTCTTGCAGTCAAACTTCCTGGATCAAAATTCGGAGGCAGGTGGATTGGCTGCAAAGTACCCACACCATAGCCCTCAAGGTCGCCAGATCTGACTCTGTGTCACTTTTGACTGTGTGGAAATGTCAAGATGGAAGTGCACATGCTAAAGCCAAGAGATCTTGATCACCTCAAAGCAAAGATATATGCAGTCATTGCGGGGCATTTCGATGAGCAGCGCTGGAAAGCCATTTCGGGTTTCAGGACGAGATTGCAGGAATGCATCGATGTGAATGGTGCACAGTTGGAGGTGGTGTGATTAGGATGGCAGTGTTGCCAGGTAAAATTTTAAAGACTGCTGTGCAGTGTGTACGAACACTGATGTGTATTTTTTGGCACCCCGTTAGTACACAATATTTTGGCTGTATCAACATTCATAATTAGATGAAGCAAAAATAAGCCTAAACTGGGGATTAAACCTGAGACCCTTTGATTACAAGACTACAATATTGCTACTATGTCATTGAGGAAGCTCTTCAGGTGTTTTAAAGAGCATTTTGAAGTATATTCATTGTTTAAACATTGAAGTAATGTTCACATCTGTGAAAACTATATACAAGAATTAACATCCAATACAGGCCACATATGTTAAAAATAGCACCAACTCACTTCTTTATGCTCTCACCAATGGAGGCAATATAGCCTATGGAGTTCTGCACAGTCTGGGTTACCTCCTGGATGGCTTGCAGTCTCTCTTTCAAACTCTTCTTTTCTTCCTAAAGAATACATTTGCATTAGTTAGTACAAAAAAAAGAGGGGAGGTTGATATTTGCAAGTTATGATCACAAGACTGCATCACAGAGTTTGAGTCCTAACATACAGCTGAATGATTAGACACTATGAATGAATCTTTCCACATAACATGTGGACAAATACCTTATATTCCATGGATATCCAGGATTGTAGATCCTCTGGATATCCAGGATTGTAGATCCTCTGGATATCCAGGATTGTAGATCCTCTGGATATCCAGGATTGTAGATCCTCTGGATATCCAGGATTGTATATTCTCTGGATATCCAGGATTGGTCCAGGACTGATATCTTATTAATGTCTAAATGATTTCCATAATATCCAAAGATCTAATCTGGACACTGTGGATATCCCTTGGAGAATTGTGCTATATGTGTTTTAACCCAGTAATGCCATACGTTGCATATATGCAACGTAATCTCATATTCCGATTTTAAAGTTTTGTATAGAGTTCTCTAGTAATATGAAATGTCTATGGATAAGTTTGACTTTTGTGCTGTACAAAAAACATATTTTGTTGACATATAACCTTTACCGTCATCGAAAACTGTTAGCCAATTGTCACTGTGTGTTGTTTCAATATGGATGCAGTACCAGGCACGTCTGGGTCATCTTTGCATGGACAAACCAAACGCATCACGGTGAGTTTTCTTTGGGAGATAATTACTTTCTGTTAATTTAGTATTTCGTTTTCACATTTCTTTTATATATTAGTGATTTTAGTGTACATTCTTTGAGAAAATATAGTTATAAAAAATGTTGCACAAATGCAACATTGGGAATTCCATTTAGAATTGCACCATATGTTCCCAGAGTTGCATATCTGCAACTATGTTTCCAGTGTTGCATATCTGCAACTAATGTACATTATTTGGAATAGTTATGTTTTATTCTAATTCTAAATTTTTATCTTTGCATGTGTCATTTCTTTAGAAATATTTCAAGAAGAAATCTAGTATTATAATTGGGGCATTAAGCAGAAAGTGATAATAATAAACAGACTGTTTATCAATTGATTATAATGACATTTTATAACTAAACAGATATGTCAATGAAGCTAAGCTCTTGGTACAATTTGAAAGTACATGCAGAAGTTATGATATACATGCTATTTCGCATTAATTTCATATCTGGTATGTTGAATAAATTATGTAAACCTTGGTTGTTGTAATGTTATGTCACATACATACACAATGCATTGTATAATGTATCATTAACTGTAGTGACAAAAAATATAAAGCAGCAACTAAACTGACTTTTGTTTGTATATTTTACAGTACCGAGGTCATTTCACTGATGCCAGAGACATTCTTAGTGCCCTTGATGATGTCCAAAGTGATTTTGAGTTCAGTGATGATGATGATGAAGAAGAAGAAGCTGAAGTCCCTAAAAACAAAACCCAGTCTCTATCAAATTCAGAAGATGAAAGTGACTGTATGGATTCTGAATCAGATCCATGCAACAGTGTCGACAGCAGGTCAAATAATAATTCTAGTAAGAGACAAAGTTCCTACAAATGGAGGAAGGTACCTTTGAATAAACCATACCCTGAATTTAAAGGTAATGTTGAATGTCATTCTTCTGATGAGTGGACACCATACATGTACTTCAAAGAGTTTATCACTAGTGAAATGATTGAAGAAATAGCCAAAGAAACTAGTATATATTATTTGCAAGAAACTGGTTCTGTGTATGTTGTAAATTCCAAACTCGTTGAACAGTTTATTGGTTTGTATTTTAGAATGGGTCTTGCTCAGATGCCTAACATTCGATCTTACTGGGAGAGAGAGTGTAGGTATCACCTTGTTGCAGATGTAATGTCTCGGAATGAGTTTGAAAAGTTGTGTAGGTACATTCATTTTACAAATAATGCAGAGGTGTCAGATGATCAGAAAAAGGACAAAGTGTGGAAACTTCGTCCATTCATTTCCCAATTACAAAATAATTTTGCAAAAATTAGTCAAGAACAACATCAAAGTGTTGATGAAATCATTGTGCCATTCACAGGCACAAGAAGTCCAGGGTTAAGACAATATATAAAGGGTAAACCCCATCCATGGGGATTTAAATTGTGGGGAAGAGCAAGTAGCTCAGGATTTCTTCACCAATTTGAAGTTTATGAAGGCAAGTCAGACAATCAATATTTGTACGGACTGGGTGGAGACACTGTTTTCAAAATGACTTCGCAAGTACCAAGAAACAAAGGCTACATTGTTTGTACTGACAATTTTTTCTCTTCTGTGCCATTGGCCGATAAACTATTGGAAGAAGGGCTGCATTATTTGGGCACCATACGTGTCATGGTTACATGGATGTCCTCTACTATGTGACAAAGATTTGAAGAAAAATGGCAGAGGAGCTTTTGATTATAGAAGAGACACAGATGACAGAATATTGATAGTGAAATGGTATGACAATCGTAGTGTGATAATCATATCTACCTATGCTAGTTTGGAACCAGTAATAGAAGTTAGAAGATGGGAAAAGAAAATGAAGCAATTTCTAAATGTACCATGCCCAAACATCATACAAGAGTACAATTCAATAATGGGTGGCATTGATCTTCATAATTGTTTAGTAAGCTTGTACAAATATTCCATAAAGAGTCGAAGGTGGTATATGTACTTGTGGTATCATCTTCTAACTAGTGCTCTTGTGAATGCATGGCTTCTATACTGCAGAGACAGCAAATTCCGTAGTATACCACATAAGGACAAATTACCCTTCCGAAAATTTCAAGCCCTTGTGGCAGAATCTCTTGTAAGCTTCAAAGCACGAAAAGGTAGACTTTCTCAAATTCCACCTGAAGTGAAAAAGAGGAAGGCAGTATCGCATGGTCCAATGAAAGAGATACGGAGAGACGCAGTAAATCATTTTCCTCAATGGGAAAATAATCGACAACGATGTAAATTTTGTCCTCAGGGTTACACATATGTATCTTGTATTAAATGTAAAGTAAATCTATGCCTCAACAAAGACAGAAATTGTTTTTACAACTATCATGTGTAACAGAAGTCATGTGAGTATTTATCTTATTGTATTGTAACTGCTCACGTGTGGGCATCGAACAGGATTCTTTTGTAAATGTAATAATAATAAATGCCCAGTGTATCATAAATGCAACAAAATTGTTATTTCTTTAGAAAATTAAAAAAAATTAAAAAATCGAATATATTTGTTATATGTTGTCCAAAAGGGTCCAAAAAATCGAAAATGTAATTATGGAACTTAACAAGTTAGTACCTTGGGCATTACAGGGTTAATACTCTAAATGGTTGGCTGTTCAACAAGGCATCCCCCAAGGAAGTATATTAGGTCCACTACTATATATGTTTTACGTAGCTGATTTCAACCATGCAATCCAATATTGCGTCTACCATCAGTATGATGATTCTTCTCAAATCTATATTCAGTGTAATAGAGAAAACTACGATAATGCGATGACCAAACTGTAGCAAATTGGTCATGGAGAAACTCCCTTCAATTAAAACTTAAAAAACTTCACAAAAACGCAACTTTCTCCTCCAACTCTCAGCAGTATACCACTAAGCGTGGATACAAGCAAAAACTTTGGGATTGTGTTCGGTAGGCACTTAAATTGGGAGGCACAAGTAGAATTTATTGTGAAAAACTGTATGGGGAAACATAAATCTTTGTATCATTTAAAACATACTCTGGATGCTAATGTTAAAGATTACCTTAGGCAAGCACTCATCCTATCCACATTAGACTATTGCACTCCAGTGTACAGTAGTATCTCCCAGGGCCTAAATTATAAACTTCAAAAAATTCAGAACTGTTGTATAAGTTTCATATTTAACATAAAAAGAAAGAACATGTATCCCCCTATTTAAAGAAACTTTCTTGGCTAAATATTAACAATAGAAGAAAATACTTAATACTCACCTTGATGCACAAAGTACTTAAGAGTGGTTCCCCAAAATACTTATTCGATAAGATCTGTTCTCGTAGAACATCAGTCAGAACATAATATCCACAAGAAGCACAATCTAAAAATCCCCAAACATAAAACCGCCACCTATAACAAGTCCTTCATTGTTACAGGGATCAAGGAATGGAACAAACTGCCTGCACCATTAACTAACATTATTTGCCATCCAAGTTTTAAGAAAAAACTAAAGAAATTACTATTGTCCCAACAACTACATTAACTTTCATATGTTAACAATTGCACCTGCACTTACACATCATACAATGCATACCTAACACCCCCCCCCCCCCCTTTTCAGCACACAGGCAATGAACTACTGAAGACTTATTACTTATCTTTACACAACAGTATACAGGGTGAGTCACCTAAAATTACCACTGGAAATATTTCGTGAACAACAACAAATATTGAAAAACTGCTTTCGCAGATATAAAGATATGAGAGGGGCTCATGAAATTAGTGGACACAATATGTTCAAGTACGTAAGGAAGTACAATTTTCAACACAAACGTAGATTTTTTAAAATGGAAACTCCATTTTATTTTTAGCTCATTTGAAAGTACGGAAAAATTAATTAAGAATAGTGTTTGGGTGGCTCAGTCGGTAACGCATCTGACTACCATGCTAAAGGTCCCGGGTTCGATCCCCAGCCGGTTCAAATCCGGGAACTTTTCTAACGTTGGAAGCGGCCCCGGCGCACACCCAGCATCGAATAACATGGGTACCTGGGGGGGGTAAAGGCAGTCAGGGGCGTGATGCTGATCACATCACCCCCACTCATGACCGGATCAAGAAAGTGTGGGGCATTACCCCCACACCCCCTATACGCCTTCATGGCATGGTGCTAAGCACAGGGGAGCACTTTACCTTTACTTTTTACATTGTAATACGTCAAGTAGTTCTCAAGTAATTGTAACATGAAGTTGAGCCTGAAGACGCATCCCCACTATGCCTGTCGGCAGATCAGAGTGCAAATGCCGTCGTGCATACAGCCTGCATGCTTGTGCTGCATTTTTCCTCCACTCACCATAGATAAGCATCATCTCGGCCTTTTCAGAGTTTGAAAATACTATTTTCTCAGCAACAGTTCTGGCGTACGTACACTATCGCAAACATCAGGTTAATCAGTGTACTTAGTTACTCCCTTGCTATATTTGATAAATCAATTAGAAAGAAAGAAAAAATGTATAAGGTTCAAAGTTTAAAAGTTGAAAACAAAGATTTGTTATGACCAAACGAGAAGAGCTGATTGTTTCTATGTACTAAAAATTATGATGTAAATGAATGAATACCAATTAAAAGTAGAAGTACTAACCTTTATGTATGCAACTTATGGAGGAATGTTTAAAAATTTATACTTTTTAATGTAAAAATATTTGTTAACTCAGAAAGATGTATCAGAACCTTTTAGATAATTTGTCAAAACTTACTTATGTGCAAACTACACATTTCATTGTAACCCGTAGTTGTTGGAATGTAACAACTTTCCTAAGCACAACGCATAGTATGCAGGAGAGTAACATGTTTGTTACGATACATGAATGGCATCAGAAGGGGGATATGTATGTTACAACACATGAATGAACTTGTGAGAATTTTTGTTTCAAGCATCAACTTCATGTTACAATTACTTGAGAACTAGTTGACGTATTACAATATAACAAAGGCTATTCTTAATGAGTTTTTCCGTACTTTCAAATGAGCTAAAAATAAAATCTGGTTTCAATTTAAAAAAAAAATATGTTTGTTTTGAAAATCGTACTTCCTTATGTAATTGAATGTATTGTGTCCACTAATTTCATGAGCCCCTCTTATACCTTTATATCTGTGAAAGCAGTTTTTCAATATTCGTTATTGTTCAAAAAATATTTCCGGTGGTAATTTTAGGTGACTCACCCTGCAATTCAATGTATCATTTTATTATTGCATAATCTATTTATTATCTTTATTGTATTATCATGATCAATGTGTTTGTTTCGTCTTTGTTTTTATTCATTTATTGTATCTTTGACAAGGGTTGGTTGTAAGAACAGCACATGAGGCTGAAACACACCTGCTTAAATAAAGACCATTCTATTCTATTCTATTCTAATAGGTATAATTATTAACTTTGCACAATTATCACTTGTGTAACCATAGCAAATAGACTTATGAAGAGTATCTGAACATAATTTTTCAAGAAGCAATACAAACAACCCCCCCCCCCCACACACACACATATACACACATTGCAAATATGAACTACATGGCTGCATACATACAGGATAAAAATGTATTTTTTTTTTCAAGGGATCGTAGTACCGAAACTGAAAATTTCTCTTGAAATGTGTTCGAAAGGGAAAACAAGGCAACCAACCTTATCCTTATCTTCGTCGTCATCTTCATCTTCACCAAGAGGTTCATCCTCTTCCTCGTGAGCTATCCAACACCCTGTCAAGGATTGCACCTGTAAAACATGTAAAATGAAAAAGAAATTTGTGAATCACTTGCAACTTATACATTATCTGAAAATCAAAAGACAATACAAATACTGACAATATTAATTGCCCATACTTCCACTTGATATCATTCTCCTACAGATACAAAATAAAAAAGGTCTATTTTTGGAAAGAGCGTGTAGGTAAACAAAATGTGCAAAAAGAAGCAGAGATTGTAAACAGCTGAAGCATTTATTATTCAAAACTATTGGTCACAACCAGTGGTATATCTGTGACTTTGCGTAGGGAGCAAAATTCCTCATATACATTATCTGAAAAGCAAAAGACGATACAAATACTGACAATATTAATTGCCCATACTTGCACTTGATATAATTCTCCTACAGATACAAAATAAAAAAGGTCTATTTTTGGAAAGAGCATGTAGGAAAACAAAATGTGCAAAAAGAAGCAGAGATTGTAAACAGCTGAAGCATTTATTATTCAAAACTATTGGTCACAGCCAGTGGTATATCTGTGACTTTGCATAGGGAGCAAAATTCCTCAAAAAGATTGTGAACATTGGCTAAAGACCTCTTGTTCCTCTTGGTAGTTTCCAAACCAAAGGGAAAATAATCGAAAGTGCACTTACCTCAAACAGGTTTACTACAATAATGTGTAAAGTTAGTTCACATTAAGAGCTTTCACAAATTTCTACTAGCAGTTAAACTGTGATGAAGAGCATAAAAGGTTAGCAAAGGAAATGTGTGTGTCAACACCTCCCCTTGGATTCAAATCCACTATATGGGGTTCACCGTCCTCCTCCGTGGCCGTGAAGTCTAAGGTGCTGTGCTTTGGGCTCCGACTGCGGGACGGCATGAGTTAGAGTCCACCTGGGTTCAGTCTCTGGGTTCTTGGCCTGTGTAGAGGGCTGGTGGAAACTGACGATCGTGAGGAAATTGGGAAGCTACGAGTGAGTAGTGTAATCCGGTCTGGAAAATCTCGTATAATGGCTGAGGGTTTGATGTGCTGACCTCACGTCGTCCCATTGCCGGTTAAAGAACTCCACACTTCTAGGTAGGATTGTGGGAGGGAGACTGGAAGTTGGGAGATAGGTCAAGGTCCTTCCATTGCTGTCGAGCCATGGATTAATATTATTATTATATGGGGTTCACCAATGTGTTACTATACAACAATTATGAACTCTTACAGCATGAAGAGGGCCTCAGGAGAAGGAACCTTGCCTGCGACATTTGTTTTTCGTACTGTAAAGTGACAAAATTTTTAGTATGTTATAGACAGGCTGTGTGACCAATCAAGGGTGACCTCCAGAGTGTGAAAACTGCTAGACAAAACATTTGAAGCCCTGCTTCAATACAATAGCATAAAATAAGATGTAGAACCTATTGTATGGATGGTGGTACATGCACAATTTAAGGTGGATATGTTAAAGCCAGCAACTTTATCCTACCTGTGTCTTTGCTGGCATGATACTGTTTCCATAGTGTACTATCACTTTTCACGTGTAATTCGTCAGAAAAAGTAAATGACCGTAGCAACCATGAATCTCTGCTATATGGTTGCACACATACAGGATAGAAAATATCATTTTTCAAGGGCTTTCCTCTCTCTCACTCACTGGAACCTCTAAGAGCCATCACAGGCATCTGCAATGTGTGCACTAGAGTGCTGCAAGGAGAGGATTTCGCTCAAGCACCAAATACAGGGTGGGGCACGAAATGTCATCCATTGAAAATGGTTTGTACATCGTTTATTATACAAAATACGTAGTACTAAGAAATTGGATTACACCTACTACAATGTGGACAGCTAGCCAGTATGCAGTACATGTTCAATATGTCCACCTTCTTGTTGCAGAACCTCTTCCAGATGGACTCTCATGTTACTGACAACTCAGTGACACAAATCCTCTCCCAATCCCTGGTAAAAGGTAATGATGTTGGCTTACAGTTGCTCTATAGTTACAGCTCACTGTAGGTACACCTTCTCTTCTAGGTAGCCCCACAAGAAGAAGTCGCATGGGTTAATATGGGGGCTGTGGGGGGGGGGGAGGCATAGCTCCACCCGGAAAACGTTCTAGAAAACAATTGGACATTGGACATGATAGGAAGGCCAAACTGATTGTTCAGGAAGTCCAAAACAATGTTAACTGTATGCGGGTGAGTTCTGTCTTGCATAAACCATTGGGTTTCGATGGGAAGTCTGCTTGGCAATAAATGTGGAAGGAAACAACTGTTTTTTACCATGTTTTTTTGTTGCCATCTGTTGAACCATGCATAAACCAAGCTGTATTGTATGAAAATATAATACTCCAACACCCAACAGTATGAAAAGTATATGTCATTTGTAATGGATGACATTTTGTGCTCCACCCTGTACTTTGCATGGATTACATTTAGAGCTTCTTTACTTGAGCATATAATGCTCAAACAGGCAAGACGAGCAGAATACACTTGAAGCCCTACATGTATAACCATAATTTGTCTGTGGGCCTTCATCTATGGATTGGGAAATGAAAAACGCACCAAAATTGAAACTTACGTGAACATAGTCATCATCTCCTTGTGAAAATGTAGTTTAGTCTATCTTACCAATACAGTGATATATGAAAATGAAATAAAGGATTATAGGTTGAAACTATCAGGGCAGATATTTTACTAGATGCATCCAGAAAGTAAGTTTCTCTGGGGTCGTGCACAAAAAGGAAACATTATTTCATTCAATGATTTATTACCGCAGATACAGGACTTGTCCAGTTACTTGTCAACATAATTCCCACTGGAATTGAGGCACTTGTCGTAGCGTGGGACCAACTTCTGTATACCTGCGTTGTAGAAATCCGCCGCCTGGGTGCCGAACCACTGTGTGACAGCCATCTGAACTTCTTCGTCACTGTGAAAATGATGACTGAACAGGAAATTTTTTAGGTGCAAGAACAGGTGGTAATCACTGGGAGCGAGATCCTGGCTGTACGATGGATGATCGAACACCTCCCAACCGAACCTGTCATGCATGCCCATGCATTTTCCTTTGTGTTCGGGCATCAGTTGTTTCAGAACCCACTGGGTACACAATTTCTGGAACAAGAGGTGTTTGGTAACACTGTCGTGCAACAATGACTGAGAAATCTGCGGGAAATGGCTGCTTAGTTCTGTAATCGTTACGCGACGATCCTCCAATATGCACTGCTGCACCTGCTCCACAAGCTCGTCCATAATGGCCGATGGCTGCCCACTGCGCTCATTGTCATGCACACTTTGCCGGTCTTCAGTAAATGTCCTACACCAACGACGCACCATCTGCTTGTTCATGACGTCTGGCCCATACACTTGGCACAGCTGATGATGAATTTCGATCGGCTGTATGTTTTTTGCATTCAAAAACTTGATCACCGAATGAACCTCGCACGCGGCAGGAGAAGGAATATGAGCCGCCATGTTTCTTCACTGCCGCAATGCTACTGAGGACTTTCGGGAAGAATCTTCTAAGACATTCACTAGTCAGGGCATGTGCCTCTCACGCATGTGCAAAACTGGTTTCAATACGCATGCCCTCCCACCTGTGGGCGAATGGGAAACTTACTTTCTGGATGTGCCTAATATATAAAGGTTTCTACGATTATTGTCACATTAAAATGATATTCCATTGTATATGCTAGAGGATGGGGGACTGGAACGAGTATGACCGAGCAAAAGTGGTCCCATGCAGTACTCTAGTGTGCACTCTACAATTGTACTACATTTGTACCCCATAATGGGCACTCATGGTGGTTACAAAATGATTATGATTTTTTTTTTCGATCCCATTAAAAATAAACCATGAAATTTGTAGTGAAGTCCAGTCTTGTACAGGTATTTAGTGGGTCCAGACCACCTAAATATAGACCTTGGCCAGGATCCAGCATAAATATACTATTTGCTGTGTGGAAGGTTGACACCCAAATATCGAATAGCCACATAAATTACACATAATTTCTTAATATGTTTAATCAAGGTTTACTTACTATGTAGTTCTTCAAGAATATGAGTAACATTGCAAAAGGTATCATGTATGGCTCAAAATAGTAACTCAGGACCATGAAGAGTACAAAGGCAACAATACTTCTAGGTGTCGATTCCCATTCAAAACAGCTCCTGCAATAAAATACACCACGTTTATACATGATTTTTACCAAAATTTTCCTGTGATTATTATTATTATTATTGGTGATGCTTTACAATGTTCTCCCTGATACTGTAGTGGAGAATATTGTCACTTTGTGATCAAGGGGTTCCATGTTCAATTCCCAATGGAGGTATATTGCACAATTGTTCAGGTCCAACTTTAAACTGTAGATAGAGTCCTGATTAGCCCAACTATGCATAATGTGGACTTTGAAAAGGGGTTTTATTATTAACTTTATAATGTTCGCAATTATAGATTATTATGATTATAAGGAGGAAACTGTCAAGTTTTAAACAAAAATGGCAGATGAAATATAAGGTTCAAAAAAATCCACATATGGAATAAACAAAATATGCTTGCATCTCTAGTGTTTTTAAACCAATTCATTCTGAGCAAATAAAAAGTTGAATGTGTAGTATTTTACTAAATTACCCTTGAATGGTTAGAAAAGCTCCTAGTTTTCATGGGTAACTACTTAGCTCATCATCTTCTATGAAAATTGGTAGTATATGAAATATTATGTGAGTGCAAACATTATATTATTTTGAAAATAATAATTCCATCTCACCATGCCATGTTGTAGTGCAACGATGCTTGCAAAACCACAGTACAATTGTTTATACATAACCACAATTAGTCAAAAGTGGCAGAAAAGTGATGTAAAAGAACCCAAATCAAATAAAACAATTATTTTCCTGTAGTTTACGGTTATTACAAGCATAAGAAAACAATTTTTCGTTGTGACGTTTCAGAAGAACACACGCTCCCTTCATCAGACATTTATTTTCATTTTGACTAAAGATACAGTTATAAGAATGGTTAGCAATTTTTTAAACAAAAAAATCTGTTATATAATGGATGTTTTCAATGTTACATTGTTGTAATATAGCAACTTAGCTGTGAAAAGAAGCAGTCTGTTTTATTTCAGATAAAAAAAAATTGACCACATTATTTTTTTATTTAAAATTAACTAACTAACTAACTCTCTAGCCTTCTTAAACCCGAAGGTTCATGGCTGCAGCAACACAGGCCTTCCATGTTTCCCTATCTTGAGCAAGATCTATATACTCTTTTCCATCACTACCGATTTCCTTTAGGTCCATCTCAACGTTGTCCCTCCATCTTCGTCTTGGCCTTCCTACAGGTCTCTTACCATCAGGTTTCCCAACAAGAATCCTGTAAACTCCTCTTTCCTCTCCCATTCGTGCCACATGGCCTGCCCACCTAAGTCTTCTTGATTTAATCATTCTAATAATATCTGGACATGAATACAAATTATGTAGTTCTAAATTATGTAACCTTCTCCACTCACCTGTCTCCTCATCCCTTTTAGGTCCAAAGATTTTCCTAAGGATCTTATTTTCAAATACTCTCAATTTATGTTCCTCTTTCAATGTAAGAGACCAAGTTTCACATCCATATAATACTACAGGCAAAATTACTGTTTTGTATATTTTAACTTTTAGTTTCTTAGATATTAAACGAGAAGACAAAAGTTTATGAAGAGAGAAGTAACATGCATTTCCTGAATTAAGCCTACTTTTTATTTCCTCTTTAATATAATTTTCATTTGTTAATATTACTCCTAAGTATTTGAATTTGGAAACTGGTTCAAACGAGTTGTTATCAATAATTAGATTTTGATTACTACCTAACACTTGGTTTCGGCCTGTAAGCATATATTTAGTTTTCTCTTTGTTAACTTCCAAACCTATCTCTTTAGCAGTTTTGAAAAATATTTTAGCATTATTCTTAATTGTATTCACATCATCCCCCAGTAAGTCTACATCATCTGCATATGCTAACAACTGAGTCACACCATTTAATTTTAGTCCTTCTTTAGTTTCTTTTACCTTCCTAACAGCATATTCTAAGGCAAAATTAAAGAGCAATGGAGATAATGCATCTCCTTGTTTTAACCCATCATGAATTGTAAATTTGTCAGACATATTAATACCCACACGAATTTTACTTTCTGTTTCACTGGTACATACTTTTATCATACTAACAAGCTTCTTAGGTATTCCAAACTCTACTAATATATTATATAGTTTATCTCTTTTGACCGAATCATATGCTTTTTTGAAATCAATGAATAGCTGATGGACATTTTGATTATATTCCCACTTTTTTCAAGTGTCTGTCTGATGTGAAAAATTTGATCTGTAGTTGATCTGTTACGTTTAAATCCACATTGATAATCACCTATAATTTCATTAGCATATGGGGTTAGTCTTGTTAAAAGAATGTTAGATAATATTTTATATGTTGTTGAGAGTAGAGAAATTCCACGGTAATTATTGCAGTTCATTTTATCACCTTTTTTAAACACAGGAACAATTATGGATTCTTTCCACTGTTGAGGGATTTCTTCTTTATTCCATATTAAACAAATTAATTTATGAATTTGACATATTAATGAAATTCCACCATATTTAATTAACTCAGCTGGTATTAAATCAATGCCAGGTGCTTTGTTATTCTTTAGCCTTTTAATAGCATCTTTAACTTCAGTCAAGTTAGGTTCTGGAACTAAAGGTTCTGCTGTGTGTACTTCATTCACTTCTGATTTATCTCCTACATGGACATTTAAAAGGTCATTAAAGTAGTTCTTCCATCTATTTAGAATATCACTTGGGTCAGCTAGAAAATCACCATCTTTATCTTTTATCAAGTTTACTTTAGGTTGCCACCCCTTTCTAAACTCATTTACACCTTTATATAAATCTCTGATATTTTTATTTTTGCTGTTTGTTTCAATTTCGTTAATTTTGGTTTTCAAGTAATCTCTTTTTTTACTTCTAAATGTGCGGTTAACTTCTCGCTTTATTATATTATAATTGTTTAGATTTGTATCATCAGAGTTATTTAACCACCTAAATCTAGCCTGATTTCTTATTTCTATTAGATTATGACATTCATTATCAAACCATGGCTTACTTTTTATCGGTTTATGGTATCCTATACTTTCTTTAGCTGCTGATTCTATTGCATTACGTATGTGCTCCCAATTCTTATTTACGTCTGTTTCATTTATATTTTCATCATCATTTAAATCCTGCAAAACATCAAATCTATTTGACAGTTTAATTTGGTAATCTTTCTTAATTCTTTCATCAGTAAACTTTCCTGTATCAAATTTTAGAACTTTTAAATTTTGTTGCTTATGATTTATCACTGAGAGTCTTTCTCTTAATTTAGCAATTACTAAATAATGGTCACTGGCACAGTCAGCACCTCTATGTGTATGAACGTCAATTATACTAGTATGCCTTCTCTTATCAATGAGAATATGATCTATCTGATTATGAGTTTTACCATCTGGAGAAGACCAGGTATATTTATGGATATCTTTATGCTTAAAAGTGGTACTTTTCACAATTAAATTCTTTGAGGTTGCAAAAGTAATCAATCTTATACCATTATCATTACTTAATTCATGAAGACTTTCTTTACCAATCGTGGGTTTAAATGTCTCTTCTTTGCCAATCTGTGCATTACAGTCACCTAACAGAATTTTCATATCATACTGAGAAAATTTATCAAAGACCTGTTCTAACTCTGTATAAAAATCATCTTTAGTATTATCATCTTTATCTTCCGTTGGTGCATGTATGTTTATTAAAATAATTTTACACCACCTACCCTGTAAAACTGCATATGATATCCTATCATTAATAAATTCTACTGTTTTAAGAGCCGAGATAATTCTATTATTTATAAAAAAGCCTGTTCCAAAATTATGATTTTCAGTACCACCATAGAAAAAAGTATAATTTTTAGTTTTACAATTCCCTTCTCCTGGCCATCTAACTTCCTGGACAGCTACTACATCTAATTTATACTTAACTATCTCATTAACTGTACACTGAAATGCCCCAGGCCGGTAAAGGCTCAGAACATTCCAGGTGCCTAATTTAATATCCTTATTCCTAATGTAGATCTTATCCTTAGTCCAGGGACCTCCCAAAGTAGTCCCCACCCGGAGATCCGAACGGGGGACTATTTTACCTCCGGAATATTTTACCTTGGGAACATCCATGGCCTTATATTGTTGTTTCTTGACATGTCTTTTTACAGTGCAGAGTTGTCAGCTCTACGTCTAACCCCCAATATGAATGGAGGAACTACTACACAAGACAAACACAAACACATTAGACAGCACAACTACTACACAAGACACACACAAACACATCACAACTATAACAAAATATAAACACAAACACACCACAACTACTACACAAGACAAACACAAACAAATTAGACAGCACAACTACTACGCAAGACAAAACCAACATACTAGACAGCACAACTACTACACAAACATACTAGACAGCACGACTACAACACAAGACACATACATACACCCCACCAATACTACACAAGTCAAACAGAAACACATTAGACAGCATAACTACTACACAAAATAAACACAAACACACTAGGTACCACAACTACTACACAAGACAAACCTAAACACACTACACAGTACAACTACTGCACAAGACACAAAAACACATAACAACCTCTACACAAGAAAAAACACAAACGCACAACTACTACTACACAAGAGTAAGATTGTATACATATATATACTTTATATATATATATATATATATATATATATATATATATATATATATATATATATATATATATAAAGGAGTAACTCGGTTTCCCCCCCTTTGCTGACAGGAAAAAAGGGAGAAGTCAGTCAGCCAACGGAACACTTTTTTGGCAGATATTACGACACAATTAGGAAAACGTATGAAGTGGGAAATGGGAGTTATGATGCACGTAAGATCGAAGTAAACTTTTGTGGAAACCTGGATGACAATGCATTAAGCAGGTTGACGATCTTTAGTTCGCTTATGTGGCTTTGATTATCTTTAACAGTTTCACTTTTTTTATGAAGTGTTGCAGGAAACAAAGAACACGTTTTGAATGAAAGCGGTTACTGGAAGTTGTCGGCTACAAGGCCGAGAGTTGCTCACTCACGGGAACCTACTGAAATCTAGGTCAGAGCCAGACTTCCAGGTGCCACGCATCTGTATTTTGGAACATTTCTGCAATCTTATCTCTCAAGGTGGTGTATTTATCGATGAAAGAGCTTGACCTGCCGGTGAAGCAGGTCAAGCTCTTTCACATGAGCAGACTGGGTCTATATTCAGAAGAGTAGGCGAACTGCAAGCTAAAATTGAACGGTTGCAGCTACAACCGGGAGTCCCTTCTGATGTTCTCCCAGATTCCATTGAACGGGATAGAAGTTTGAATCCTGAAGCAGCCTCTTATGAACCTCATTCATTTTAAAATTATGAATCCCAAATATCATCAGGTAATTGAAAGTCATCATTGTTTTCACAAAGTCTCTTGATGTTTTCTGTTACGTTAAATTTTAAAGATGGTGGCTTACTCCATTTGTGAAAAAGAAAACTCCATACTGGATCTATGTTACCATTTTCGTTATTTAATTTATTACAGTGTTCTTCTGCAATGAACGAAGCTTCCCATACATTTAACTCTATGTTTCCCGTCAATCTTTTTAAACCCTTCTCTTTTTAATCAAATGCTTCTCTTCGATGATGTGAGCTGACAAACCTGTTCTTGGGTTTAGATTTATAATGTCCAAATCGTGTTCGTGCCATCTTATTGCCATTTTCCTTGCTGTTTGTCCTACATAATCCTTTGAACAAGAAGTTTGGAATGTACATTTAATGAATTCAAAATGAGAAACTCTCTACCAGATGTGGAACCCACAGGAATATATAATATAAGTTGTTCATGTTCAAAGGATTATGTAGGACAAACAGCAAGAAAAATGGCAATAACATGGCACGAACACGATTTGGACATTATAAATCTAAACCCAAGAACAGGTTTGTCAGCTCACATTATCGAAGAGAAGCATTTAATTAAAATGAGAAGGGTTTTAAAAAGATTGATGGGAAACATAGAGTTGAATGGCTGGGAAGCTTCGTTCATTGCAGAAGAACACTGTAATAAATTAAATAACGAAAATGGTAACATAGATCCAGTATGGAGTTTTCTTTTTCACAAATGGAGTAAGCCACCATCTTTAAAATTTAATGTAACAGAAAACATCAAGAGACTTTGTGAAAACAATGATGAATTTGAATTACCTGATGATATTTGGGATTCATGATTTTAATTAAAAAAATAGTGTGATCAAAATTCTTTTATCTGAAATAAAAATAAAACAGACTGCTTCTTTTCACAGTTAAGTTACTATATTACAACAATGTAACATTGAAAACATCCATTATATAACGGATTTTTTTGTTTAAAAAATTGCTAACCATTCTTATAACTGTACCTTTAGTCAAAATGAAAATAAATGTCTGATGAAGGGAGCGTGTGTTCTGAAATGTCACAACGAAAAACTGTTTTCTTATGCTTGTAATAACCGTTAACTACAGGAAAATAATTCTACAATGCAAGCAATGCATACATACAAGAAAAACTATAAATTAAACAATTACTTTTGTGAAAAGAAAAACTTACTGTATAAATTTGCCTGTATCGATGAAAAACATGATGATAGCCTTCAGCCTCATCACGTTCCGAAGGAAGACTTGACGTTTGAATTTTACTTCCGTCTGCATGTACTTCTCTTCTTTTGGATTCAATGTTCGCACACTTGCTCTGATCTGTAATTTTAAAACAAAATTTTGCTTACAACTGAAATAACTTACAAGACACGGCGGATATACAATAATTACTGAAAAAATGTGACTCAATCAGAGATTGACCTGGTTCCATCAACAGCTCTTGGCTTCATAATGATCAACTGCTCATTCCAATTCAAAACTAATTTTTTCACCCAAAATCTTTCAGTTTCCACTTGGATTGTATATTGTCACTTCAAATTTGTAATGCACTTTCAATTTTTAGGACATAAATAAAATATTTTCTACAATTGGTCAGGCTGACTCCTGGCACAAATTTAATATGCTTAATTGTAGGTCAAAAAACTAAAAGCATCAATTATGTAATATTCTAAACTGTAAATGATTATTAGGTGTGAGTGTGTGTGTAACATCTGTAAATTCAATGTACATTAGACTTTCATTCTTGTATGTAACTTTAAACTTTTTTTAAAAAACAATGTTCTCACTTTACAGATTTTGTGTAATTCTATGTGCTCTTCTAAATTCCATTATGTACATAAAAACATGTTCTATTTATAGACATGGTGGTAGAAAATCTTCACAGCCTTAATTTCACCATGAAAAAGAAGATAAAATAAAACCAATGTTCACAACTAAGATCTCTCCCAATCAATCAATCAATCAATCATGCATATTTTTTCACATTCAAGGCACACTAAAAACTCTCTTTGTCATTAGTTCATTGGCTATTTGTGGTCATCAGTAGACTAGTGCCATCTCTTTGCAATGGTGAGATCTAAATCAAACTGAAATAGCTCATCTAATCATCTTAAATAATGGAATGGTGCAAACAAATTTTGTTGAGACCAGGAATACTATATACAAACTAATTCCTTTAAATTTGTGTGAATCTTTAAATGTAACTGAAATGTATTTTAAAGACTTAAACTGTATTAAATTTTCCTGGTAATAGGTCTTCTTACTAATTGAAAATGAAAAGTGTGCATTGTTTTTGAAGCAAATTCAGTTTTATTTCTACAATAGATACAGAAACCATTAACCTCTACCCTGAAGTAAGTTCTCTAGCTGCTTTATCATTGTCAGCTCTAAACATGTGTTTTATTTTTATATAGTAAGGGTCACAGCGAAAAAAAATGACACTTTTTAAGGCCCTATTATAAGAACAAATAATTATTAAAATTATCAATTTCAAAGAAAAACGCACACACTATTCTGGGCCAATCACAATAAGTTCAAATTATAATACATTGCTAGTATAACTATTTCGAACTTAATCAATGAAATGACCACTTGAAAATTTCATATCAATTAATTAAACTTATTGCCACTGTAAATCATTTATGTCTGGCCTGTCAGGGTTGCTACGATTTTTTAGTTATGAAAATCCATGACATTTCCACATTTTCCAGTCCAAAAATGATTTTTTTCCAGATATGTTTATTGTCAAGATATTTGCTTTTGAACCTTGTGTTTTATTTCAATTAAATGTGTAGGTTCGTTAACAATTATGAATATTCACTTTCACCACTTTTTTTTAAAAGCAAATGTCATTCAACACGCAAAAAAGCAAGTGAAAATTCAAAGAATAATGTAAAATCACAATTGACAAATTTGTTGGGTGCTACAATGTCTTGCATCTAGCCTTCAGGCTAAGGTAACAGTGGTACATTATTTCACCATAGCACATCTTTGCGATATAAAATCAAACTAAAAACATTCATGAACAACATGATCTTCATAAACCATACAAATTTTTTCACTTTCTAGCAGATTTGCTACACAATCCCTATATGCAACAAAAATTTCTCCAGATGCTGTGTGCATACAAATGTAAACAAAAAAGCTGAATTTTCTACGACACCATACTCGCTTTCTGCACAATTCATGTGCTTACTACTGCAGAATCAACAGATAATGGTCAGGCTAATGTTCAACACATAAAATTCTACTAGTGTTATAATATTGCTAACAAATTTATTTTCTTTGATTTGATTTTGATTTTAAAATTTTGGGTGCATCAGCACTTAGGCTATTTTGCACCCGTCACATTATACGGGGTCCAGCCCCTTATCGTTACACATAACAACTCTAACGTTGCATAAGTAAAATCTTAAAATATTCTGACTTTCGTTAAAAGCTGAGGTTGTAAAGGAGCACTCAGCACAAATAAGGACAACACAAACAAAATTATACTGGCCATGGGGCCAGTCGCCAGAACCTCGTTAGTCTGCAGTCCAGGGTGTACTACGTGGAAGTGAGGTAGACTAATGGGTGCACCATGTGGAAGGAGCACGGCTTATACCCCAAATTTATTTTCTTGCTACACCAAAACATCAGTGCCAAAAAGACCCAGGATCTGTAAAATAATATATGTTAACCTCTTCTTCACGAACCTTTCCAAAAATTATGATTATATTGTCAACCTACTTTAGTTATCAATCAGTATAGCTGGACTACAACTTTTACGCTGATATTCTTTCTAAAACCTAGTACAAAAAAGTGAAAATTACATATATTACATACAAGTAATACGTAGAACCGAAATTCAAAGGAATAATAATTTTCTACCAGGCTGAGAATCATAAGGATGTGAGGAACAAGTTTCTGAACTGAATCTTTTTGGGGAGTGGAATCACAAGAACCGAATCCACAAGTGGAAATGAATCAGTTGTTAATTTTGCAACTTTTTCTCATGGAGAAGCACATAAATTCCAGATAATCTGCAAAATTCCCTAACATTTCCCTGACAAGCCAATTCGCTGACATTTCCCTGGTTTCCAGGTTTTCCAGATGCGTAGCAAACCTGCTTGTAAAACTTTTTGATTGTTCATCACATTAAAAAAAAATCAACATGCTTAAGAGATGGGAGATACTTACTGGATTCCATAAGACTGTCATCTCCAATAAAATTTGTGGACAGTTCCCTTTAGCGCGGCCAGTCAGCTTCTTATCCTTCAAGGCATACCATTTTTTCTCCCCATTTTTAACTTTCAAGAGAGGAATGGCTACTTTTCCTAAAAATTCTACTTTGTGGTCCCTATCTTCATCATAAACGGTTACCTCTAGAATTGAATTGATGTCCTTTACATTACTGAAATGAAAAGAATTATTTGTTTTGTTTCAACATTTTATATAAAGCATTCTACAACTTGGTTAATTGCAATGATGATAAATGAATTAATGTTATAATCTTACATATAAATGGAATTTCAGCCAACTGGAGATGCTAGCCTATCACAGATTAATTGATACTCTATCAGACAATATAAGTGTATTGGAGTAACAGTTTATTGGTAATGTTACAATAATTTGACCAGTTCCTTATATCTATAAAAAGCTTTAGTGCAGAATTCTGCTATTTTGTTATTTTTATGAACATGCCCTGTTTTTGTAAAGAGTCTAATTACACAATTGGTTTATTTTTCAAAGGTAAAAACCCAGTGTAGCCACATCATTACATGTAATAATTAAGGGAGCAAGTGAGCCATTGGTAGTCTACATATGCTATTTTATATTGGATCGGGAGAATATTAATTATCAGTATCTGATACTTTATTGATATCGGAAGAAGTTTCATATTCGTCCATCTCTACTAGGAACTATTTAAAACATCCTCCTGCTTCTGACAAAATGATATTTATTTGTAGTGTTGATTGCAGGCAGTCAAAATACAACAATGTAGTGGTAGTTTTTAGTACAAAATTATGCAAGTTACATCATGTTGAGCTGAAAGAAACCATCATTTTAAGGGACAAGCGACGGATGTATGCTGATAGAACATTATACACAACACACAATAAAATTTAAAGGAACCCATTTGCTGGCCATTTCGCAGTGAAGTTTGAATATTAATGGCCGACATTCAATCTTGCCATTGAAGTTCCCAGGCCTGGCCATGGGTGAGTGTCTTTGTGAGTATCCATTCATCAATTTCATCTAAGATTCGTAAGTCCTTAATCATCACGATTAGCCAAAAGTGGTAGAAGAGCAATGCTAAAGAACATAAATACAAACCTACAGCTTGTATGAAAAGATTCTTTTGGGCTATCAACCAGATGAGTTGTGGAAAAGATTCCAAGCTTTCAAGAGCTAATGTCACTCTCATCTTCAGGGTAGAAAGCTTGGAATCTTTTCCACAACTCATCTAGTCGATAGCCCGAGAGAATCTTTTCATCATTCGTCATAAGAAAAGCTTCAAGACTTACTACAGATTGTAGACTAACAGGTTCCAGTATGTTACAATATTCATAAAACAAGTGTTTGATTCTGGAACTAAGTTCAAAATATAAGACTTCCAAGAGTGTTTTGAATATTTTCTATTTTCCATGTAGATCATGAATAGGTTTACCAGATCACCATAAGCAAAAAGTAGGACACACTGTCTCAAGATATAGGACACAGTATATGCTTGTAATTTCAATGGAAAAAAAACAACAACTTACAAAGTAAAAATTTTCTGCCAACTAGGAGATAGTGTCTTGTACTCTGTCTGTGTCTGAAGGCGGGCATTGATAAGTTCTAGCACACAGAAGGGATCGGATTTGCCTCCCAAATCAGCAGCTGCGAGGCCTTGTGCTCGGTACACCTTAACTGTCAGATGGCCCACATCTCGTAAGTTGTGGAATGTCCTCCACAGCGTCTGGAAAGGTAAAATGTACACATTTCCAAAAATTAATATACAAATTAGGTAAATGTAACTAATTTTGTACTTCAGTTTGTACGTGAATAGTGCAATGCAAATGCACGGAAATAAAAAAGATTGCATTTATAATAATAATAATAATAATAATAATAATAATTTTGTTTCTGTTGACGATCATACATAGGCATGGGAAAGAGCATTACTGGCACACAATATTGTGAAGTTAACAGCATACAAAGATTCAAAGATTTAACATACAGTTTACCATCATATTGTTGAACCACCCAGCTTTTCACTGGGTGATGCATGGTCTGCACATCAAATCCCACCACCACTCTTTCTGGCTTGCTAGACTGAAGCCTGCTACTTCATTTTTTAAGCAGCTCCCCATCTCCTCACCATGGGCGTAGCCAAAGGGGTGGTATACAATTATCGAAAAAGAGGACCCTTTTTTTAAAAAAAAAAAAAAAAAAAATGCCTGTGTATGTATATGGCCTAATCGTTAAAATAAACACCGTAGTTCCCACCACACCAAACATCGTTTAGCATGTTTCAGAATGTAAATCCAACTTCTTTCAAGGTTGCCAATGCAGTTGTACTTATTTCCTTCTTTCCTGATGTGTTTAAAGTCAAATGATATTTTAGTTTAAGACAAAGTTAGATGCAGCCCTCTCCCCAAGGAAAAATGTCATTGGTCCTGAAGATGCTGGATCAACAATGGCATTTTGGGGCTCCCATTCTGTGGATTGAATCTGTAGCCACTTGCATCGAAAGCTATGTGGAAAAGCAGTTTATATCAACAAGATAAGGAATTTTGGAACCAGGTTGTCGAAAATTTATATTTAAAGTAAACGGTTATGAACAACAATAGTGGTTCGAGTATAATCATGGCTAAAATAAAACAAATCCATACATATAAAATGGCCATATATCAGAGAGTAAGTACTTAGCTCATTATAATAACTACTTACATATTTGTTTTCAATAGTCTGTTTCTCTCGTTGATTCTCTTCATAGGTTGTGAGATCTGAAATAGTCTCTGATGATGTTGTGCCGCTAATAGTGAGAAGGAGAAATATGGCGCCTGCCCCTTCTTCTAGTTCCTGCCATAAACGGTGGGTTTTCTCCCTTTCAAGCTTAGTCAGATCTACCATGCACCTGCGCAAAGGGAAATAATATTTCAATATCAACAAAAAATATATATGATAAATATGTATCATTTGTCTTGATTTGATTTAATCTGTCCATTTGACACCACTTACCAGTACATCAGTACAATGATATTGGACAGGTCAAAGGTGACACAGTGGCAAGTGCCATGTGTTAAGTGTCTACTGGTGGCACAAAACTTTCTGGTGGGCCACTGGATGACTTTCAAAGACTTGGGCAGGTCTCATCTTCAAATAGAACATTTTGATACTCATATTGTTATTGTGTGATCTAAACATGGATTTGTTATCCAATAAAAAGGAAGTCTAAATGTTATAATAAGTACAATTTATAAAAATTCAAATGCTGCAATGCAAATGTGTTTACACATTCTGGGCATGTGATGGGCACAGCCCATCTTGCAGCTACTGTTTAATAAGATGGGTGATGGGCATAGCCAGTCCTCCATACTGCTATTGTGAATGAATGATAGCCCATATTTGCATGAGATTTGTAACCACATTACCACTAAATGATGCATGTGTATTGTTTTCTTTGCTGTTGAGTTTTACTTATACTTGTGTTGAATTATGTCACTCTTTTAGTTTAGGGAATACAATTTAGATGCACATCACATTGTGGAAATTCTTCTTCTCGAGGATTCAGCTTTGGATTTCGAAGTCAATGATGATTTTAATCTGAAGGAAGTGATCAGATTATTTTTAATTCATTATTTCTGCATTAAATATTGGAAATATGTTCTTAATAACTTTAATCACAATGTTGTTTTTCTCTTCTTTCAAAAAATTGTTACAGAAAAACATTCATAAATGTGAGAAAATGTATATAAAATGTGACATATTATATATCTGTGGAAAGAGGACATTTTGTAAATTTCAGAATGGTGATAAATAATAACAAACTTAGGAACATATTTTACGATTTTTTAAAAAAAGACTCAGTCTGTGTGGCATAATACATGACTTTCAGGCCAGCCTGCTAAGTGTTAAATTCTATTTAGCTTTAGACATCCATGATACAGGAAGTTAGTGGAGCATGCTCCGATAACAGGGATTCTGGAAATGAATTTTCTAAGGTTTCCCATTATATTCATAATTTTCTGTGTACGTTAATTTTATTTTTGTCACCAAATTTGCCCATTACATTTTGACAGAGTGTAACAACACTAACCTGCCCATGAAATCATCCTTTGACCGAGTGTCCTTGTCCCAAACTGTTATCTCCAATTCCTGTGACTGGTCATCATAGAGGTGGAGATCGAACTGTTCCAGCCAGCTAGGGTTTAACGTTTTATAAATTATCTTGCTCTTATACTTTTCGTTTCCTAACCTGGAAAAGAAATATTTCATTTTTAAAAAAGTACTTTTTGGTCAATTTTCTTTCAATTTCTGATCAGTTACAAAGGTGAAAAATTAAATGCAGGATCAACAGCTCCTTTGAGAGCCATGATATAACAAATAGATTTTTTGTTGGTTGATGTGTGGTCACTGAATCAGGAGCTATCCAGTGGCAGAATTATAAACTTCTCTGAGGGAGAGAGGGGTGGATTAACTTTATTAAGCTGTCACTTGTTTATTCATGTTTGATTGTAAAAAAAAAAAAAAGTCAAAGTTTGTTTTAACTACACTTTAGATGCTCAAGTGGCTAATGGGGACTGGATCTGCAGTTTAAAGTGGGATCCGAAAAACTGTGTAATGTGTCGGATCAAAGTTGGGAACTCTTGCTTACAAGGCGATGATGTTGCAAATATGCCATCAAGGAGGCTCACACGTTCGTTTGTTGACTAAATGCGTATTGGTAGGTTTAGTCGTCCTCCAAAGAAGAGTGACAATTACTATTTTTTGGAGTCAAACAGTAGCTCTAAAGCTAAACCTTAAACATAAAAAAGGCCAGCATCATTTACTTTTATGAAAATTGATTATTTATGATTGGATTTAGATGTCTTGAATCACTGGCATATGCAGGATTTTTTTTTTCAGAGGGTGTTGGAATTGTAAAGGTGGATATTACATAGCTGCATTTGAGTGAGGGAGGTTAAACTATAAAATATTTCATAACTACTATTTTAACCTTCGTTTCAAAAGTTATTCAAACACAAATATGGTAATCAGGGGTAGTTTGAATTTGAGTTCCCGGATGAAAGTGGCCCCGGCGCCCACCCAGCGTCGAATAATATGGGTACCTGGGGGAAACCCTGGGGGGTAAAGGCGGTCAGGGGTGTGATGCTGATCACATCACCCCACTCACGACCGGATCAAGAAAGTGTGGGGCGTTACCCCCACACCCCCTATACACCTTCATGGCATGGTGCTATGCACAGGGGAACACTTTACCTTTTTTTTTTTACAATGTTATGACATAAATTTACAAAATACGTCCCTCAACTTGCCTGAAGGACAATTTTCTTCCAGTTTCTCTTTCCATTGACCATCCAGCAACAATTTAAAAACTCTAGTTTAGTCAATAAATCACTTCAGTATGAGCCAATTAATGACCCAACTAATTAAGAATAAGTTTACTTTTCTAAAGTATATCTCCTCATCAGCAAAAATAACTTTAGTATTGAGTAAATTATTTCCAATGCATTTTAAAAATAAAAACTTAAGGTGTCACAGGAAGGGGTAATGCATCGTTCCGTTCCCTTTAATGCACTCATGGGTGTAATCATCCATGCTTTCTGGTTTTCTAGACAGGAAACTTCACCTGTGATTGTCCTCACAATAATGGACCAGCATCGAAATTTTGGAATTTTCACCAGGTATTGAACCCACGCATAGGCGCCGACTCCATGGGGCTTAGGGGGGCTCGAGCCCCCCCAATGTTAATGATGTGGGGCAGAGCCCCCCCGAATAATTTTGCTTAAGAGGATCTAATGTATTATTTTTTTTCTTGTAAAGTTTACTCTGAATTGTGCCACATGAACTTAACTTTAAACACACATTAGAAATGTTCTAGACCATCAACTTTGAGGGGCTGAGACTGCTAAACAATCAACTTTGTGGGGGCTATGACCGGAGATAGCAAAACACAGGACTTATTACTATATACTAAGTAAATAATTATTATTTACTATTATACATATATTAATCAGAGACATAATGAATTTAGCCAACGACTTGTTAAAGACTGTTTGGGAATCCCTAAAAGAATGCAAATATTTATGAATATTATTGATGTGAATGAGAAGGCTGGCCATACTGGACTGCGACCACTTTGCCCTCGTCGGTGGACGTTGAGAGCCTCCAGTATGCAACAGATCTTAAGGAACTATGAAAATCTTCTCAAATTTCTTGAGAAATTTTCTGAAGAAGATTCTACTGACGCAGCATTAAAATGAGCTGGATACCTGGAGACAATGCTTCACTTCAAGACATGTTTCTTTCTCTCCCTCTACTGCCATGTGATGGGTCCAATAGAAGAGGTAAACTGTAAGATTCAGTCTCCACGCATTGGTTCTACAGAAGTGGAATCAAAACTAAAATACTTGACTGACATCTTTCAAGAAAAGCGAATGTGTTTTGAGCAGTTCTGGCTGAAATGCACAGAGGACAAACCGAGCCTCGTTGATGAGCCAGAATTGCCCCGGCAACGTCACGTCCCTAAGAGACTTGAAAATCCTGATGCTGCCAAACATCACAAGGTCTACACTCCAAAATAGTATTATAAATCAATATACACTGACGTGTGTGACATAGCAAAATCATGTGTTAAACAAGGACATGAATCTACAGGACTACAAAAAATAACAGCCGTAGAGAAAGAATGCATCTCAACTGTGAACAGTTGCACAACAAACTTTCAGCAAACACGAGAATTCTTTCGCCAAGATTTGGATGTCGATAGACTCTCCTTACACATGTCCATGCTTGGTGATATCGCCAAACAGAAGGAAGTGCTTCTAACTGCCATGCGTGACATAAGGAAGTTTCTTTTGGAAGATAGCACCCTCCAGGAGCTTCGGCCTGAAGTTGCCAAATTCATAATGGTCCTCCGCACTGTGTTCATAAATGAGTTCATAACAAAATAACCCAGTGCGTAGAGCAACTTTTGCTTTATTTTTAAATCATGTTCATATGTTTTTGTTGTGTATGTCACTTTATATCTTAGTGTACATGCTATTTTTATTATTATTGCAAAATTAAATTTAAAAAGTAAAATATTGTAGCAAGAACAAAAAAGTAAAACTATTTTCCTGCGATTTTTGTTAACATTTATGTAAATAATTTAATAAAACTGTTAAATATTGTAAATATTCGTTATTTTATGGGTACGTCAACACTAAGGTTATTTGCAACCCATCACATGTCTGTTGCGGACATTAAAACACACCCATGCCCTCGCCGGGACTTGAACCCGAGACCTCTGGATCAAAGCGAGTTGAGTCGACCACCCAACACGCTCGGCTACCGAGGCAGGCATAAAACTGTTAGGTTGGTCTCTTAATGTAAATACATACTTCTCAATAAAAATGTTATCTAAAAAACAAATGAACAGACACAAAAGACATAAAGAGACTTAGAAACATTTTCTAAACGTTTTTCGTGTTACATTTCATTTGCATGAGGAATATAATAGCTGCTTAAAAACTGCTATACGAAGACGTAATTTTTATTTTTTTAAAAAAGGGAGGGAGTGAATCATTCATTTATTTATTTCAGTGATCAGAGCCCCCCCAATAATTTTGACAAGTCGGCGCCCCTGACACGACTGTTCACCAAACCATTCAGCTACAAGAGAATACTTGAGATGCAAATAGGTGACCACAAAACGAAGGACAAATGCTGGGAAAATACCAGGTAGACCTGCTCCCATAAGCAAAATTTTGAGAACATTACATGGAAATGCAGTCATACATGGTCAACTTACCTAAATTTTACATAAGGGTCACTAAGGCCATCTATATCCATAGGCAAAAGATTCTTTCCCTCGATGAGGACAATTGTTACAACGGAACTCCAGATCTGACTTTTCAATCTGCGGTTGATGTCTGACATCTTGGTATTTCTCTGAAAATACTGCAAGAGAGAAAAACTACATTAGTAGTGTGAAAACAATTTTAAATAAAAAATGAAAAAAGAAAAAAAACTTATGTGTGAGTAAAGTATTGATATAAAATAAATTAACTTGCTCAAACATGCAAAAATTGACAAGTCAAAGTGATTTTTTAACTTGCAAGCTAACTTTAGATTGTGACAGTATGGTAGTTTGCTTCCCTGCTGGTGCTTCTATTAAGGAAGTGGAGGGGATGTGCTTAGGATTTCTCACAAATGCCATGGCGTTATGAATTGTCAGGTTGTGGGATGTTAGTGTGTGTGTTCGTGGACATTCAGAAAGGTAGGCGACAAGGACAACATCCCCCCCTAAGAAATTAAAATCGCCTAAAATTATGTATTTCGCACATGATATTTCAGGACATTGTAGTTAGGAACCGCGGGCATCCCCAATATATTTTGTTTAGGGGGAAGGGGCCAAGCAAGGATTTTTCTTCAGAGAGGCAAGCCATTGCCCCCAAAAACGCTGCTTCAGTTTGAAATTATAGTGTTTCTGCAACTATCTGCAGCAGTCTTACTTTTAATTAGAAGTTCTTTAATTAATGCAAATCACTGTAACTGAATTGAAAACGTATGTGTGAAATTAAATATATAATTGTAAGCTTACCTCTCCAGAAGGCCTTGTTGGGGACTGGTAATTACAAGTAAGACTGGTACAGAATTATAGCAGGAACGCCAGAATTTCATACCGCGCAGCTTTTTTTGGGTGGGCGGAGGGGCACTGTTTTAAAGAAAAAAAGCCTTGCCAGGATGCAGAAACATCAATATGTAGCTACTACTTCATTACTCCCAAAGTTCTGTAATGGTAGGCGTGACGGTTTCCTTCAAAGTTTTCCCACAGATTTAAGAAGGAATTGAAATCTGGGAATCCTGCTACCCAGTCAAGGTGTGAGCAGCCCTCGGTATGCTCGTCGGAGCAGTCACAGACAGTGAGACTTGTCACGTGTCATTCTGGAAGAGTGACTGCCTCCAGAATGTATTCCTTCTTAAGATGCCGAACAAAAGGGGACACTTGATGATTCAGAATCCGTATACAACCTAGCTGGTTCAAGTTAACAAACACCAATCCAATTCAAAGCAGTAAAACGCCCCCGAAACATCGCCCCTTTTTCTGTCGGTATATAAACATGAACTATCATTACTACTTCTCGTAGGGGATCCTAGTAAGCTCTTCTCTTTACGAACAATATTTCTTAATAGTACAGACAGTGATGAACGCTTCTCCAAAAAGGATCACTACTAATGAGTAGTTGATAACTTGCTGCAGAACAAGACGGCTAGGCAACAAAGTTTGATAAGCACAATCGAAGTATTACGTGGAGAAGCTTCCATCTGCAAACGCTGCTATTCTAATTTTTATATGCAAAATGTAGGCGTGACGTTTCTCTGAAAATTAATAATCAGCTTATCCAGGGTTTCGCGGTTCGAATAATAGAGAATCAACCGTATCGGCATTTGCGTTGCTTTCAAGGGCTATGATCGAGCTGCATTTATCTCCTTTTGACGTAATTTCATTGGCTTCCGCTAGGTTCACAGAAATCCTCAGTGAAGCATTTCACAAACAGCACCGTTAATTATTTGTTTCTTGAACTAACGAGAAACTTGAGCTCAGCATTTTCCGGTTGTCAAGGGGCCAGTTTCCAATTACGCAAATGCTTTCACAAGCGGGCGAAAGAAAGGAACACACACACAGGCAGAGAGAGAGAGAGAGAGAGAGAGAGAGAGAGAGAGAGAGAGAGAGAGAGAAAGACAGAAGAGAGAAATTCCGCTTGAAATTCAACCCTTTTGTTTCACCTATGAGACAAACAACGATATTACATCAAAAAGCTTATTACGAACATGCATACCCTGTCCCACCTAACTGTAGAGCAGGGCCGCGCATATCGGCAGAGGAGGAGGGAAATCGAGTGGTGAAAGCGCAGTGTTGCCAACCGTACGGAAATTTCATGGCATGTACGGACGTACGGTCCAGACCTTAGTCCGTACGTTAAATGCACGGCTTGTCAACATTTTCTCTTGCAGTTTTATCCCTAATATTTGCATAAGAAATTAAACCAATGGTACGGACCTGGAGACAAAAATACGGTCCGTTTGCAATGTGCGTTCGGTATTATCGTTTTCAAAAGTTTGCAAAGCTTACAGTGCGAAGGATAAAATCGGGTAACTCCCGTCGCCCATTACACAATCCCATTTCTCTCACTGTTCATTGGTGGAGCCGTCTCGAGTCACTACTTGCGCAGAGACTTGTTCTCGTTCGCCTGGTCTACAGTTAGCTGGTACGGAGTTTAGCTAGCTATACCTTCTACACCAGACAACGAATATTCGCGTCTTAAAGTACTTTCTTCAATAATGGGTTCCGTTTGGTAAAAGAACTGTTGATCCGTCGTAGAAATAACTTCTACAAGCAGTGTGGTATTCGAAAGATTTTCAGTGTGGGAGGGAGTCCAGTAACTAATCTTGAATCTTTTGGATATTACATACATCATGCAGGCCCCCACCAACTGCCAAAAATTAGCAACCAGAGATAGGAATTCCCCTCACCCCCTTCAAATACTGCCCTGTGCATAACTCAGTCATGCGTGCATTATGCAGAACGAAATACATTATTCACGAAGTGAAAGACAATAACCCAGTGATTTAACCACCCCCTAACATCTCCCCTAAAATTTTTCACAAAGGCCCTATTTTTGGTAATTTTTGCTCTAAATTTAGCCTTACAACCCCACCCTCCCAGATTGAAAATTCTGGATAAACCCTTGCAGTAGCCTTACAGTCAGGCCGCGGTATTAACAGGTGTGCAATCCCAGCGCAGAATGGTTATTTTGACAAAATCCTGTTTCTCTACTGCCTGCTTTGTGGAGGGAATTTTAACGTTGTCGGCTCTTGCAAAAGCGGTGGGCCTAATTGGCTGTTTGACCGCGAGTTCCTTCGCAGGTAGACGCGGCAACATAGGGTCACTGCCATAAAGGCGGTCTCCGCGCGGTTCCTGGCCCGCACACTTATAGCTTAACTTAATTTATCCTCTCCATGTATATGCCTAACAGAAGCAGAAAATTTCCAGTTTCTCGGAACGTCCAAAGAAAAACGAACGTAGAATAGTATTGAGGAAAATAGTTTATTTCTGTCCAGTGTAAACAACTTTCATTTTGACAATTTTAGCACAACATAACATTTCCGTTGACCCTAACAGAGGATTATTTTATAATTGCTTTTGAAGTTCGTTATAGCTTCTGCGACCATGTAAGTTATTACGTGAAAATAAAATACAAACAAAAGCCAAAATAAGCAAACAGGCAATAACTTTAATAGAATATTTCGTCAGATCCACATTAAAAGTATATATTGAAAATAGTTAACAGAGCAGAAAGTGTGACCGTAAATCGAAACAAAAACGACAATTATTCCAAATTATTATGGTAAATGAAAAAAATAATAATAGAAAATGGATAATATCCATAGCCTCAAACACACGCAAATTACGGTAGAGAAAAAATTTGGAATTTTCTCTCAACTTAATTCGTGTGCAACATTATTGGTTATTGATTAACCGACAATGTGGGGGACATTTTCTATTTTGTTACTTTTTTTTCGAATTCATATTCCAGGATTTAATATTTAATATACGTATTTTTAATTATTGCAATGGTAAACTTTCTGTCTCAGTTGAAAGAACAGATCGTTAAGGGCTGTGCTTGTGCATAAATTGCCTTTGGAACTTAGATTCAAAATTAATTTTAATTACGAATAGACCTAATCTTTAAAAATAAATTCGTAAAGTTTTCCCCGAATATCTCAATTACGAGTAGATGATCATCTTTGTAACACAGGTTGTCGTCATTGTCATAACTTTTTTTTAGCTTTTATTCTTCTTCGAGAATCTGAAAGTGAAACCACAGTGTGCCGAGGGAGGGGAAAATCTGACCGGTGAAAGTTCAGTTATGACAGAATTCCTGTAGACCAACAATATGTGCAATGGTATGAAACCCGGAAGTGCACACCATGAGAAAGAAACTGGTGTCCTCAAACGTAAGACGATAACATAAGTTGAGACGTGTGGGATTTACGCAATCCAAAACATCCCAAATAGTCTCCCCAATCATGTCCTAATCCTCACAAAGAATTTAATCGCGACAGCTTGTCTACTGAAAGTAACTTTTTTTAGCTTTACTAAACACTATACTTGATTTTCCTCTTCCCCTAAACAGGGGTGTCCAACTTCCATCCCACCAAAGACCGGAGGCGCATTAACCCCCCCCCAAATCGTTTGGATGAATACGTAGGTTAATAATTGTTTTCTATTTGAATACTATTTGTCCACAATTTGTTTAATTGTTCAAATTTTTGAAATAACTAAAACTAGCACATTCATTGGTTAAATGTTTATGTCAATCTCAAATATCATAAAGTAAATTACATAAATATGCATTTAAATAGTATTTGCGAGTTGAGAATAAGACTTTAAAAACTCACAAATTGTTACAGAACTTATGATAGACAATTCAATCTGGGCAAAATAAATAACGTGCTGCAGTTATCCGTTAACCAAAACAGTGATTTATCCACACATCCTCAACACCTCCCCAAATTTCAACACCCCCTTAAATTTTTTTCATGAATGTCCAATTTATACTCATTTTGTCTCCAAATACAACCTTATAAGACCATAAACACGAACTTACAGCCCCCAAATTAAAAATTCTGGATAAACCTCTGAACCCAAACTGTTTTTTTTTCGTTTTACGGATTCAATTATTGTTTCACGAGACATAATAGAAACCTAAATTTCAAATCACCAACCTGAGACCTTCTGTAAACAAAACCACGTGCATGCAGAAAGCATTGCAAACTCATAGAAGTAAAATAATCTGTCCTCTGAGCAATAATTGCATTTAATGGCAAATTTCCCTTGCTAAAGTGAAATTGTCCTGCGACAATAAGTTAAAAATGTGAATTTGATTTTTTTCTGTTTTATCTAGTAATGTGCAAGATGTTACTATGAGTGCACCTATTACAGCATACAGGAAATTAATAATATACAATAATATTGCTAATAGAACTACATCAAAATGATGCACCTGCTTTAAATTAAGCAGTATACCAACAATAAGCATTATATTTTCAGAAATAATATTATTAATCAATATCGAGAATATTGCTTATGCCTTGTAATGTAGCTATGATAAAATTCTTCACAGTTATCAAAATGCCTACCACGCATTTTTGTAACGCATTATTACGAGCGAAGCGAGCAAGAAAATTTTTACAACCATTTATTTGCAGGCTTTCAAGAATATTAATTTAATGGATACAAATGTGTGTATTTTTTTGGAATGGTCGCATACTTGGATTTGATCGTACACGAATACGAATCTTGAGTTAGGCAGTAAAACAAATTGATGATGACCCAACGGAACAGAAAACACTATAACTATAACAAATGCATGATAATTTGAAACGAAGCAAGTTAGCTTAGATGGTCCGAGTAACGAGGTAGGTAACAAAAGACCAAAGTTTCATAGATGTTATGTTTCAAGTCTCGCATAGGAGGTTGGTAGGTATGCGAAAGTTGCATTTCTGGTATACATATGAATGACAGAAGTGCCAAACCTAGCTCGTCGCATGAGAACCAGAGGAACGAAACTCCAAAAATGCTGATTTCTGTTTTGTTTAAATAAACTCCTCTGACGAGCTCTATTTCGAGTCAGATAGACATATCTCTACTTCTATTCGTTAGCAGTAAGGAGGAGTCACCTATCTCCAATTTACTGAATCTTTTTAAGAGTCAGAAATATTCCTAAAAATACAATATTCACTCCCTCCCGTAAATTTGATAAATTGGAGTTTCGTCGCTCTGGTTCTCACACGACGATCTCAGGTGTCTACCTAACTACTATTTATCTAGTGTAGTTAATCAGATATCGGTAACTGCCCTGCCACATCATGGAACTATTACAATGCTTTGAGGAGGTTACGAATTAGACTCAAAGGAAATATCCACTTCAACTGGTTCCATCTTTTTGGACACTAACTGAATAAGCAAGTTGCCTGCGATTTTGATCAAGACAGGATCGCAGATGACAAATCAGCTGGAAATTTGGAAGAAAAAGCTTACATAATAAGGTTTCGTCCCTATCTCAAACGTACTTAATAAATCATAAACGCATTTAGTAAATCATAACTGCATTTAATAAAACACAAACCCAAAAACTCATTTCAAACGAAAACTAACAGAACGCATAATTCCCAAGTTTAAATGTCCTGGGAAAGATGAGGATGAGTGAAGGATGATATGATGAAATTGATGAAGGGAGACTCACAAAAGAAACCCATGTCCAGGCCGGGATTCGAACCCGGGACCCATGTCGTTGTAACGCGCTGTGCTAACCACTCCTCCACGGAAATGGGCGTGTTCTGTAATCAAATGTAAAGGTAGCTTATGTAACGAATCACAAATGTTTAACTGTCCTATCTCACGGAAATGTCAAGTTTAAGTACAAGGATGATTCCCTATTATCACATTGCCTTGAGACAAATCAATGGGAATGTGTACACACAGACACACAGATAAAAGATAAACATTACACGCAGACATTTAAATTACATAATAGCCAGTCATAAAAAATACACGATTTATGTATACATACGTATCCTCTGTGATTCACTTTTATGAAAATGAACTTGATTCTCAGAATGTTCATCTTTTTTCAATCCCGGGGCTATTCATACGATGATATGATCTTATCAAATACGCAACGGAAGCTGATTAACTCATCAAATAGACGTTAATCACCGAAGACCTGTATCGGGACCATATATTAAGTTACGTATCGGGACTAGAACTTGAGTGCTTGTATAAATTCAGTTAAGATGTGGACATAGGGTGAGCCCAAGATTTTAAGAATGATGGGAGATCCAGGAAGGTTGTGAAATTAAGTGACGTCACGCTGGTACAGCGCGATGAGTCCAACTACGATAGAAATTGAACATTTTCGCATGGGCGCAAATTATTGTACTTCGAGAAATGACATTATCGTTTCTTAATGTCATATGTTCATTTAAGCCTTTTGCTTGGAACAGTCATAATTCTAACTTTAGAAAATAGCTTATTTATCATCATCCATCATCATAGCTGCGTGATTAGATGAGTTTCTGTGATTGTCTACATGACGACGAATTTCTGCAATTTAACAGCACACAGAAATTGTTAAACAAACACGCCTTGAAATTGTTAAAGAAGCAAGATTATTATTATTATTATTATTTTCATACTTGTAACATTAATGAAATGCGGCCTTTTTCTGCACTCTTGTGAGGAGTAAATACGGGGAAGCTCATATTCTCTTCATTTTTTTTAGTATTTCCCTGTCTCCTTATAACTGCAAGGGATGATGTGATGTTCCTTGCGGGCAACTTCGATACATTGTAGCCAGAGTTTGTTCTGAAGTTTCTGTTACACCTAGCAGCTAATCGGAACTGAGCCTCAGATTTACGTGTAGAGAAGCCCACTGACAATTTTTGCGTCGCTTTAGCATGGGCGGAGAGGACGATTGCCCCTCCCTCCTCCACAAGACTTTCTAACTAAACTAAACTTACACGCCTATCAATAAATTTGGAAAACGATACTTCATTTTTGGCAGTTAATAAACTGCTGCCTCCTTTGAAATATTATATTAAGGGCATATTCCCCACTAAAACTGAAGAACAAATAGATTGCTAACCCCCTCCCCCTCCACTTGAGGTCTAAAATTCCTCATTTACTTCTGGAGACTGTGTAGAAAATTGACAATAAATCTTCAATTAGTCCAGCGAACGGAAGCAGGGACGGCTCAAGATAAAATTTTCACCCGGGCAACGTGGATTTTTGACGCCCTCTACTTTCCACTCTGGTCCTATTTTCCGCCTTACAACACCAATAAAAAATGTCTGTTATATACTTACGGCTTTAACGACGAAAAGTAATAGCCTTATTTAAAAAAAAATAAGTGTTACTGTTAAAGAACACGTATATGTTTATTTAATATTTTATATCTAAATAATTGTATCAAAATAACGATAATCTCTCAGCTTAAATTTCTACATGATTTAGCAATTTGCTTATTATGTTATACAGCAGTACCTTCAAGTAATTCTTGTCAACAATAAATTCAACTATTTTTAAAACAAGCACTCACGCACTTCGGATCCCACTTTAAACGTTAGGTCCAGTCCCGATTAGTCTTTCTGTGCATAAACTGGACTTAAAAATAAACTCATGCAAACATACACGCTAATCAATGGGGACGCCCCGGGCAGTCACCCAGCCCTTAAGCCGCCCCTGAACGGAGGCTAAAGAACGCCATCGGACCTGCACGAAAATTCCTTAATCCGCCCGCTACTGTACAAATGTGGGACGTTGGAACTCGTGTCAAAATCTCAATAACAGAGCACGAAAATAAAGACACGCTAAATTGAGTTTTCGGAGCAGGCAGCACTTGAGGAACTTGAGTTTGGGCAAACAGCCAAGTGGCGAAACCGTGATATGACGTAGCAAATAACTTGGGAATTTCTTGTTGGACAGTTTTCAAAGTAAATGATCAGGTGAAGTGATATTTCATTTTCCTTTCCTCCACTGAACAACCTGTAGCCTACCCACTTAGAGGCAGACTGATAAGGGACTGGCAACGATACGGATTCTTTTGTTACCGTTATTTTAACTTGCAGGCTGTAAAAGAAATGGATTTGGAACGCATCTGGGTTTGAGTGGTGACAGGTTATTGGCAAACGCCATGCTAGTTAACAAGAGAATGGAGTAAAAACACGCCAGATTAATGGCATGCTTGAAACGTGCTGTTCGCAAGTGTAAAGTCACAGTACGTTACAATGTACGCGTAGTTTCACGGGGAACGAAAGACAACAAAATCATTTGGATCTACTTGCTTGCCGAATTAACAGGATCAATTGGCAACACGGCAAATCTTGGTGCCAAAATAGCTTTTCCAGATAGATTAATTTATATTTTGATGGTGTCATTAAGTTTGTTAAGAAGAAATAAAAATCGGCTATGATAGACTTATGTACACTCACATCAACCGCCGCCCCACTCACCTTTCCTCTGCCATCAATGAAAAGGGTTCGTTAAATCTAACGAAAAACAGGCAATGAGATGGAAAAAGTAGTGCTGCACTTGCAACAGTTCCATGTCGGCTGTGTGGAACATTAAAGCTGAAAAAGCCTTGAAAGAATTTATGGGAAAACTGCATGTTGTTGAAGCAGACGAGAAAATTAAACCCCTGGAAATATAATTTAGACGAGACTGATCTGCACAGACATCCGGCGTCACTCTGTTGTGAAATACCCACTGTCATTTCGATGTTGTGTGTCTCTACAATCTTCCACGACCAAGGAAATCACAAGGGTGTGTGTGTCTGTGTCTTAACGCTATCTCGACACCACCGGCGACAAAAAATGAACTGTGTGACTCCGGCCTAAGCAACAAACTTGTTCATTGTTTACTCTGAGAAATGTGTATTAAAGAACAGAGCTGATGAGCAGTGACTGCGCCAGCCTGAAATAAGAAGGGGGGGGGGGGGTAAAGATCTCGGAGTCAAATTCTCGGGTGGGGGCTAACTTATACCAGCTAAAAGGTATTTACGTAAAACTTTTCTACGGTATATTTCTAAGAGTGACATATTTTACAGTTAGATCCAAAGATAAATCACTGCATTTTGTTCCATCACACACAAAAGTACTTTTAGGCATGGATCTTTCATGTCAAGTAAAATGTGGAATAATATCACAGACTTACTAATTACTATTCATATAAACAGTACAAAATACGTCATAAAAGCTACGGATAAACGTATAAATATAAACATAACACTATTTCTATGTAAAGAGTTTGAGTAGGTTTTTTTTTTTTTGCTAAAATGAGAAAATGAACCACATCACATAAGATACGTATATTTTCATGAGCAGCTACGACGTTGTTGAAATCCAGAGATTTTGGAAACTCTTTCTCAAAGAGACAATAGATAGAGCCACTCTATTTCCAGTTCGATTACGAAGATAACACCTGATTTGCTGGAAAAAGCCGTTGATGGGGTATGCACATTTCAATAACACAAAGCTTGTAAAGTTCGTAAAAGGCAGTTTTTAATGTTTCAACCATTGCAAGGAGGTGCTGAAGGGCCTTTATTTTTCGTTCCTTTCTACCTCATAGTGTGCCATAACACTAAATTGTCCAAATCACAACAACAGGGAGCGGCAAAAGATTGTAGCTTTTCGTGCTTCAGAAAAGTGGTACTAACTTAATAAAGTAGGCATGAAATAAACCACACCACCCTTGAATATAAAATGTATTAATGATATTATATTTTCTGTGGTCTTGATGAAATATCCTACGTTTTATTGTTCAATGACCGAAATTCAGAACTTAAAACTAAAAATGGGGAGGATACGAGAAATACCGTCAACATAGGAGGTGCCACTCTCAAGGAACAAACATATTTTTACTATAAATTCACCTCCATTAGGAGACAAATATATTGACATAAAAGCAATTAATAAGGTTGCAACCCTTGCACTGACCATTTTGATTATGAAAATCCGAATTGGTTCAAAGATTGATTCTCCTGCACGGATACCACTATGACGGTACTGCAGAAATTGCTTTCTAACATCACAAATGATAATTAATTAAGATGTAGAACTAAGACTGCGAGCAATAAAATTGCCGAAGCATGCTGATTTTCGCACCCTTTGCAATGTTTAGTTGATTAGATTTGTATTATTGTCCACAATATGCGAAGAGAGATACAGTATGGACGAGAGCTACAGTTTCTAGCGAAATCCTAACCGAACCACTTAATGAAATGTTATACCTCGACCGGGGATGGAAGCCAGGACCCCTTGATATCAGGTTTGCGGCTAGACTATTGGGGCTGGGAGCCCAATTTTTATGTTAGCATTTAAGAATCAGGTACTTCTTGTACTCTTTGATTCTTTATCATCGTATTTGTCCCTCACAAATATTTGCAGCGATAAGAATAGATACAACGACGAAACCAATGAGAGAACATCGCTAACACTCGTGCAACTGTCGGTACTCCAAACAGAAAATAAACCTAACGCTTCTTTAGATTTTGAACGTCGTACTACTTATTCATGAAAAATTCATTTTTCACACCTGCTAGACCTATTCAGAAACTGTATATGCCAACAATCAATGAATAATCTCACAGTCACTGAATACGTTCACATACCAGACAAGCACCACATTTCGTATCAATTTGGCGACTAGATTGGCCAATCACTTAGTATCAAATAAATGATGAGTGGCCACTGTTATCCAGGCATATCTGCAGCTGTTCTCCCCCTATTTAATTTTACAACACATCATAAATAAGGTAACCTTGCAATCTAACCGAACTAGAAAATGTATTTGAACATTGATGGAAGTTTTATAATGGAAAATGGAAAATTCTATTTTTTAAGTTTTCGATCGAAATGTATCTAACGTATTACAAAAATCTAGGGGGGCTACAGAGGGGCTGAGGCCAGTTTTGGGGGGCTTCAGCCCCCCCTGTAGCTCCGTCCCTGCTGATGAGCCGACAACTCCTTCAACGAAAGGGTAAAATATTATTGGGGGCATTGGGAAACATTTAATTTAGTATAAATGATTCAAGTTCCACATTGCTTTCAAGGTGTTATTTATTTGTTATGTTTTGCTACATCTGTGGGCATTTACACCTTCTCAAATGTCACAATTTTTCGTTAACACGTGTAATTGATATGTCTCGTGTTGTCAGTAAGCGGGCCATGAACACACGTGCTAGGAGAGAGCTACAAAGTAGCCCCTCAATTTGTAGACATTCGTATGTGAGACAAAGATAACTTTAGGATCTGGCTTGAAGTCAGTGCAATGAATTATTAAAGAACTGGCTCTACATCGTAATTTCTGCACATACATACATACATACATACATACATATGTATTCATGTATATATAATATAATATATATTATATATATATTCACAAATATATATAATTTGTGAATAGCGGTATGCCAATGGAGGAGATCCCCTTTGGCCCGGGATTTCTTGATTTATTTAAAAAAATAATATCAAATGTTGAAAAAGATGGAAAAATATAGGATTGACTACTAAAAAAATAAGATCTATCCCCACCTCCTTACAAAAATCCTAGACATGCCACTGTTTATGAACATGTAGCACTCGTTCACCCTCAGCATATCCTTCAACCCTGCAAATTGAAAATTCTCGATAAATGCATGTAGCGTATAGGTTCATTTATAAGAATGGCCACCTTACATACAAAAAAAAAAAGAATTTTAAAAATGGACAAGTCGATGTCTAGGATACAAATAATCAGTGGCGTAGCAAGGGGTGGGCGAAGTGGGCGATAGCCCGTAGCCTCGCGTCCTATGCGATTGACAGAAAAACGGGAATCAATAGATGTGTGAAAAATAGATGGAAAAGGCTAATTTTTGTGTGCCATAAAATTAAAACATGCTGGTATTAAATTCTAGTTTAACGTTATAATTTGAATGAAGTTAAATGAATCAGAGACGTAACATGCAGGCGGGCGGGACCCTAAGCCTAAGGGGGCCAGAGATAGAGTAAAAAAATATTATTGTATTTCTCATGTGAAACATTTACGCAAAAATTAACGATAACTTGCTTGGACATATTTACCCATTTATTCTCTTCTTGATTAAAAAGTACTTTGTCTTTCTTGTATTTTTTTCTTTCTCTTGACCTTTCACTCCCAACTGTAATATGTTAACAATAAAGCACCTCCAACTACCACGGAGCAAGGCGTGATACATTTAAATGATTGCATTGTTTCCAATTCAAGGAGGGCACGGATAATATTAGCAGTTCTTCCTTCCCTCCTATAGCTTCAGATGCAGCGATTGCCCTCTGTAACGAGTACGAAGATGTTTTATCCTGCGAATTTTCTGACCAAGTTCTAAGTTTCAGGAATGTGCTTAAATCCGAAATCACGTCAACAACATCTATAAGTACTTTGGCAAAGTTTCTTCACCTTGATAACTCTATACTAGCTTCCATTTTTTTCTGTACCGCCTTCTGTTTGTTTCTCATTCTTCCAGTAAGTAACACAGTCACGACAGAAGAACCATCTTTCTCAAAATTCAAACTTCCGAATAACTCCTGGAAGTTACTGTAAAGTAGTATGATTCACGCCAAATTTAGCGGACTCGGTAATCTTACGGTTGAACGTGAAAGGGTGAGATTAAATTATGTGAAGTCTTAGTGTCATGCGTAGCCCAAAAGTCAGCTTTCTGTTAAGAGGGACGGGAGAGAGAGGATAAGTAAGTATTTGTATTTTCTTCTTTTGAGTACACAAGTGTTAAAGAAAGATAAGTTGTAATCTATAAAAATTCACATGTAGAGGTTCTATTTGTATAATTTTTAATGTAAGTGTAGCTGATATATATTTTGGCGCCCTAGGTAGGAGTGTGGTTTAAGCGCCCTCCCCCTTCACCCCACTTTATGTGCGTCCTTGGTTTGTGATATTTACATCTAACAAATTTTGAAATGAGGAAACAAAGAAAGACTCATTAAAATAATATAGGTTATATTTAAATATTCGTAGTTTGCATTTCTGATTTTAAAATAAGGTTACCATATTTAAGGATATTTCAGTTATGTCTTAATGCCTGAAGAACATCTTTAAAGACGTAGCTACTATTAATACTACTTTGATGAAAGAAAATTCCAAGTGTGTTACAAGAATATACCTCTACCAAGTGTAAATTTCTCAGTCGCATATTTTTAAAGACAATTTTCGTCAGTAATTTATCATTGATGTTATTATTATTATTATTTAAATATGATAATTTGCTGACGTATTCTTGAAGATTTTTTTATCGATTCACATTGAGATTTCAAATTTAAATAACGAATGGGGACCTCGCATTATAATCTCGCCCAGGGCCTCGCGATATGCTGCTACGCCACTGCAAATAATATTGAATGAATGAGTGAATTATTAAGTCCTCTTTATGCACAGATGGACTAATCGAAACTGGACCTACAGTTTAAAGTGGGATCAGAACCGCTGTGCAACGTGCCTCCATCGAACCCAGAACCCCTTGATTACAAGGCGACGTCGTTAATACAAATAATATTAGACAACCATCCCACTAGGTGGGTTATGACACTTCGTGAGTGTGTCTTCATCAATTTAAGCGTAAAATAATAAAAGTACAGTACTCAACAACCGCAATGGCCTCGAGAGAAATTGTTTTATTTACCCTGTGCACCCTGTCACTCCTCTCCTTGATCCTCTGCCCCAATTTCTCCAGCAACCCGGACTCGACGGTGGCCGGAATTTCGGGTGCAGAACTCGGTCCCTCCACCGTGACCGCCAGTCTTTCCTCATCGACGGACCCCAAGGTGTCATCGGGGATGTCCGGAAGGGTGACCGCCCGTTCGGCGAGCCTCCTCGGGGTGGTGTTGGTGGGTTCCTCCGTGTCGCTCTCCTCTCCGGACAACCTGGACAGCTCGGTGTCCGAGGAACGGAGAAAGGACCTGCTCGCGAGCCACTTGACCCTTCTCGCGCGCCGTCGACGTTCGCCGGTGTACTCGGTGTCCGGTTCCGAGTCGTACGTGTCCCCGCGGTACAGTATGTGACGGAGCAGGTGCCTCGGGATGCCCCTCTGAGGCGCGGGGTCGTCGTCTGCCACCACCCTTTGCATGGGCGGGGGTGCGGGTATCACCATCTCCTTGTCCACCGAAAGCTCGTCGTCCTTTCGCAACTTGTCTCCCAAGCGGGCCAGTCTCGTCCGGACTCTGCTACGTAAGGTCCCGGCCTCACCTTGCATGCCTCTGGAGCGTCACCATCTTCGCGCCAGACACTTAACACTAGCACTGCCGCACGCACTATCGTCGCACTCGAGGCTTGTCAGCGCGTAAACAGACAGTTTCTGGAAACGCACGGACGTGCACACGCCAGGTGACGGCGATATCCCGCGGAAATGACAACCTTCCTGCTCATCGAGAACCTGGCAGCGACGATCAATGACGCCGACTTGGAAAGGTGGCAACAGCGCCCGCGTCAATGTTGCCAGGGCATGAAGTGAAAAAACGCGAAGGTTTATCAAAACAATGCGGTTCGTGGAAAAGACTAAGTTCTTGATTCTCAAAAGCGAATAAAATTGGAAAGATGAGATTTCTCAGAAAAGACAAACCAACGTAATCGCTATGCCTGTCAATCTCAAGCACCGTTTTCAAGAACTGCAACAGTTACAGATAATCTTTATTAGGCCTACTGTTCGAGCTTAATTAAGCGTTTATCTTGTTTCCGATTGTGGGGTGTAAAAAATGAGGGGCTAATTTCCTTTTTTAATTTTGCATATCAGCCTATCGAGGAAAACTTTTTAAAGTTCAAGTTTCTTGCGTTAAAGTAGTGACGTAATAGAGCATTTAGACACCGATAAAATGGCAACTTTAGGATTATATCTTCTAGTTCAGGGGCCTCTCACACTCAACGTAAAATTTTCACCCCCCCTTTCTTCCCTGGCCCTCCTACTTTTCACCTTTCCCCTTTACAAATAAAACATGACCATGTTATATATTTACGGCTTTAATGACAAACAATAATAGCCTTATTTTCAAAATACTTTAAGTGTTACTAAAGAACACATTTATAGTAGGTATGTGTTTATTTAATACCTACACAATGACATCAAAATATCAGTGTTGCAATATGCTTATTATGTTATGCAGGTAACATCAATTAATTCTCGACAACAATAAACCCAACTCAAAAAATAAAAAAAAGGCACCCTGTGGATGCACATAGTGGTTCGGATTTCACTGTAAACTATAGCTCCAGTCCCGATTAGCCTTTCTTTGCATAAGGTGGACTTAAAAATAAACAAACAAATGGACACACTTAAGTAATATGAGTAGAGACCGGATGTTAGGCAAAATGCCTATTCTTTCCTGTTAGAGATATGATGAAAACGAATGTTGCGATGGCCAGGGGGGAGGGATTAGCTTCATTTAAAGTCAATTTAATTTTGCCTATTTCATACGATATTGCCTATATTATTTCATAAATGCCAGATATTGCCTATTTTAGGCATTTTCTTTAAAATTGGGACATGACTGAACTCTGTGCATACAATTTCCTGTTCCCAGGGTTAGTTTCGGATGCTTCCAAAAAATTTAAAAATAACAGTTAGCGAGTTATTGCAGCTAATAAGGACTTGGACAAATTAAGGGCAATTCAACAAGTTCTGAAAGGTGAAAATATACAAACTGAGTTAGATCCACATGTTCTCGCGTGCTTTAAGTATGCTCCGGTAACATCTGTGGAGGTTGAAAGATCTTTTTCAATTCTAAAAAATGTGTTGTCCGATCGCAGACATAACTTGTCGGTTGATCACCTGAAGAAATACCTTGTTGTGATGTGCAACCACAATTAGTGCTTCTTATTCAGAGACTGCCAAACCGTACAGTACAAACTTGAAATGCATTTAAACAGATTCTTAGTTCGAACTGCTGTGTAGAATATATAGTGTAATTTTTTTAACTGAAATAACCCTGTGTGCAGTGATAAAGTGTATATTTAAATAATTTGCGTACTGGTTGGAAGTAGCCAACAATTTATTTTGTCAGACTATTGTAAAAAAGGTAAAGTGTTCCCCTGTGCATAGCACCACGCCATGAAGGCGTACCACTATGTGCATCCACAGGGTGCCTTCTTTATTTTTTGAGTTGGGTTTATTGTTGTCGAGAATTAATTGATGTTACCTGCATAACATAATAAGCATATTGCAACACTGATATTTTGATGTCATTGTGTAGGTATTAAATAAACACATACCTACTATAAATGTGTTCTTTAGTAACAAAGTATTTTGAAAATAAGACTATTGTGTGTAGCCATTATGCAATGGAAAATTTTGGGCTGACGTGACTCCTGTTTGCAGTGGTTTATTAAGTACAATATTGGACTGCTGTCTCTAATGATGAGCTCCTGGTTTATTTTAAGCAACTATAAAGAATCTACAGGTATGTTTCTATATTTTTTAAGCACCTATTTCTTTTTGTATGTCTCTCTTCATTATTTTGAGTTAAATTTCATTGTCTTTTTATTGCCTATTTGTATTTTAATGCCTATTTTACTGCCTATTTTGAAAATTATAAGTGCTTATTTGCCTGCCTATTTTATATGTTTTTAGTGCCTAAACATCCGGTCTCTAAATATGAGATATGGATTTGGCGCTGTCTCCCTGCTCTTAACCCGCCCCAGTTCTAATTCATCTATGATTTTGGATCGTACATAAGCTGGGGATACAAATTCCTGATTTTTCCACGTTTTCCAGGCAATTTCAAAATATATTTCCAGATTATTTTTAATGATTATATGAAAATAAGCAAAGTTATTTAACTCCTTTTGCTATTCAAGACAATAAAGTTAAAAGTAAATGACAAAGATAAGCCATAACATTTTACATAAAATATCTCCCATAAAGAAACTGGTTCCAGAAAAACTGGAATTAATATTAATTTCCAAATCCTGCCTGGCAAATACAGAAAAACACTTTACTTTCCCCAACTTTTCCATGTCTTTGCACTTACTTTCAAAATTCATTCAGCTTTACATGATCTTTTTCACTCATAGTTTGCTTTTCTTTCAAGTTTCCAGGCCAGTGAAAACACTGACAAGGCTAGCTACTAGGTTATCTGTGAAACCCAGAGAGTCAGACTAAAATAAATAGTAAAAATCCACTAGAAAATGTTGCCTACATCTCCGCAACCTGGTTTACGCGGTCTTCTACAAGACCGAACGAAGCATTCGTTCGGCATGAAGCAATGATACAGTGGGAGGTTTGGAAAGGGTGTATACACGCTTTATACAGGGGTCTCTTCCCTTCTGAAAGAATAAGCAGTGCCCTCTATCAGGGGCGCCCGCACGATTTTTTCTCAGGGGGAAGTTATAGAAACTTTTTTTATTATTATTTTTGCTATTATTTTTGTGGTTATTATTATTATTAATATTATTACCACTACTACTACTGTTTTTTTAAAAATTACATACATTTGTAATTTGCATATTCTGTGAATTTATATAGAATTTGCATAACTGGATATTTAACATATTAATTCATTCATGTAGGAAAAAAAGCTGTCTTTTGTAGTTAGATAATAAGTGTAAAATAGATAGATTGTACTACTTCAAAGTAATAATAATAATAATAATAATAATAGTTGCTGTAACTTAATTCCTGTAAGTCATAGAAAACAATATTTTTTGTTACAAAATATCTCTACAATTTCACCATTCGAATTTCATTAACTCTCTCCAAAAATTTGAGAGGGTCAAGTGCCCCTCCTGGCCCCTCCCTGAGGGAGCCCTTGCCCTTTATTACCAATTCGGTTAAAGAGAAGGAAAAGGGAGGATTCAAGGCACTTTCTGTAACTCAGTTACAAGGCGAATCACTGTAGCTCAGTTATTTTAAAAAAATATCAACTTTAGTGACAATTCTTCTAAGACAAACAAACACGCATTCTGAAAGAAGCAGGAACAACTTTGATTATCTTGCTATGCAATCGGATGGTTTATGAGCTCCCCCAGACGCCTTGCAAGCATCCCCAAGAAAAATGCAGTTAGATATCTCGACGTGCAACGATTCGTCTGATTCAAACAACAATAACCGTATCCAGATCATTTCTCAATGCGTGACAGAAGCGCTTCGGCAAGTCACGGGTCAATTTGATAACAGCCAGACTGACTCAGCAAATGCATTTAATTAATTAATTAAGTAATTCACGTCGTTTATCTTCCTCTCCAGTTAATCGAGACGTTGTAGTTGAATAGGAAATTCATTTCACGATGCTTTCTTAATCTTTCGCTTGCCACGGATCTCCTTAAAAATTCTTTTGTTGTTGCGGTCCCCAAGCTGCTAATTCAACATTCGAAGTCTTAAAGTGCAAAGCTATTTTAGTACAATTATACAATACGATTTATTACAAGAATCATAGGCCTACATGTATTGTAATAATTAACAATAATTCTGAACATTGAATGTTGGCCTAATATTCCTATAATGAGAATACTTACTTACTTACAAGTCTCATATGAGTTGTATGAATTGAGTTTTTGTTTTAAGTTAACTATATGCACAGAGAGGATAATCGACTGGGCTTACAGTTTAAAGTGGGATTCGAATCACTACGTGCCCCACCGGGTATCGAACCCGGGAACCCTTGATTACAATTGTATGAATTGAGTGCAATTGCCTATTATCTCTCACGACTTTGTATCGATGTGTTGAACGCCGATGGAATGTACTGGTGTTATTGACGACCTGGAAATGTAGATTATATGCTAAGAATTTTTGTTTACAAAAATAGTTTCATTTTTACATTTAGCTAGCCGTGAAACATCATATACATCATTTAAATAGGTTTATTTAATAATTGACTGTCCCTCATTCTCGTGAGAAATATAAAAGCTCGTAACACTTCTGCAAGAGCACTGCGGCTTCTTGAGTGTCTGCGGTCCACAGCCCGAGACATCCATCGCTTACTCAGGTGGCAAATTTCTACGAAGTGCGCTACGCGGCAAAATCACTCCGCCATGGGGGCGTGCAAACGTACTTTTTCAACTGTGAATTGACAGGTCCTGCGCACCATAAATGTATGTCAATTATTTCTCCCATTTACAAGCCTCTTTTAGACATTTTAGCCGCCTCATGGGCCGAGCACGTTCAGTGGTCAGCTCAATCTTCGCACCGAAGGTTCCGGATTCGAGTTCCAGCCTGGGTATGAGCATACCTTTGTGAGTCCCCATTCATCTAATCATCCTCATCGTCGCAGTTATCCCGAAATTGAAGAAAAGTGACATATAACAAGAAAAGTACAAGTATAATGATACAGTCTGAGGATTACAACTTTTCTTTGGGATAATTTAACAGTAGGAAGCACAAATTATTGATGATTTTTTTGTCGAAATGCGAAATACGACGAAAACTCATATCTTAAAATTGTTATAATTAATTGAAAATTAACAAGCAGAATCTGAGTTTGGAGATTTAGTTTAGAGACGAGCCTACTTTCAACCACTTCGTGAATAATAGCCTACTATATTGTATCTGTATAAACACACGACGTTCGAACTTTGGAAATCTTCTCATAAATTTACAATGCTTGGCAACGCTGCTCCAGGCGAGTTACGGCTCGTTGGTCTCCGGTGACGTCACTGCTCGTGTAACCCAGCTGGGTATAGACGAAAAAAGCGTGCGTGCAACAAGATCTTTCGTCTCTATTGATATCCGTATTACACGAATACAAAGTAGATAAGGAAATTCTATCGTCAAATCGCTGACAATCTTGAGAAACAAAGTGGCCTTTTCCGTTTCTTTACGGAATTCGTACGCAGTCGTTAGCCAAATGCAGGATGACACCTCGTCGTAATGGGATTTAAAGCGGAGAGGATAACGTTACGCTTACTCGCCTACTTTGCGCAGGTCTAGGGATAGAGAGAATAAATTACACAGGGCCGCAAATTAAATTCAATTTAATGTTGTTTTTTGTTTAATAGGTGGACTTTATTATTTGTGCCATGCTGATCACGAATATGAAATTCGTTTTTCTCTATCACGCAAGGTTTTCTTACAAAACAAATTTCAACATTTGGGCTTTGTCCAATATTGCATACTGTTTTATTATAATTTTTCTTTTCTTCAATCAGAATAAGTAGCTTATCACACTAAACGCATCAACATGTTTATTTTAAAATGAATATAGACAGACACAAAGGACCTATATAATATAGAAAACTACATATAGCAGTATATAATATACACACAAGAAAATCATTACACAATACATATTTTTCAGTTCTGTTTAGCATGCTTTCTTCTGTAAGCTTTCCTAACTTTCTTGTGACTTTCTTCTGGCGTTTCTCTGTACAATGCCCAACAGTAGTCAGCTATCATGCTAACACTCCAATGTCCTTGATACCTTTTCTCCATATCCCTCATGTCCTGATGGAACCGTTCGCCTTGTTCCTCACTTAATTCACCGAGATTTTGTGAAAAGTTATCAAGGTGTGAATGCAAAAAATGTAATTTGAGATTCATGTTACAACCCAGCTCTTGAAATTTAAGTAACATATTCTCAACAACTTCTCTGTAATCAGGACTTTTGTGGTTCCCCAAGAAGTTCAACACTACGCTTTTAAATGCCATCCAAGCATCTCTTTCACCTACAGTCATTGTTTCCTCGAAGCCTTTATCATTTATTAATTTCCTAATGTCTAGTCCGACAAAAACACCTTCTTTCACTCTGCCGTACGACAGGGATGTAAATTTGTTGCAAATGAACTGGAAACATTGTCCTTCCTTGATAAGTGCCTTCACAAATTGTTTAATCAGCCCAAATTTGATATGAAGAGGGGGGAAGTACAACTTACTCAGGACTGACTAAATGTTGTTGTACGATGTTCTTTGAACCTGGGTTCAACTTTTTCCGTATTGGCCATTCTTTTCTTACCCAGTGGTAATTTCGTGCCCTACTATCCCACTCACAGATGTAACATGGCATTTTCGTATATCCACATTGTAGTCCAAGTAAAATGCTCAAAACTGGAAGATCACCACACACCAACCAACCATGGTCCTCATATTTAATTTTATTAAGAACAAGTTGCATTATAACGATAAAATCTTGCTAATTATCAGGTAAATCAATTAATCATCGTAATAAGCAATAATATGCATTGGATTGTGGCTGTTCACCGAGAGTTGGACGGCGGAGAGCGAAGGACTAGCCTGTTTCCCGAGAGAAGAGGCCGAGCCTCGGGTAAAGAAATATAAAAATACAACTTTATTACCAATGGTCAGATTCAACTGAAATTAAAGACAGCCCAGCAGCAGATTATCATCGACGAAATCCCCAAAGCAGAATTTGATAGGAGATAAATTAAGCCCGATATTAAAGGTTAAACAGCTAGACTGGGTAACAATAGCTACAGACTTCATGGCACGGTCTTCGGAACGAGCGTGCAGGTTACAATAGGCCCAGTCTTATGCTAACCTCTCTTCGAGGTGCTTTTTGAAAAGGTCAAAGAACTCCAAATATACGGGCGAAGATAGCAGGAAAAAAAGGTACGACTTGAGGACAATTTAGCAACGCTTGGACAGAGAGGGTACAGTAACGAACCTTTTGAATCGCAAATAAATAGACGCGCAGAGAAGCGGAAGACACAGTATTATTCAGATTTTCTTCGACGCGCTATCAGACAGTTTTACTCGGATTTTCTTCGACGCGTTATCATACACAATCTTTCGCGAACCATCCGCTTAAAGTATTCGCTTTGTGTGTCGCACCGTTCCGTGTTGTGTTATTTCGCATGTGTCTGTGTACTATCGATATGGAGTAGAGACAGAGAAAGGCCCTGCTGGGGGGGCGTCCGACCCAGTTGCCACCTAGGAAGATGCGGAGATCCTATCTTATCGCCCGGAAGCTATCTATTGACCACACCTACAAACTTCCACATTTCCACCACGAGGACTTCAGTCTGAGCCGACAAAGGTAAGCCGTGAATGGAACGTGCAAATGGATAAGATTCGTTCGCCCCGTCGTGACATCCAATGAACTCGCTTTAATTACATAAAAAATCTCGAAATGACCTTGCTTATTACGGTGATTAAATTGCACCAACTATAATTTTAACATGTAAAACCGTACAGCTTTCAGTTATTAAATTATGCAAAGTATTTGATATTCAGATTGTACGACGCTATAATTGTCAATATAATTATATATATCAGTGATCCTCGTTAACCTCAAAATTAACAATATATAGATTAACATTCATTCAACAACAACAACATAAAAGGAGTAGTGTTTTTACAGTGCAGGTTAAGCTCCTACCGGAACAGTTTCTTTTCCGTAAATACAAAAGTAAATGTCAAATTAAGATCAGTTTAAATTAATGTAGCTAACTTTAAACATGCCGCCGAACTATTATTGTATTAATTACTCATGTATTTTGGATTGCCGAGTTATGAATGTGTGAGTGAAAGTATGAGTGAAAGGGGCAATGATGTAATGTTTATGCATGTGCTCTTTTATAGAAATTACAGTATATATATAGAACTAACCCTGTAGTGTGATTTGTACTACCCTATGTAATCTCTTGGGCTCCAACTGATGGCACTTACCCTGGGACAAAAGGTAAATAGGTTGTTAATGATTGCCTTTTGTTTATTTGTTTAATTGTTTTGTGGGTTTGACCTTACCCTCGTAACGTAGAATCAGAATGACGTCAGGCACGTAAAATAAGTAGACGTCGCGTTAAGTTACGTCAAAAGATGGCGCCCGAACATGGTACAAGTAGGTTCGATGAGTAATTCCGAACAAGTGACATGTAGGTTCGACGAGTAATCCCGAACATGCGACATGTAGGTTCGACGAGTAATTCCGAACATGGTACATGTATATTCGACGAGTAATCCCGAACATTCGACGTGTAGGTCCGAGTAGGTCCGAATATGCGATAATTAGGCCCGAGTAGGCCCGAAGTTTAAATAAGTGTCGATAGTTGGAAGGAAGTTATTAATAGTCGCAAAAATGAGTTTATTGTGCCGTAATTATTCAGTTATAGAGCTATGTGCCTACATGCCTTCGACAGGAACCAAGAGATTGATAGAGGTAGAAAATCAAATATTAATCACTTATTGCAGTTAAAAAAAAAAATACCACGCAGGACACCTAGAGTATGAAGCGTTTAGTTCTTTGTGTTGCTATAATCAGTAATTTTCTAGTTTAGAGTATTTAAGTGTATTTACGCATAGTTAGCACGTGAATTGAGTATTTAATTGTTTGTGCAATATATATAGTGGGCGTGAAGTAACAATGGTTAAAGTAATTTACATAGCGAGAGATTTTGGATTGTTATGCGGCGATAAGGATAAAGCATCGATCGAGGATGGTAAGGGGGGAGACGCAAAACCCCGTAGGGTCTATTTATGAAAAAGAAAAGAGAAATTTATATCTCGCTGCGAGAACGCATCGAATCCAAGGAAGAAGAGAGAGAGAATAACGACCGAGGAGAAGGGTGATGGAGAGAATAACTCGACAAAGGAAGAAGATTGAAGAAATGGACAATCCAAAAGAAGGAGAGGAACTGACGTTACTGGAAGGCGACCAGGGAGGAGAAAGCAACCGTGCTCCGGAGAATACCGTTATCCCTGAAAGTGAGCAGCCAACGGCAGTGTTACCAACCCAAGGCACCATGGATGTTCAAGCGATAATGGCGCTCTTCACTACGATGATGAAGCAACAAGAAGAAGAGAAAGAACGTCGAAAAGAGGAGAAAGAAAGGAAGAGAAAATTGGAAGAAGAAGAGAGAGAGGAGAAGAGGAAATTGGAAGAACAAGAGAAAGAACGTCGAAAAGAGGAGAAAGAAAGGAAGAGAAAATTGGAAGAAGAAGAGAGAGAGGAGAAGAGGAAATTGGAAGAACAAGAGAAAGAACGTCGAAAAGAGGAGAAAGAAAGGAAGAGGAAATTGGAAGAAGAAGAGAAAGAAAAGCAAAAAGAATTGCGTAGAAGAGAGAAAGAACAACAACACCGAGAGATGATGGATCAGTTTCTACAAGCATTAAAAAAGAATGATGAGAAAATAGAAAAAGCCCAAGAAGAGTGTGTTGAAAGACATCGTGATAACTCGAAAGACATTGAGAACCTGGAAAAAACAGTGGAAACTGAAGTCAGGCAGATCCATGAACACCTGGCACACCTGGGAGAGAAGATAGAAGAAAAGAAGAATGACGTGGAAAAGAGAATGGAAGAGGAATTCCGAATGGTTGATCGTCGACTTGCAGCGGATTCCAGAATGGTGGAAGAAAGATTTGGACAAATCGAAACAAAGATGACCTCAGAAGAACAGCAATGGAGGAAGATAAAAAACATGACGCAAGACTTACGCCAAGACGTCACACGAATCAAAGAAACGATGCAGAGAGAGACTTCTTCAATCGTTATTACGTCACCACGAACAAGGAACGAGGAAGAACAGCGAGAATCAACGCCCCTGGCGACATCAGCGCAGCAAACATCTCGATCGGGGAGTCAGTCCACAGGCGATGACGTCATGGAGCAGGATAGCAGTTGCTCGCGAGTCCACTCCGTGGTACAGACCAGTGTGAACACCTCGGAAATAGGCAGGCGTGCCATCTTCTCGAAGTTTTCACTGGACAACTTTATGATTTTCGACCAAGAGAAGACAGAAACTTTGCCATCCACTTTTCTTCAAGAATTCAAAAGAGATTGCATTTTATATGGGATTCACGAAGAGGATTACCTGAAGCTCATCCAGAAACTTCTTCGCGGTTCCGCACGCATTTGGTTAGACCACCAGGTACCAGCGTTCAAGACCTTTAGCACCTTCGAAAAAGCTTTCATTGAACAATTTCAGTGTAGATCATTGGTAGAGAGGAAGGTTACCCAGTTAAGAAACAAGCGGTACGACGTCAACGGAAAGCTCACATACAAACAGTTTTTCTGGCAGAGGGTGAATGAATTCCGTTCGCTTAAGCCCGGAACCGAAGTGATAGAAATCCTCACGGCCATCAGAGCTATGTACCCGAGCTACGTACAGAGACAGCTTACAGGAGATGTGTTAGAAAATTTTGACCGAATGTCGCTTATCCTTGAAGACATGGATTTGCTGAAGGAGAACGAAAAACATCGATGGGAAGATCAATCAAGCAGAAGAGGGAATAATAATTTTGATAGGAAGAGAGGAGAAAATTTTCCACGAGTGCAAATGGCGACTACACGTAATACATACAATGGACGTCGACAACAATTCAATCGACAAGAACAATCGCAGTACAGTCCTCCAAGACAGCGAGACAGGGATACCAAACGCTCGAATCGAGGAAACTACCGTGGAGGCAGACAGAACACCAACGCAGGTTACCGAGGGCGTGGCGACATACGATTTTCACGCGGGGAGGAAGACAATCGTATGGAAGAAGGCAGAACACAAGCTATTCATTTAGTAAGAACCGCCTACAACAATGAGAAGCAAGAGACTGACGAGCAATGGCCTCAACCATCAACGAGTAGGGGACTCAATCCCAACGCGCCAGATTACCAGTCAGGTACTCGTCGGGATAACAGCCACGGCGCAAGAGCGGAAAACTAACACCCTCCAACGACAGCTCGGCTCGTGTCGGCGGAGAATCTGAGATCTTCAACAACTAGAAAAAAACCTAGAGTATTGAACATCGAAAGAGCCTTTAAACTTGTAAATTATTCCTCATACTAGTGTAAATAATTTAACACAATTATGATATTATTATTATTATTAATATTCTGAGAACTTATATATATATATATATACATATCTATATACATATCAATATCTGAGCATATATCATGTTATGTTAATGCCAACATTAATAACATATTATTTATATTCTTATTACCCAGAATAGATATTATTTAGTAAAGAAACATGTATTTAAAAATTTTTGAATTGATGATAGGAAATATTTTATGTAATAACTCAATAATTCTGAACTATATCTCAAAGAGTGAATTTTCGTCATAACTTAGAGTGTGAATGTAGTAAGTTTACATATGTATATGCATACATAATAGTATAAATCTCATAAGTGTTAGCAAGGTGTTTGTTGAATGATCAATGTTACAGAGTCAAGAACTGTAAATGAATGTTGAGTAATCCTGCAATTTTATGTTTGGTTAATATTAAATGTAATGATGTAAAATTAATTAAAAAGTGCAATTTAGTCTGTAGAGAAAGACAACTATATATTCCAGGGTTCGAGTCCCTATTCGAGCGCCTATGTGTAATAATTAGGCAAGATTTAACGTTAATTATTAATTGTGTTTTGATGAATTTCCCCTTCGCATATAATCTTAAGCTCAGAAAAAATTCATGTGTAAGGAGAGGGGAATGTTATAACGATAAAATCTTGCTAATTATCAGGTAAATCAATTAATTAATCATCGTAATAAGCAATAATATGCATTGGATTGTGGCTGTTCACCGAGAGTTGGACGGCGGAGAGCGAAGGACTAGCCTGTTTCCCGAGAGAAGAGGCCGAGCCTCGGGTAAAGAAATATAAAAATACAACTTTATTACCAATGGTCAGATTCAACTGAAATTAAAGACAGCCCAGCAGCAGATTATCATCGACGAAATCCCCAAAGCAGAATTTGATAGGAGATAAATTAAGCCCGATATTAAAGGTTAAACAGCTAGACTGGGTAACAATAGCTACAGACTTCATGGCACGGTCTTCGGAACGAGCGTGCAGGTTACAATAGGCCCAGTCTTATGCTAACCTCTCTTCGAGGTGCTTTTTGAAAAGGTCAAAGAACTCCAAATATACGGGCGAAGATAGCAGGAAAAAAAGGTACGACTTGAGGACAATTTAGCAACGCTTGGACAGAGAGGGTACAGTAACGAACCTTTTGAATCGCAAATAAATAGACGCGCAGAGAAGCGGAAGACACAGTATTATTCAGATTTTCTTCGACGCGCTATCAGACAGTTTTACTCGGATTTTCTTCGACGCGTTATCATACACAATCTTTCGCGAACCATCCGCTTAAAGTATTCGCTTTGTGTGTCGCACCGTTCCGTGTTGTGTTATTTCGCATGTGTCTGTGTACTATCGATATGGAGTAGAGACAGAGAAAGGCCCTGCTGGGGGGGCGTCCGACCCAGTTGCCACCTAGGAAGATGCGGAGATCCTATCTTATCGCCCGGAAGCTATCTATTGACCACACCTACAAACTTCCACATTTCCACCACGAGGACTTCAGTCTGAGCCGACAAAGGTAAGCCGTGAATGGAACGTGCAAATGGATAAGATTCGTTCGCCCCGTCGTGACATCCAATGAACTCGCTTTAATTACATAAAAAATCTCGAAATGACCTTGCTTATTACGGTGATTAAATTGCACCAACTATAATTTTAACATGTAAAACCGTACAGCTTTCAGTTATTAAATTATGCAAAGTATTTGATATTCAGATTGTACGACGCTATAATTGTCAATATAATTATATATATCAGTGATCCTCGTTAACCTCAAAATTAACAATATATAGATTAACATTCATTCAACAACAACAACATAAAAGGAGTAGTGTTTTTACAGTGCAGGTTAAGCTCCTACCGGAACAGTTTCTTTTCCGTAAATACAAAAGTAAATGTCAAATTAAGATCAGTTTAAATTAATGTAGCTAACTTTAAACATGCCGCCGAACTATTATTGTATTAATTACTCATGTATTTTGGATTGCCGAGTTATGAATGTGTGAGTGAAAGTATGAGTGAAAGGGGCAATGATGTAATGTTTATGCATGTGCTCTTTTATAGAAATTACAGTATATATATAGAACTAACCCTGTAGTGTGATTTGTACTACCCTATGTAATCTCTTGGGCTCCAACTGATGGCACTTACCCTGGGACAAAAGGTAAATAGGTTGTTAATGATTGCCTTTTGTTTATTTGTTTAATTGTTTTGTGGGTTTGACCTTACCCTCGTAACGTAGAATCAGAATGACGTCAGGCACGTAAAATAAGTAGACGTCGCGTTAAGTTACGTTAAAGCATATTGCTGTAGGTTTCTTTTAGTGACACAGAATGAGCAATAGGAACTGAGGGGAACTTATTTCCATTATGTAACAGAACCAATTTTAAACTTGTTTTATTCGAGTCAATGAATAGCCTCCAATCAGTTGAAAGACAAGGAAAATTTAATTTAGTCAGCAAACTGGACACATCACAACAAAACACGAGAGAATTTTGTTTCGAGAAATAAGGCACAAACTCTTTTTCTCGGTGTCTGTACCAGGGAAATGTTGTTCCACAAGCCAGCAAGTTATTTTCATCAAGTCTGGAACCAAGAAGCTCAGCTGATTCTTTAGATAAATTTAGGTCTCTAACTAAATCATTGAGTTCGCTTTGAGTGAACAGTATAGGGTCACGAGATCCGTGAGGGGGGTCATAAATGTCATCTTCCATTTCACTTCCTTCCTCCGAATCACTTAGTGAACCAGGATCACTTACGCACTCAAGACTTGATGGAGGTGTCGGTACAGGCAAGTCTGGACAGTGCAACACAGATCTCATTGCAGAGGGAATATTGGGATACACCATCCTCTTCTTGTTTCTAATATTTCGACCTACAATTTCACAGGAACAGAAGTAACAATCATTGCTGTGATCCTGAGGCTCCCTCCACACCATGGGTATTGCAAATAGCATAAATGGCCGGTTTCCCGTGCTCCAGTTTCGTAAAGATTCCACACATGATCTACATACCTTGTGTGGGGCCCACGATTTATCTTGATCTCCTAGTTTCATTTTAAAGTATGCGTAACATGCTCTTCTTACAAAATCTGTAATTTCCTGTCTCTGTACCCGGGGAACAAATTCACCGCAGAGGTAGCATAACACATCTGGGCTATTCAGACAACCACGAGATGCCATGGACACACCACAGTAATGTACCACACTGAACAACCAAATGTTAATGTAGGAGATCAACGTATCATGGAAGCAAATTAGGACTTTTGACAGTTACATATAAAATTAATTTCAAATGATATATCAATGTTTTACATAGTATTATTTTCACATTTAGGCAAGAAACATTAATTTAAATAAAACAAAACTTCTCTGTATTTAAAGCTTATTCGTCTTTATTACTTGTTGAATAATTTTGAAACGTACCAGTGACATCTAGCGACAATCACTTCAATTGCACTGAAACGTGCATACCACAACCCACATATATAAATCGTGAATTGTAAAAAAATCTTGCGTGATGTGAGAAAACTAATGCCAGTTTCAGCATCAGCAAGTTCAAATACATGTAAAACACCCAAAATTATTAAAACAACAGAACCCTTGCGGCCCTGTGTTATTAGCAGCGATCTTCCCAGGAGAATTCCTCGTTGCTACAGATTTCTACAAAACTGAATCAGATCTGGCTGGCTCTGGGATGGGAGAGTTGAAAATAAGGGTAATTCAAGTTTTGATAATGAGAAGAAAACAACAGGTGAGTTGTTTTAGAGACTACAGATTAGTGACATCATATTTAAATTAAAGTACTGTATTTACAACTTATTTTAAAAAAAATTCAATGTCATTAAAAATAGCGTAATCTAATTATGTAATTTTGTAACAGTGTCTTCCATAAAAAAATAATTATGGCAGAAATTGTGAAGATATATTTTGCATTTTTATTATTTCAAGTCTCCTTTCTGCCTTTTTAGCTAATCGCGACGATAAGGACGAATGAAATTGAAATAGCCGCGTCAAAGCAAGGATTCTAACCTGAGATCTTCGGTAGGGAGGCGAAATCGTAAATCGACCACACAACGTGCTCGATCGAATTTGTTATATGTCTACATTTCTGTTGGAGAGTTGTGAATTCACTCAGCAAAAACATGTAGCTGAATTTATGTTTGGAAATTTGATATCAGGGTGCCTAAAACCGTTCTTTCTCTCATTGACCCAAATATTTACAAAAGAGATAGGGAGAGAAAGAGAGGGGAGAAAAGGTGAAATACAGCATTTGCTAGCTTAAAGGATCATCTTTCCCCTTCCCAAAATAGCAACGCTCATGCATGCCTTGCCCGAAATCTTTCCACGTACCATGATACTAACATCACCCCAGGCTGATATTTAAAAGGGAACTGAGGGCGAATCACCCCTCAGGTTCCTAACTATTGGCACTTGGGATTATATTAATACAGGGTGTCGCCCTATAACAACGAGAAACTTTCAGTGTGTGCAACACGAATAACTTTTATTTGATCATTCTGCTCGTTGAAGCTTTGTTTAGACGCAACAAGTGTCCGAAAAAAATCTACCCTGTGTATATATACTGCCATGCGGTACAGTTCACGGTTGCTACTTGCAGTATTATTTGTCTGACAGAGTGACCAATTAATGCAGAGGGTGAAGACTTGTAGACACAACGTATAAAACCCTTATGTAATGCAAAAGCATGAAATAGGATATGGAACATATTGCATGGATGGCAATAAGAGTATGGTTTAAGCGGGAGGGAGGGGGAGGGGTTAAACCCTGAGACATCATCGTGCCGCTAGCAATACTATAAACGTTACTATGTTTTCCGACAGAAAATAATTTAGAGGCAACGGTGATTCTCTATGGCTGCAGTTGTGACGCTAGTTAAAGCGTCTTCTAGAGTTTTATTTTGAAAATAAATATCATGACAAGAAATTTTAAAAATAAAAACTATAGGAAAAATAGGATATTGGGTCACGCAGTGGAAAATCCAAGGTATTACTCATTCACTACATATAGTAAAAGAACCTCTTATGAAGCCCCACATGTTTTTCCAGCGACTAATGTTGATAATTCTGCCATTTTCTGTCAGGAACAGGAAGTCGGCGTAACCGGAAAAGGATATTAAGAACGAACGCACAAGGATATGACCTGCCAAGGGTACAGGACTCGTTGCTTATCAAATTGTAAGATAAAGTTCGCCTTTTGAAAGAAGTGCAGTACCCGATATTCTTACGCTGGAAACTACTAGTTTGGGGCATTTCAAACAAGAAATTAAACTGATTTAGTCAATGTTCTTGCTTTTAACCTTATTTTCTATTACCATAGAAAATAGCTTTCTTCCATTTCAGTTTCATTTTCTTACATGTAATTCAACTTCACCACTTATTTCCTTTCCATTTAAATGTTGTTCAACGTTTAACTCCAGTGGCATAAAAGCAATTACAACGATTAATATATGGTACGCGTATTATGACAAGTGAAGTTAAAACGTTTGATCAAAATGTGAGAGACCTCCTTGGACCACTGTCTATTTTAAATACTTTTATTTTGCTGTTCGCATTTCTGCTTCCTCAGTTTCCTTAGCATGTTATCTTTGTACATTTCTTTATTTATGTAGTTCCTTCCTTTCCTACAGTCTCTTCTTACTAGTATATGTACTCCATATCTCCTTAATTTTTTCATGATCCAGATATACATGTTACCCGGTGGAGGCACAAGTGGTTCGGATCCCACTTTAAACTGTAGGTCCAGTCCCGATTAGCCTTACTGTACATTAAGTCGACTTAAAATACCAAATCAATCAATCAATCAAACATATACATGTTTTCACTGCTGTTTTCTGTGTTCAGTCCCTTTTTCTTTTTATATTCAAATATTGCACAATACTTATCTATTTCCATACTTTGCTAAACTCCTGACTTTATTCATTCCTTATGCTTTGTGCATTATATTTCTTATTCTATATTCTATATTTAGAATTTCTCTGATAAGTTATATTTAATTATTTCTCTATGACATCTGCATCTTCAATTTCACTGCTTTATTAAAGCTCGTTACTTATTCAGTCACTTATCTGATAATTTCTGCGATTTCGTTATACTTTCCAGTTTCCTTCCTTCTGTGCATAATGCCAAAAAAAAACAAAAAAAAAACATTCTTACCATAAGACTGCTTTTACTCTTGTATCTGCTTGTAGCTACTCTCTATAGTCTCTACTGTCTAGACGTATGTGCATTTCCTTACGTTCATTTCTAAAAATTTTATTTTACCTTTACCTGCAAAACAACTACGTAAGCTCTCCTGAAGTTGCTTTTTTCGGTCGTGCATCATTTATTTGCAACCATTTTTGTATTCTCGTCATTGTTTTTTTCTTTCTACATTTTCTTTCTTCTTTAAGTTGACCTACATTCCTATTAGTCTTCTCGTCCACAACTTCAACGTTCGCTCTGCTCATTTGAAAGGTATTGGAGCAACAAAGAGGCCTCGTGTGGCGAATCAACACATTGGAACGAACCTTATCTGGTTCGAGAATCACCTTAGACATTGAGATGCAGTAGATTGACGTCAAGGCGCCCCCTCGCGCCTGTGACGCCGAGCTATTCTCGAGCTAGTCAAAAGGGACGAAACAAGAACAAAACGTCATCTGCCAGCATCACAAGAACACAAAGTACACTGACGACGAAGCTGCGAAAGGGAAACCTTACAATAACCTTCCCCCTCTCAAACCGCGCAGCACTTGGCCCGAAGCGCATACAACTGTTGCAATAGAGGGACTGAAGTCCCTACCTGCTATTTTGCGTAGCGTTTATACAGAAACACCAGTACAGTCGTATACATTTCCAATGGCTAATTTATGATTTCATTTCGAGAGGGTAACTAAAGTTGTTTTTCGGTGCAAATGTCTCGCTCCAGTCCGCAAAAAGGTCGCCCGCCATGGCGGAGTGGTTAGCACATCGCGCTACGACGCCATGGTCCCGATTCGAATCCCGGCCTGGGCATGGATCAATTAATCATAATCAAACAATCCAGTCCGCAAAATTATTGGCAATGAGGCTGAACACTCCTGTTCAGAAAATTAGTATACTCACCAACTCTTCAACCCTATCGAGCGTGGCACTTTATCTGGATAGAACATTCACAATATGTGAGCAGTACTTTACAAAATCAAATATTTACGCCATTGCACATTTTTTCCCCTGGGTCACCTCCTCGGAGAACACTATTTGTAGGACTTTGCTTTGATATTTAATTTTAAATTTAATCAACCTCCACAAATGATGTGCTTAATTTGTGAATTAATATTTGGTTCAGGTGTCAGTAAGATACAAAATAGATTCTTTCTTAAATTTTTGCGGTTCAAGGAGCGGACAGTGACCAGGCCAGGACTCGTAATTACACGGGATTGTCAGTGACGAGATAGCAAGTCGACTACTCAAAGCACTCTGTCACCGAGCCGGTATTACTACATATTCATCTCTCAGACTCTGCATATCTCTCCCTTGCTGTTTGTATCTGTCCGTCTGTCTGAATCTTCATTTCATCCTTGTTCTGTTTTATGTTGGTATTTCTGTTCTCCCAACTCTGTCTTTATCTGTGTCACTTCCTATCTCTCTATATCATTTCACATTTGTTAGCCAAAGAAAATACAGCCACACCTCAGGTAAACGTATTTGTGATTAAGTTCGTTGGAATCAAATGCAAGATTTCCTTTATCCGAATTCTTTCTCTATCCAGAGTTCGAGGTGTCTCCCGTACACTCAGTTTGTTTTGCTTCCGATTCACCAGTGCACTTCGACCGACTTTGCAAGAGACACGCCCATACGGAGCACGATAGCAGGTGGCAGAGAGGGACTCAAGGACAGGAACGACCCGTGTCACGTTGAACATGCAACAAAAGTCCTCTTGTCGAGCCACAACAAGGCTGGCAGCCCCGAGTGAGCTGCCTCGCAGGCTCTTCCGCTCCCGTATCGATTAACACACCGTACCACCCTCAACAAGTTGCTTTAAAGAAACATGGGCACCTAGATTTCAAGTATAATTAGAAACAAGAAGAAGAAGATTGCTGTCCTTAGGGCGTCCATACTGGCAATTGGGTGGTAACATTTTGATGGAGGAGGTAGATTTCAGACTTCAACAATTTTTAAAGCGAAATTCGCGTCAAGCTTATATTGCAAATAAATGAAGCAATATTCACAAAATGATTTTGATTTCTTTATTTTGCTTAAATATTATGGCGCACAGGTTTTTGAAACCCGTACAATCCGGAACAGATAAAGTTCTAGGTTTCATTCCATAGTTTTGCACTCATTTTAAACTGTATTTCACGAGCGGCTCAAGATAAAATTTTCAACCGGGCGAGGTAGATTTTGGCGCCCCCTCCCCTACTTTCCACCATCGTCCCATAAAAAGTATGTCAATGTCATATATTTACGGTTTCAATTGCTAAAAATAATACTATTTTTTAAAAACATATTTTAAATATTAACTGCTAAAGAACACGTTTATCGCCGTAGACATGTGATTCTTTAATACCTACATAATGCCATTAAAATAACAGTAATTTCTTAAAATAAATTGCTACATGATTTTTTCAATATACTTATTATGTTGCGCAGGAATAACTTCAATTATTTTTTGTCTACACGAATCTAACTCTCTTAAAAACAAATAGTCATGCTCATGTAATCAAAAATAATGTTTTGTCGCTCGGCCCTTAAGCCTTTTTGACTACCAAACACGAGACTTGGTGAACGGTATCATCGTGCGTCTGTTAATTTTTTTGAGGGGGAACTACAAGAGGTACAATTCGGATAAAAACAGCAGAAGCATGAAAAATCAGGCGAAACCAGCGCTGGTTCGGTAGAACAGTTAGTAGAGAAATGCTAGACATTCGGGTTTAAGTCCTGGTGAGACCTGCATTTCTTGCTTAAATTTCTATGCACCGCTTTCCTGTTGAACAATTTGTTTCCAAAAAGATTGGGCCTTCTTGCTGCTTCATCCTTCCCACAAGGAAGCGAAAGAAGTGTTTAATATTACCCACACAAACATGAGTGCCCGCAGACAATTTTGTAAGGTGAGTCAAAAAAGGTTTGTCCCGAAGAGGGATGTGGCGAATTTCCCTTACATCATGTTTACAGGTATGATGAAATAGAATTTTTTTTTCACTGTTATTGCCCGATATGTCCTACTTACATATAAACTGACTTTTTCTTATTGACTCGTAATTATTTTATCGTGTATCGTATAGTTCCTTACTGTCGCACCACATAGAAAAATACAGAGAATCTTGTGCTGCACGCCATTCTCTCATTCATTTATGCTGCTTGCTGTTATCATAATTGCAACGAACGAAGATACAAGAAAATAATCATTAGTGAATGTGACAGGAAAGTATTTTGCACATTGACTTTCTACATAATGGATGGCAATGATAACACAAATACCTTAGGGAACTATCATGAAAAGCCACGTATATGATGACTAATAAGAGAGTGATAAATCATTCTTTCCGAGTTTTTATTAATTATTACCAAATAAGCACGACTTCCTTTCAGAGACGTAGCGAATTCCTGCACCCATTTGTTGGGGGGGGTTAATGCTATAGTTTATCCCCCTTTTAAATATTCGTATTTTTTTTTTTAAAAAAAAGCGTATGTAGTAAAACTCTTGGGGGGTTAATGCTATAGTTTATCCCCCTTTTAAATATTCGTTTTTTTTTTAAGCGTATGTAGTAAAACTCTTGTTATATGTTGGGCACATACCCACAACCTGTCTCCTGCAACAGTAGCAGTAAACACAAATGTAATTGTAATTATCAATGTTCCTGTACACATTTACTATGTAAACAACCCACATCCCAGTTCAATAAACAATATGCTGGACATGAAAAGTCCTGACTTCGAAAAAAAAAAAACCTCTTGTCTCCTAACTGTAACATTGTCCACTTACTAGGCAAAATTGTTTTGTGAGCATGTCGTATTATTTAGTATTATGTTATTTTAGGTACTATACGTTGTTACCATGCAATATTTTGAGTAATTATTACAGAATACTGAGAACCATTAATAAAATAGCACTTCTACACCGTCTGCCTCTTTAGGTTGATAAATTGAAATGTGATGAAGGAATGCTCACAACGGAACATCCATGTCCAAGACAGGATCTGAATCTGGAACCCTGAATGGAGAGATCGTGAGTCTAGCACTCAACGCTCTCGGCTACCAAGACAATAGTATTTCTGGTAGAACGTCATTGCAAAAAGATGCATTTGCTTAAAATTGTATACTGGTACTTCACGATGAAGTATTATTTCAAAATTGATATTAATAACCAATGTGAGAATATTTCTGTTTGAGTTATTGTTTTAAGTCCACTTTATGCACAGAGAGGCTAATCGGGACTGGACCTACAGTTTAAAGTGGGATCCCGATAATATTTCTGTCTCCTACTGCAAATATGGACAGGTAAATACATTCAAAACGACAAACATGTATTTCCAGATTTTTCCATCCTTCCCTTCGCTAGCCTTCACTGATTCACTTGTATGTACAGTCACCCGCAATAATAATGGGATATCTGCATACTGAAATACTCACTTCCCTGCCGTTAGACAACACACGCAATGCCAATCAGGCAGCGAGGATTTCAAGATCTATGCCCTGTCCCAGTAGTTATCTCTGGAGCAAGGCCGCGCATAGCGTCACAGAAGGGGAGTGGGCAGATTGAAGCAGTACATGTAATCGGTTCCTTTCCCTCCACGCAATCCAGTTCTTTCTCACGTGTTCACTGGTGGAGCGTGTCGCGTCACTCCTTGCAGAAAGACTTGTTTCCGTTCGCCTGCTCCAGAAATAGGTGGGACAGGGTATAGGTGTCCCATATTTATTACGGATGACTGTACAAGCCTATACAAAAAGTTTATGCTCAGATTGCCTAATCGGAAGTGGTCCTACGGTTTAAATCTGGATCTGAACTATCAGTGCAATGTGAAACCACCGTGGATCGAACCCGGAGCCCCTTGTGTATGCCTTGATGAAAATATGATTGCAGCAGATTACGGCTCACACGTAACGATTTGGACAAATTGGGTGAAAACTGAGGAACGCGGCCATAGAATGCAATGGACGTTAAAAGTTTACATTCCCCTCCCCCCGGACAGAATGGTTGCCATGGCAACTGTCTCCCGTAGGTTAACAATGCATATTGTTAAGCAAATAACGCTTTGCGTGGGTACTCCACTGTGAAAAAAAGTTCTGGGGGAGTCTGTTTTCAGTTTCAACCGCTCGAACAGCGCCTCTGTGCGTAACAGGCCTGTCTGGACTCCGTGCACGTCAGGATATGCAGGAAGGTCGCGGGTTCATTCTCACAGTTTCATAGGAGATTATTTAATCAAGAAAGTACAACGTTACGGTAATTAACCAGCGAGGCAGCAACAATACAATGCTAAGTGGAGGGAGAGAATGGAGGCAGAGAAGGAACACGGTTTGAGTTATTTTGTGGAGGTTCATGAAATGACACCCGAGTGGAATTTTTGACGGATACCTCACCGAACGGATACATTAGACGTACAATTTGCATTGCCTTATAAAAAATAAATAATATACAACTGTATCATAAACATGAACCACGCTGGCCTTCAAGGTATAAAGTTTACCCTAATACAAAGCAAAAACGAATTTTTGTGTTCGAATCGCTGATAATTCCATCGCTACCACATGGTATTTTTTTATGTGTGTTTAAGTCCACTATATGCTCATGTAGGCTAATCGGGCTGAACAGTTTCAAGTAGAATCCACTTAACAATATGCCTCCACCGGGCACAGTACACGGGGCCACTTGACGACAAGTGAAAGCGTTACAAAGCTTAATGTGAGTTGTTTATTTTCCTCCTGCGTGTTCTTCCTCGCACTGAAGCAAAAATATCAGCTGCTTTCAAAGATAAGGTATCGGGAAATTCTAGTTAATGTGAGTTGTAACGTGAAGGGTAGTTTTCTTGTTAACACGTTCTATGTATTTGTTCCACGTAACATGTCTAGTAAACGTACAATTTCAGGCTTTTTTTTTTTTAAAAAAAAAGAACTGTTAGGAAGATGCTCAATGTTCACGAAGAAATTTTACAGTTCGTTGTTGGGGATAGTGCGGCAGAAGGGATTTTTAACGTAGACGAAGTTGCTGTGCACTTCGCGTTTTGTCCTGAAGTAGCAGACGGAAGGTACTATGTATTTTGTAGTACCTCCATTGGTTACATTGAAAAGGTTCAAAAATTGTTTTTAAAGACAAGGGTAATTTCATTTTGTATTTCCCTACATAGTTCAATAAGACTGTAACCTGTATCTAAATGTTTGCACTGTATGACCACTATCTTTGAGTATAATACTTATTACATATCATCATGGACGTCCAGGGGGAGGGCAAGGCGGCACAGTCTCCTCGAAAATGGATGCCAATCTAAAGTTATATATTTCACACATATAATTTCATTTCAGTCAGTAATTTATGTTAATCAGAGGCGGCGATTAGGGATGTAGTTGCCCCCCGCTTTTTGCTATTTTTGTCCCCGCACTATACCGCGTTTGTTATAACCTGTCCCGTTTCCCGCGCTAGGGCTCACTCGACAGTTTCGGTGCCAATGAGAAACGAGGAAAAAATCGTCTGCTGGACAGCGAGGAGCGAATGGAAGCCAGAAGAGAGGCGCTTACGTAGACGCTGTTGCCACGTTGCGTATTTTAATTGGCTGCCTGGCTTTGACTTTCCCCAGCACCGAGAAAAGCCAGCCATCAGCTAGCGCGGGAACCGGGACAGGTTGTAACGAACGCGGTATATGCTAAACCTTATCTACCAAGGGAAAGTAAACTGTCCTTGCCTCCCTTCCCCAGTTTTGGCACCTTTCTTCCCCAGTTTTGAAAGGTTGCATGTGTGTTTCATGTTTTCTTTATTTTCAGCATCGCACCCCCTAAATTTCTTTCCGCACCCCTTCAGCACCCCTAGAGGATTAATCCTGGCGCCGCCGCTGACGACGTACCAATCGGACAGCCACGGCTCCTCATCACGGTAAACGTAACCGTGTAAATATAGCCAGTCCCCTATGCAATGTAAAGGAATTTACAGTATTCTTGAGGATGTGAAAAAAACGCACATATAACATTGCGTTGTCGTTAATATTGGGCTTATTGCATATCATCACTGTCGCCGTGGATGCGCGCCATTGTTCAATGGAAGCAAATGCATTTGTTCTTTTCTTATTTCACGTCGCTTTCCTTTCACTTTTGGCTAATCGCAACGATGAAGATAGATTATGAAGAGGCACTCACAGACCAGGCATGGACTCATACCTAGACACTTCGGTAGTCAGATTGCGAGTCGAACACTCAACACGCAAGGACTATAAAGCTGTGCGAAGAAAATCAGACAGAATGCAGAGTTGAAAAGAGAAGATTGAGGACAATAGTGGAAAATCAAATATAGTACGCAATAGAGACAAACGCTAAGAGACAATGTGCAGTACATACACTGGATATATATATATATGTATATATTAGGTTCACTGACAAGTTTGTGAAGATGCTGGATGAAAGCGCATAAACTAAGCAAGCTTTTCTCTAACCGCTAGATTCAATGTAGATCCGTGTCAACCCTCACAAATGTAATTGTGCATAATACCTCTTAAAAAGTGTCGCGTTGTGCGCCTTACTAATAATCACGTGTATTTATATAGCTAAAAAACATCAAGGTTTCCTAATCAAGGGCGTCGCTACGAGGCGAGCGAGGGTGGCTGAAGCTCACCATTGAAAAAGCCTTAGTCCACCTACATGAGAAATTTTAATAAGCGTGTACAGCAGATCTAGAACCACGCAGAGAAGCATAAAAATAAATAAAATGAAACAGATAAACAGAGGAAGCCATGGCTGTAACTCGTGCTTAACTTTGGAGGGGCAGAATCGACAAGTTCTCCATTCCATAGAAATAGTGTGCAGGATTATTTGCTAAGTAACTGTTACATTTGCAAAATCACAAATATTACTTTTTATTAGTTTGCTCCTCAGGTCCAAAGATTTTAAGAAAAGTACTTTTGTACATTTTAATAAATCTGATTTATTTGGGGGGAGCAAGTGTTCCTCTTGCCCTCGCCAAGTTACGCCTATGGATGGAGAAAGGAGTAAAAAGAAAACAGCAGAAAAGAAAGAAATCATGAAGAAGAGAGGAACTGTTACGAATAAAGATAGAGAGATGGAAGAAGAGCTACAAAGATAATAGAAAGAGCGAAAAGAGAAACAGGAAAGGAAGAAAGAGGGAAAAAGTGAAACAAAGAAAGAGAGAGAAAGATATAGAAAGAAGAAAGATAGAGGAGATAGAAATAGAGAAACAGAGAAAGAAACAAAGAGATAGGAATTAAAGAAGGAAGATTAGAGCGTGACCACCGAAGCAAAGTAGTCAATCTCATCCCATAAAATTCTCTACCGACGCCAATGTTCCTAATCCGCCATAGTTTCAAGCTTAACATACTGGTCAGCCCTCACCATTAGTTCCATCAGACAACCCAAACGGCAACACTGGCGGCCATGACCGCGAGGTGTTTACATCAGGACGCACGTGTAAATTCATCTTATAATACTTACGAACCACTGCACTATTCCCCGGCTATGGCAAGAACTATCTGGCGACTCCATCTTACGCTTCTCCTCAAAGGCTCGATCGGATGAGGACTGCTACGGGAGGAAGATGATTCTCAGATCTTTACAATCTCCCTTATTACAATTCCCTGCTGCGTTACGGAATTTCCCACTCAACTACAACATTTCCCTTTGACCGAATAAGACCTACATTTTGCACATCTTCTTGGTTTAACGAACATTAAGAATATCAATTTTTATCATATCTATATTTTATATTAAACACACGATATGTACGGGGGCTACGGTGTTGTTAGCTCCAGGAATCCAAACACAAACATCCGTGTCTGACTAACTATAACTTAATTTCTTACCTAGGGAACTGCAACTCTATTATTAATTAAAAGTACCTTTCCAAACAGTGGTGTTCCCAAAGGGGGATGGGTGGGGGTCATAACCCCCTCCTTTGGCCCTGTATTCCTTAAAAAAAAGAACGTCAAATGCAGGAAAATAATGCATACGTACCCCCCCCTTCCGAAAATCCTGGGCACGCCACTGTTTCCAAACACGGGTCCTTCGCTCTGTCGCTCTCTCACGTTGTAATCAAGGAGTGTCGGGTTAGATCCCTAGTAGTGGCACATTGGCTTCGATTTCGCTTGAAACTGTAGGTGGTTGTTGTTTTAAGTCCACTTTATGCACAGAAAGGCTAATCTGGACTGGACCTACAGTTTAAAGTGGGATCCGAACCACTATGTGCCTCCATTAAGCTGTAGGTCAAGTCCCGATTAACCTATCTGGGCATAAAGTGGACTCGCAACAATGACAAAACTCTGACTTCTTGCCTAACACTCGTCATCAGTAAAACACTACCTGCTGGGGCATAGAGGCTAGCCGCACAACTATAAATCCTCTTGGGCTAGGAAATGTCTTATCTCAACACGCACGCAGTTTCCGCAAACCATACTGATATTTCCCGCTTTTCCTAAAAAATTCCCTCCGGAAACACTGCTCGTAGGAACAAAAGAGAACGACCAACACAAAAGGGGAGGTAAAAGTCAAGGTCGAGAGTTGGTCCAGACGAATGAAGTCACCTTTGCAAGACGGAACCTTTCACCGCCAAGTCATTTCTGGAGGGAGCAGAATGTGCATTCTTCCATTGGTTACTCGGACTTTTTTTTTCGCCGCGTGTTACTAGCAATAGTTAACATCGACAACTGAAAAGATTTGATTTAAAGTTGGTTACTAAGTACAGGCAGGGCCATACTTGAATATTCATGTATTAGTACGTGTGTGTTGTTAGAAACTAGCGTTGGTCATTTTTTTTTTTAAAAGCAAAAGGTTTATTATTTTGATGTTCGATTTCCAGAAATAAAATGATAGGTTTATTTTTACTTCCCACAATTACTTGGTCGAAGCCAGGATGATGTGGTTCGCACCGCTAAATATAATAAAACTAGCCCTCCGCAACCTTTCCAAGGTGACGATCAACCCTCAACAGAACTTGACAAGGCTTGAGGTACTCCACTTCCTAAACAACCCATTAGGTAAACTCAAACCAGGGTTTTTTGCCTCAATGGACAACCTTCAAGTTCTCAGAATTCAGAATTCAGGATCAGTGATGAAATTGATGAAAGGACTCTCATCATAAACGCCAGCAGAATAACCATAGAGGAAAACTGAGTTAACTCGAAAAATCTAGTGTAAAATACAGGAACCAACTTGATAATAAATTTTCCATAATTCTTCAAAATTCCAGAAATGAGATTTTCATATGAGAGATCACGCAACGTAAGCTTCCCTAGATATTTCTTGAACATGACGTGTACAAGTTAATAACAAAGTAAAGTAACCATACATTCCAGATACTAACATGGGCGTACTAAGACTTTCTTCCCAGCAAGGGAGGAAAGGAATATATACAGTGTGTCCGAGAAAAAATATACCAATAAAGAATTTAAATAACTCAACAATCGTTAACGATAGAAATGTCAAATAACATTTATTTGGAAGAGAGAAGAAAGGATTCTTTTTTACCACCAGAAGGGAAAAAATCGTAACATAATTAAGCGCATGCGCGGCTTTGTTCGTGAGTAGTCTGTACAATGGCGCCGTTTACTGTTCGTCAGAAAGTTGAGTGCTGCTTTTGGTTTGCAGAATTGAAGTCTCCTGTAACGGTACAAAGAAGATTCCGGCAACAATATGGACAGGAAGCACCAGAACGTCATTACATTGTTAAATGGCATAAACAATTGCTGGAAACAGGGTCTTTGTTGAGGAAGAAAGGTAGTGGTCGGAAGCGTGTGAGCGAGGATAAAGTGGTTGCAGTTCAGGAAGCTTTCCAGAGAAGCCCGCGTAAATCTGTGAGACGTGCTAGTTCTCAACTTCAAATTCCACGTTCTACTGTGCATGATATCGTACATAAAATGTTAAGGGTTAGAGCCTACAAGTTACAGCTTGTTCAGAAACTGAAGTGCAGTAATAAACCCGCTAGGTTTGATTATGCTAGTGAAATGCTTTCACGCATTGATGATGACAATGAATTCCTGACACGCGTAACATTTTCAGATGAGGCTACCTTCCACATTTCCGGAAAAGTGCATAACTGTAGAATATGGGGTGAGCAGAATCTCCATGCAGTTGTTGAACATGAACGCGACAGCCCCAATTTGAATGTGTGGTGTGGTGTGGTGTGGTTTGACACGAGATTCCGTAATTGGGCCCTTTTTCTTTGAGGAAGCTACAGTTACAGGTGCAAGTTACCTGCAAAAGTTGCAACAGTATGCTGTACCTCGTATACCTCATGGGTACATGTTTCAGCAGGATGGGTCCCCACCACATTATGCCCGTTGTGTTACTAACTTCCTTAATAACAATTTCGCTGGTAATTGGATTGGGAGGGGTGGACCCATTAAATGGCCACCACGGTCATCAGACTTGACTCCTTTGGAGTTATGTGAAGACTATGGTTTACCACATACCTGTGCAAGACCTCAATGATCTCCGTGAAAGAATTATCGATGCATGTGGCTCCGTCACTCATCAAATGTTGAAGAACACTTGGATGGAGGTTGAGTACCGCCTTGATGTTTGTCGAGCCACCAAAGGAGCACACATTGAGATCTACTAAGGTGAAATTTTTTTCTTGTTCTTTGGTTAAAAAAAAATCTATGATTTTCTCTTCCAAATAAACGTTATTTGACATTTCTGTCGTTAACGATTGTTGAGTTATTTAAATTCTTTATTGGTATAATTTTTCTCGGACACACTGTACTTAGAAATTATATCAATGCTTTATTTTGAATTATTTGAAAGGGGGAATAACATTATTTTACTTTACAACGTAAAAAAGCACAATGAACCGAATGAAATGTTTAACCGTTAATTTTCCATTGTGGAGAGACAAGCGCCCCTGGTCCCCGCTGGATATGGCCATGTATAGTAACGGTATGAAATGTGAAAAAATAAAGTAGTAGTATCAACTAGAGGAGTCTTTCCAATACTACTACTAATAATAAAAATTGCAAAAGTAATAATATATATGTATTATTGCTTGTTTATAATAATAATAATAATAATACCGAATTCTATTATTGCTACTATTAAATTTTATGTAAACGATCTGCACCTCGTTACAAACACTTCTGACGACACCCACGTCTCTTAGGGTCAGTAGCGTACGCAGGATTTTATCAAGGGGGGGGGGTTATTTCTAAAACCTTCTCCAAATTCACATTACCATTGTTTTTTTATACTTTATTTAAATAATACGCATAATTAATTAATAATACTTATAATTAATTAATTAGCTAAATTACTACTAATAATCCTACTAATACCACTACTACTATTAAGTAGTAGAGATCTACATAAATATAGTATCTACGAAAGCAATAGAACAATATCACTTTCTAGTCATTCGATTTTTATAAAATTCTGGGAGCATTTTTTTTGTTTCTTTGTTACGAAATAATTGTCTGCTCAACGAGGTGAAACATTTTAAGTGTGAAGAAAAACAAGAAAATATATTAATAAATTAAAATAATCAAAGTATGGAACTCATCCAAGGAGCTGCGGTGTCTGGTCGGTAGAACGTCTGGCAACCACGCGGGAGATTGTCTCTCTGTTCTTGCCAACAAAACATTTTACAATAGTTAAGCTTATTGTCGTTTGAATAATGGTCTAGTCAACAAGGTGAGACATTTTAGAGACATATTCAAACATGCTGCGGGCCTCCCCAATGGCGCAGTGGTAGCGTCGCCGTCTTGTAATCAAGGGGTCCCGGGTTCGATACCCGGTGGAGGCACAAGTGGTTCGGATCCCAGTTTAAACTGTAGGTCCAGTCGCGATTAGCCTTACTGTGCATAAAAGTGGACTTAAAACACCAAATCAACCAACCAATCAAACATGCTGCGGTAAACAACGGGAAGGCGGACTGGTGACTGCATGTTTACATGTACAACGAACTAAGAACTTTCTTTAGTTAATTCTCATTGTTCACACAAAAAAATACATGTTCATTGAACACTGGCGTACATAGAGGGGTGGCTGATGGGGTTACAGCCCCTACCGAAATTTTGAGAAAATCAGATTTTTCAAATAAAAATCCGTTAAGAACTTTAAAAAATCAAAATGTGTAAATGAGAAATCTGTCTTAAAGTGAGTCCCGATTACCATTTGTCTTTGAATACAATTTTAATAGACTGAAAAGCTCCAAAAATACGAAATATTTTATGCATGCTGCCCTCCAAAACTGTCATGTGCTATCCACATTTACGATTTCAGCCCATCTCGAAAAAAAATCCTGCGTACGCCAGTGTATTGAACATTGTTGAAACTGAGATACAAAACAAGTTTTCTCTCTTTTAAATCATAGTTGCCCTCATATTTTATTTTCAAGAATACTTGTTAATTTTCAAGGTTTTCTCTCTGAAAGACGCATGTGTTTGGAATGCTGTTCTTTTCTCCGTGGTGCATGGAAATAATAATTCAAGTTATTATTTTTATTATTATTAGTAGTGGTAGTAGTAGTAATAGTATTGTCCACCAGATCTTTGACTGTGGTAAATTGGCCATTTATTTTTTCTTCGGCATTTTTCATAACATTTCACAAGCTCAAGGGGGGGGGGGGGGTTAAACCCCGTAACCCTTCCCTTGCGTACGCCACTGCTTAGGGTACCTTTACACGGAGCCCTTTTTGGCAGTGGTGTTTTTCTACATCTTTTGTGAACAGTCTGCGGCGAGTTTGTGAGCGTACACTAAATTCTATACTATACTCTGTCCCGGAAATCTCTGAAGCGAGCGAACGAAAGCAAGTGCCTGCGCAAACAGTGACTGGAGAGGGCTCAACCAATGAACAGGTGCGAGGGAACGGGATTCCGTGGAGGGAGAAAAGCGACTGAAGTTACTAGCCTTTGCAATAGCGTCTATACTCTGCCCCGGGTATCTCTGGAGCAAGGTCGCGCATAGCGGCAGAGGAGGGGTGGAGGATCGAGTGGGCAGAGCGAAGCAGCACACGCTACTGCGAATGCTGGTAACTGCAGTCCTTTCCCCTCCACATAATCCCATTCACTCTCTCGCGTTCAGTGCTGGAGCCGTCTCGCTTGCGCAGATACTTGTTTTCGTTCGCTTGCTCCAGATATATTGGGACAGAATATACTGCTTCGCTCCGTCCTCCCCTTCTCTACCGTTATGCGCAGCCTTGATCCCGAGATTCCCAGGATAGAGTATAGGCTACGTCCCTTCGCGGCACTCGGTGCCTGCTTCGCCGACTAATCACGTCTTCATGCCTGCATTTTTGCTGCCATCAAAATGCAATAAACTTTCACCTCGTAAGACGATAACGAGGAGAAAAAAAAGAAAAAAAAATATCCAAAAGAGGCTGGTGGTGCATATTTGCAAGAAATTGAAATACCAACACACTACGATTGTTAAAACTTAATGCTTGACAGTGTTGCCACACGAATGACGAAACTGTTCATATAAGTACAGGCTGAAGCAAATCTCAGACGAATCGAAAACTGCACTCAGATAACTAAGACGAAGCGCTGATTATGGTATCGCATTTCATTATTATTGCCCCTTCTCGGTATTGTAGTGGTTACTACTGTCAATGAAAAGCAAGCTTGCAGACATCGAAAGATGTTAGGCTGCTAGAGTCTCATTCTATCATTGTTGTAATTGTTGTTTGCAATATGTGATAATTTGCTGTTCGTAACACAACAATTTTATCCAAGTTCTTTATTTTCTAAATATATATATATTTTTTTAATTTACACTACATCACATACTAAGAAAAGTATTCTAGTAACATCGTTGCTCTCATTGTTGTAACAATTTAACCCTAGCTAACTTATTCTCGAACATGTTATATTTTCTCCTGTATAGAGATTATGCCCACCTATTCTACTTCTTTTTGTTAATTGCTGCGACGAGGTCGAATGATGATCGTATGAGATTGATGAAGACACAAACAATGTCCTATCGGGGACTCAAACCTAGAACCTTGGGACGAGGTCAGTAAAGTGAACGCTAACCGAGAACATTCTTGTTCCGCGTTCTACTCGTGCTGACTATAAATGTCTTTTTTTTTCCTGAAGCACCGGCGTACGTACGGAGGGAACTGATGGGGCTACAGTCCCTCTCAAAATTTTGAGAAAATCATCTTTTTTAAATGAAAGCAGTAAGAAACTCTGGAAAAACCAAAGTGAAAAATGCAAATCCCTGTTTGGGGGCACACAGTTGTTCGGATCACACTTGAAACTGTAGGTCCAATCCCAATTAGCCTTTCTGTGCATAAAGTGGACTTAAAACTCAAAGTCAAAAACCTCTTAAAATGAGCTCCGATTACCAATTTGGTCCTTGAATAACTTTCAAAAGGAAAGTTAAAAACGTCAATTACGAAATATTTCATTGTGTATCCACGCTCCCACAGAATGCAGGTATTTAATGTCCACTGTTTATACTTCCAGCTCCCTAAGAAAATAAAATTTCCTTTGCTGGTGTTTTGAAGGGCGCTTCATTATTCTACAACTAACTATAGTCCTCATCGTTCCGATTATACTAAAAGAGTGGAAAGCATTGAAAAAAAAGTACACCGAGGTAAGCATAAGTTGGTGTCTGTAAATAGTTCAGTGGTCTCGGTTACTTGTTCTAGAGAATCGAGACAACAAAAAGTAAATCGACAAATCATAGGTATTGTGTTTTGAAGGTAGGGCGAAAGAAAAACTGCAGGAGCTGTGCAATGTTTGCCCATTTTCCTGACGATTTACAAATACAATTAGAAAAGACAGGAAGAAAACGAATAGCGCTTACCTTAAGCAACATGATTGAGCCCGTCATGTTCCGATTGCAGCACGATAAAATCTCACAGTCCACACGCAGTTCTGTCAGACACAAGAAGAAGACCTTTCGTGCACTCAAACTGAAAGGGAATATCAATGAACGGAACCACTTTCGTCCCTCGCAGTGTTATATATAGAGTACGTACTTATATCGCGAACCGAAATGTGTACGTTATCGAGTGCAGCTGGAAGAGACCTTACCAAGGTTAGCGTCAGTGTTGCCATAGCTACAAATTTCCTACTGCTCTTTGTCGGTCTCCGTGGTGATGTGGGTAGCTTAGCTCTCTACGAACCCATGGGTTCCAGGTTCGAACCATGGGAAAGTCATGAATATATCATCGTGTTTGTCTCATAATTTATTTCGTCAGTTCATTATTTATCCTCGTGGTTTCCATTTTAAACTGTAGGTCCGTTCCTGGTTGTCTGTGGCCTGTCTGAGTGTGTTTCAAGTCCACTTTATGCACAGGAAGGATAATCTGGACTAGACTTACAGTTTAAAGTGAAATTCGAACCACTATATGGCTCCACCGGGAATCGAACCCGGGACCCCTTCATTAAAAGGCGACTACGCCATTGGGGAGATTACCCTGTCTGAGTATAAATGACTTAGAACGAAATTTCGCCACCAAAGTGGAATGCCAAAGATCAAACATGCAATCGTCAGTAACACACGGAATCGGAATCCAACATTGAAACACATGCTTCAAAAATCGAACATTGGAACACACCCACTCTCATACTCCTAGGGGATTTATTTATCTAGCTCACAGAGAGTCTAATCGATTTTCAGTTATCATGTCGGCAGTTGCTGACCGGTTCTCTCTCCGAGGACTTGAACCTTCCTTGAGACTTTTCGCGAAGGCAACCTTTGTTGAATGGCTCTGACGGGGAACATCATGCGAGGAAGCCAGAAGTCACAGTTAATGTGTCGTCGTTGCTTTTGATTTTTAGGAAATATAGTACACTAATATATAAATTTTACCACATTTTACCTCCTCCTTTCGACACCCATCGTGACGTCACAGACAAGACAACTGTAAAATAAACGTCATTGTCGCGATTAATCTAAAGTTGCAGAATAGCGACGCTAAATTGATGATTGATGATGATTGACATGTCTTGCTACTTCATACTATGTGTTGTTTGTGTTCATCTTATGTGGTTGTTCTCGTAATCACGACGATGAGAATGAATAGTGGTTAAATGGAATATATAAAAGGATCATCACATATAAACACACACAGTGTGAAATTTGAGGGGCGTCTGTGGTATTCACTCAACGGGGAAAATAACAATAAAATAATAAATTGGAAACAATATCATCAGAAAGGGTGACTATCGAGATAGAGATTCCTACGTTACTGGAATACTTTTCTTAGTGTGTGATACAGTGTGAATGAAAATATAATAAAAACTTCGATAACGCAGTGACCTATAATCTGAAGACTGAATTCGGAAAACACATCAGAGTTATTTATGAACAAGTGTTGCTAATTCAGAGGGTCATCGCCTCACCTATCATCCTTGGGTCGTTGTTGAGAGCTCTGCTGTTTCTCTTTTCTAGGTATCTGGCGCTGCAGTGTGATTTGTAATAACCATACCGTTGGACTCATGTTGCACATGGAGAGACAGTGTCCATCATGTCACATTTGAGTAATCTTGACTCCAAATAAATGACCGCGTATGTTGTTAATTCGTTTTGTCAGATCCGCGGAAGTATTCATACGTTAATGCTGTTCTCCTGGCAATAGTTTGTGAAAATTCACTGCAGCATTCGTCTTTTTCACGCATTTCCGAGCATTCGACACAAAATGAGCCGCTTCTTGGAAGGAGGCAAGATATCTTGGGGGGTGCACCCATTATCGTGTTTATCAACTCACGTCTGGCAGTTTGTAACTTCTGCAGTGTAAACCAATTCTTCACACGTGGTTAAGAGCGACTGATATCTTTGAACAGCTGCTGGCGAGACATGCTGTTTGTGTTTCCATGTCAGGCAACATCTGTGTTCAATGAAGGGTGTCTTTTCGAATTTCGTAATCAGCGGTGGCAGTTTCGTTTTTCTCTCTCTCTTTATTCTTGGTTATATATCGTACTACATCGAGGGAAACTTTTATTTGTAACCAAAGGTTCTCAAGTTCCATTTCTCCTTAGATCCAGGGATGGTATCGAGATGAGACGAGACGAAACATTCTTCAACAATATCTTTGTTTCGACGGAACAAACTCTGACAAGCAGCATTTTATCCTGAATGCAGGCAACCACGCTGCACATGTTCACAGTTGTCTCCAATAGATAAACTACAATTACGATAGTTAAAATATATGACAACGATTTTAAACCCATGCATAGGGCCAAGTATCTACCGTGTGGGAGATGTGTTTATAAACATGATGATTCAGAAGGAATCTCCAATATTTCGTGAGGTGAATGTATTCATGATTCTAAGTAAAATATTGTACACATTGATAGATTTGGTGTTTTAAGTTTGCTTTATGCACAGTAAGGTTAATCGGGACTAGACCTGCAGTTTGAAGTGAGATCCGAAGCACTATGTGCCTCCACCGGGTATCGTACCCGGGACCCTTTAATACAAAACGACGACGTATTATACACATTTCTTCTAAATTACCCTGCATAGGGTTTAAGGATTGACTTTACGGAAGGCACTGAAATACCTATCTCTCTTTCCTGGAAACTGTATTCTTGCAGGCTGACAAAACTCTAGCGCCTGGATCTACAGTCAGGATATGTTTCTATGGTACTGTGCGTTATTCCGAAATATGGTGGTTAACGGTTCGATTTTAACAGAGAGGCGCGAAAATATCATGTCTAATTTCCGGACGCCGTGATCGTTGGACTTTCATGTAAATTAATCTTCGTGATGCATGCAACAGCCCGCCTTGAGGGCCATGGTCTGCCGAGCGACTTTTCATTGAATTAGGCGTGGTCAACGCATCGAATTCCTTCGCAGCTGTTTTCTGGCTTTGTGGACAGGAGTCCGCTATCGGTTCCAAGCAGGATTGTTAAAGGTCCAGGAATTTTAAATAAATTCAATTCCGGTCCAGGATAGAAAATCAGCAAGCGTAAATGGGTTCTGGACCGTAAAGAACCTTTTTATCTGTGAAGTATTTCAATTCGGTCCAGGAACCTTTTTTCCCGATCAATTTAAATACGGTGCAGGAACCTTTTTCCAACCAATTCGGTCCAGGAACCTTTATTCCAGAATCAATTTAAATACGGTCCAGGAACCTTTTTTTCGAATCAGTTTAAGGGTCCAAGTTCCGTATTGAAATAACATAATCCGTTTTTCATGAACAATTAAAATACGGCCAAGGAACCTTTTTTCAATGTAACAATACGCAACTTGGACCGAATTTAAATTGTGCGAGAAAGAAGGTTCCGGTCCTGCAGCGGAACCCAATAAAACCCATTAGAATGTATGGGTTCCTGGACCTTTAACAACCCTGGTTCCAAGTAGCTACCCAAGTGTCGTCACGATGCTGTGTCAACAACGGCATTTTGGATTCGGGATCGAACCCGGGAGAGCTCGAATGAAAGACGAGAACGTAACCACAGCTGTCTTACAGTCACCGGCAATAAAAATGGGAGACGTAGATCCTGAAATGCTCGCTTCCCTGCAAGGCGTTGTGTGTGTTGCCTAACTGTACGGCGGAAAGTGGTTTTTTATAGTAAATTTTCAATGTTAACTTCTACCATCGCCGTAGGGTTAGGCATCACACATATGCCTTGCAGGGAAGCGAACATTTCATGATCTAGGTGTCCCATTTCATTGCCGGTGACTGTACATATGCCAATTATCAAATTTAGTGGGCTCGGTTTTCGCCCCACTCTAAAACTCCAGGCACAGTTCCGATCAGCCTCTGTGTACAGAATGGAATTATATACCAGTCATCTATCGGATATTCGTAAAAGGTACAGTCTCCGGCAATGAAAATGGGACACCTAGATCCTGAAATACTCTCTTTCCTGCTATGCGTTGTGTGTTTTGCCTAATTCGACGGCGATAAGTGGATTTTAGTGGCACATTCAATGGCAACTTCTACCACCGCTGCTGGGTTAGGCAACGCACATGACGCCTTGCAGGGAAGCGAGTATTTCAGGAACTAGGTGTCTCATTTTTTTGCCGGTGACTGTACATTGGGCATGGGAAAAATTATTCACATATTGCTGTTCATAGGTTGGAAGACACGAACCTTCACGCTTCAAAGGACTCTTTTCTCGTAGGTATACAGAAAGCTAATAATAACTGTAGACTTCACAAATCGCACGGCCAAGGAAATAAAGTATCTGATTGGTGGTTGCCATGACAACAAATCGACGTATCCCGAAGGTAGAGGAGCGGGTGGCAAATGAAGGGAAAGGAGAGAAGAAAACACGTTTCTCGGGTCCTCCCGGACAGAAACCTTTTCATGCTGTTCAATTAGGTGGAAAATGTAGGCGAGTTTCACTCGGCAATCACTCCAAAGTTTTCCCCCCACTTCTCGCGAAACAATACGTTCCTTCCCGACAAAACGTAGATTCAATTTCACGTCTGGTCAGCAACATTGACAACCGGTTGCAGCTCGTAATGATACGGTATCAAGCGCTGGCAGCGGGGCCTATCGATCAAGGGTCGCTGGCATTTGCGATGGAAAATCAAGTGGTGCATGGTTGCCTGCGTGCCCAAAGCTGAGATACATGTACTAAGAATTGTAATACCGCTTGTCTAACGCAAATGCATGCTGTAAAAGGTTACATCGGAACTTTCAGCGAGATTGAAAATGCACGCTACTGGGTAGAACATAACGAACTTCTCTACATTTCAGCAAACAGTTTCACAGAATTAAATTTCAGATTAGTCCTAATCAACTTACCATTTTTGAATCCTGGTTCAAACTGTCCTCAGTGTGGAGAGTTTTTTGCAGCAATTATTTCATATTAAACAGAGAAACTGACAGTGACAGTGCCACTTCACTTAAGATTGTATTCACCATCTTAACCAGTAACAAGACAAAAGAACATCAATATTTCAGTAAAGTGTACAAGACAATTTCTTCATTCTTTACGGATAACACTTGGTAATACGAACGAGAAATAATATCAAAATGTGAGGAAAATATTGCATAAAAGGCGAGATTTTTATGAGAATTAAAGTATAAAAAAGGCTTCAAATCCTAGTCAAAGCGAGTTCAACAATGGCAGAAAAGGTACCATTGTTGGTGAAAAGGAAAGATATAGACACATAGTGTGATCAAAATGAGAGTGAAACATTTCAGGAGAGCTCAGATTTTTAGAGAAAAGCGAACGAAAAAAGCTCGAAAACTCTCGGCCGCGGGCTCCCGGTCCTCGAGTCCACCGTCTGTCACTGGGCATGCAGTAAAAATTTCGAATAACTCGCTCGAAAATGGGCGCAGAAAGGCGGGACCTTAACACTTTACAAACATGTGCAAAACTGGACACCAGCTATCTGGATACTGAAGCACTGACGCGTCCAGTGCCAAACTCAGCGTAAAGCTGTGGGTCTAAATGCCAGCAGACGCGCTTCCACCGCCCGGCTCTACTGTTCTCTTCAAACATAAGTACCGCCATTTTCACTCCCACATGGGAAATCAGTAACATGATTACATCTACAATTGTACAAAGGTAAGTACCAGGGGTGCCCATCCCCGCCAAGGCCTATGACGTACTCCCCCCAAAAGGTAGAACACCCCCCCCCCCCTTTGTGCCGAATTATCTACTCCAATTATTTAGCCAGACAAAATTTGTGGAACAATGTAATACAGACATATTTAAGGAATATATGTTTACATCATAGCCCAGTCAATGGAGGACAAAAAAAGACTAATGTCGGGACTAATTCCGTAAAAGCTGAATTTTGGTCAGTTGTTAGAACACTACTATTAGTGCAAAATCCCAAAAGTTCCCAAAAATTCAAGTTGGGAGGCTCCACCTTGAAATGACTGCCTTAAAATGCATGGTGGTGTTCTTACTGGAGGAACCTAGATATATATACTCCGGAGCAAACCAAAATTCCTTCTTATTTGGTACAGTCACGGACACTGCCGGCTTGTAATGAATGCATTGACTTTCAATGGAATCGTTACAAGTCGGCATTGTCCGTGACTGTACAAGGAATTCATTTAGTAAAGCTTGACATGTGAGGAAAACAGCACATGCCCATCAGACTACATCGTGTGTACTCTACAAACTGCATAAAGATGTTTACCTTGTCAATTGTAACACAGAACCTGACTCAAGATATCTCAATTTGGAAGACTAGTGAATGCAAGGAACTAAAAAAGCCAAAAACTCTCAGTGTAACAACTTAAATTGAGATAGAACTTCACATTGTTCACATGGGAAAGAGCCTTCATGAAATAATCTTCTTTTATACATCAAACCTTTGTGCAATCTGCGGTGGGTTTTTTCACGCTCAAGACCATTACAACCAATCACAGAATATTATTCTCTGTCACAGTAATCTATGGAGCAAGCGAACGAAAGTAAGTCTCTGCCCAAGAGGGGCTCGAACAATGACATTATGCGAGGAAACTGGATTGCGTGGACGGGTAAAAGAGACTGCAGTTAACAGCTGTTTGCATCAGCGTGTACTGCTTTGCTCGCTTTCTCCCCTTCTTTTCCGTTATGCACGGGATTGCTCCAGAGATTCCCAGTTTAGAGTATAGATGTTTGTTGCTGAAAGGGAAATCTTGCCTGTATTATATTATCCAAATGTGAAGGATTTGAATTTAAAACCTGATCAAAAAGGGAACCGATGTAATGAGAAATTCATTACAAAATATTTTGTAAAACGAATGTCAATATTTTCGTATCATCAATTACAATAAATGCTTTTTTCTTTCAAATAATAAAACAATTTAATAGAATTTCAATTACTTGTACTTTCAGAAATCAAATTGGGTTGTTCATAAATTGAATTTCTCCAAAAAATATTATTTAAGGTAAAATTGTAAATACAAAAAATAGTATTTTAAGGGTTCAGTTAATTTAAAGTCTTCTAATAAACATTTCGTAACATTACCAAATATACAAAACCATTATATGGTTCGAGAATTATTAAGACTTTTAACTCGGAGTAAAAAAAAAAGTGCTCCCCTGTGCATAGCACCACGCCATGAAGGCGTATAGGGGGTGTGGGGGTAACGCCCCACACTTTCTTGATCCGGTCGTGAGTGGGGGTGATGTTATCAGCATCACGCCCCTGACCGCCTTTACCCCCCAGAGTTTCCCCCAGGTACGCTGGGTGGGCGCCGGGGCCGCTTCCATCGTTAGAAAAGTTCCCGGATTTGAACCGTCCGGGGATCGAACCCGGGACCTTTAGCATGGTAGTCAGACGCGTTACCGACTTTTTTTTTTTTTTTTTTATTTTTTTTTTTATTTCACAAACAATTACAGAGTTACATCAATTTTTGTTTACAATCCACATGCTTGCATAAATACCTCTATTTTTTGCTTACATTTTACCTAACTTTCCATATTTTACATTCCTATAAATAATACATTTCTTAAATAGTTTGCATATAAATATGTACGGGCATCGGCCTCAATTTGTAAGTAAACTGATTGAAAGTATTCGCACAATGTTTGTTTACACATGATGTCTTTTGGAGTACAGGCATAATAGATGTAGTGTGCTAATAGCCACTGTATTGCTTGCAATTTTCTTAACGGGAAAAGCATAAAATCTGGGAAGATGAGATGTTCCACTGTAAAATATGCAGAAGGTTTCCTACATATACTGCCGAGACAGCGGCAGAGGAATTTCCAATTGTCTGTCATTTTAGTACAAGTTGTTAATCTATGTCTGAGGGTATCTACTTGATCACAATTTATGCAATTAGGTTCTGCCTCTAGATTAATCCGATATGCTCTTTCTTTAGTTAATATTGTATCATGAATCACCAAGTACCATATCGAGCGCACGGGGGCTGGAATATGTTTTGCTGTTAAGTTGCGCCATACATTCGACCAGTTAATATTAGGTTGCTGGTTCACTATTCTGGGTTTGACCTTGAGCCTGTCGCACTGTTGACGATACAATAATTGCACTGTAATTGCTTCAGTCTGTATTTGTGGACTAGTTATCAAAAGATACACAAATTCTAATGCCGTTGATCGGAAATAACTTGTATCACTGTCAAAGTTTGGCAGTAATACAGGTGCTGTAAGTTCGATGTCTCTTAAGTAGGCATGGAGTATATATCCGGTCAAGTTCGGCGTATCTTTTAGCGCCAGTTGAATATTTCTATGATTGAGGAGAGCCTGTGCTTGTATTTCAATATTCATTAGATTTAGTCCACCTGTTCTTAATGGTAAACACAAAGTGGTATAGGCCACTCTAAGTACATGGGACTGCCATATAAACTGTGTAACCAGCCGTCGTATTTCTGCTGCACGTGCTGGTGGGAGTGGTAATACTTGAGCAACATACCATACTTTTGAAAGAAGAAACACGTTGCTATAAGTCACTCTAGAGATTATGGATATATTCCTTCGCTTATCGCAAAACACTGCATGTCTTAGTCTTGATATCACCACACTATATGTTCTATTTTTCATTTCTTGTATCGTTGAACAAAACACTACCCCCAAGATTGTCACTTCATTCGCAATATCATAAGGTGAATCTTGATAGCAGTTTATTGGGTTTTTTCCTAGCTGCAAAATTTTGGATTTTTTATCGTTTACTTTTAACCCTGTTAATTCTTGCGTTGTTTTTAAGATAGCCTGCAACTTCTGCAAGTCGTTGTCATCATTTATCAGAACAGTTACGTCATCTGCATACGCGAATGTTCTAAACGATTTTCTGTAGACTTCCACTCCCCGCACCTGTTCTTGCATCCACCGTACAATGGGTGCAATTGCTAAGCCAAATGCAAAGAGTGATAATGGACACCCTTGTCTTAATGATCGTTTCAGTGGGAAAGACGTTGACAGTGTCCCGTTAACATTAAGGCGTACTCTTGCATTTGTGTAAAGCAACTGAATAGCTGATACAACTTTTTCTCCTAATCCTACTTTTCTTAACAACGTAAAGAAATAATCGTGCTTGATTGTGTCGAACGCGTTTGCAAAGTCCAAGGCCAGGATTGCTGCTTTTGATCCAGCTTTCTGTTGTTGAAGTGCCACAACGTCTCTTAATGTATTTAACAGTTCAAAAATTGCACCATGCGCTCGAAAGATGAATTGGTGTGGTCCTATTAATTTCTCCGCCAATTGTTGCAGTCGTTTTGTGATTAGTCGTGTGTATATTTTATAGTCCACACACAAGAGTGTTATCGGGCGAAAATTCTTTGCCGAGGTGAGTCGTCCTGGTTTCGGCACGAGTACCATCACTCCTAACAGGCTCGTTTGTCCCATGCGCTGTTGTCGGAAAACTTCATTTACCCATCGCGTCAGCATGGTCTGTACCACTGGCCACAATGTTTGGAATAATTCAATAGGTAAGCCATCGATGCCTCCAGCGCGATTGCGTTTGCCGGCCATTACAGCTAGTTCCACTTCCTCTCTTGTAAAAGGCTGTTGAAGGAACTCCCTTTCTTCCTCTGTTACTCTTGGTATATAGTTTTCGATAACGGAAAAATCTTGTTCCTTATCAGCACTTGTGTCACTGAATTTATTGGAAAAGTAATCTACTAAATGTCTTTGAATGTCTTTCGTATTTGTAAGTTTGACTCCTTCTTCATCGTCGATCTCTGTTATCAACTTCCGTTGTTCTCTGCGTCTTTCTCCTAGGACCTGCGCCAGCGAAGGTTGTTCTTTGGGATCAAACATTACTAATTTGCTTCGATAATTATATCCCTGCATTTTTTGGTTGTACATCCTCAGAACGACCGCTTGTATTTTCTTATATTCACTCAGAACCGTTTGATCTGTTTTGAGTTTGTTTGCTAATTCTCTCAGAACTGCATGGTAAAAGTTATACTTCTTATAATAATCCGCCATTTTTTCTTTACTGTATTGCATACAAAAGTATTTAATTGAGGGTTTTAGATAGGAGTCCCACCATTGTATGAAGTCCGTCTGTCTATGACTCATGGCTTCCCATTTTCCCCATTGTTCCTCAAATTCCTTACGAAAGGCTTCATCTTGAAGTAGTTGAAGGTTTAATCGCCAATAACCTCTTCCTTTCCGAACGTGTGGGATATTTAAAGCTATATCTAAATGGACACCTAAATGATCACTGAAACAGTTTGGAAGTACCTCTATTTTTGTTGAATGCGAGAACAGTTCTTTTGTTACATAAAACCTATCTAGTCTACTAGCCGCATTTGTTCTAATGTATGTATATCCTTTTTCGCTAGGGTGTTTTCTTTGCCACACATCTATTAGGTCAAACCCGGACACTAAAGTTTTTAAACTTGGTGAAGTATTAAACCCAGGGGTTTGATCCTCTCGCCTTAACGTACAGTTAAAGTCTCCCGTGCACAATATATGTTGTCTATTTCCGCCTAGAGCTGTAGCTACTTGAGTATTGAAAAATTCCTCTCTCTCTTTCCGTGCGTCACTACCAGACGGAGCATAAATATTGCATATCCACACGTCACCCACATTTACACAAATTAGTCTACCTGATGGATGGTATAGTACATTTGTTACTGTAATACTATTTCTAACTATAATTGCCGTTCCCGTTGAGTTATGATTACTATTATTATATACTACATAATCAAACCCAATATCAAGATTTTCTATACCTAGTTCTTGAATACAAACGATATCTAAATTATAAGAACGTATATAGTCTATGAGAGCTTTTCGTTTACGTTCGGATGAAAGTTTGTTGATATTTATTGTAGCCACGTGGTAAATTATTTTCTGTTCCATATGCTTGCTTTGCATTAATGTTTTATAACACTCGCTTGAGTTGTCAGAACTTAAGTTATTGGTTACAGATATTAAAAATAAACACCATAGAACAGACACTACTACCATTACTACTATCTATATACTTTGTCAAAGTTAGTTATTATTCTCCGTACTATCACCGGTACCTGTGTCCACTGTCGTATTTACTGCCGGTTTCCTTGCCTTATTTCGTTTGGGGTGAGGTCGCTTCGACGCGGTCGGCGATCTCGACGTACTGCGTTTCTTCTGGCGATGCTCAAAGGTGTCTTGGCGACGGCGCTGAAGTTGCCATTCCGCTTCCTTGGCCTGTGAGGACTTCAAAGTTCCGGCATCTATGGACATAGGCATCTCATTGTTCGCACCTTCCATCTTCAATGTAGGATCCATCATCTCGGGGGTGGATATCCCTTGATTTGGCTCCGGCGTGCCGTCGGACGAATCGACCGACGTGTCGCCATGCTGCTCAAGATCCATGTTCACTGGTTCCAGTATTGGGGTGTCTTCTACATTCTGGTTCTGGTCTGTCGACTCCTCCGTTATCACCTCCATTTCACTTGCGTCGACGGACTCACTCAGGGGTTCAGCTGGTAGCTGTTCTGTCTGGTTTTGGGGGGAGTTCGAGGTCGAAGCGCGATCCAAGTTATTGGCGTTGGTCTCGGTGTGCTGCGCAGATAGGTTCGTAAAGGTTGCCGACATCACTGGTTCGGTGGCATCGATCTGATTGGGCCCGAATCTGGCGACATTAGCATACAATGTGGGATTCTTCACAGGCCCAACAGGACGTCGTTGGGGGCACTTCCCAGCCACGTGTCCCCCCAAATCGCAGATAGCACAGGTGCGTTCCTGACCAAGATACGTCACCCAGAACCGTTGTCCACATATTGTAACATACGAGGGAATCGGGTGACGTAATGACATTTTCAAGATTTTTCGTCCCGTTCGAACTTTATAAATATGTTCTCCTGTGTACACTTCGTCCAGAATTTTGTCAATAATTTTGCCATATTGGCTCAAAACTGAACGTATGTCGTCATCTTTGAGTTCCTCGGGTACTACGTGTATCCGGACCGTCACATAGTCCATATCTGTCCACGTCATGTCAACACTATATTCATCGGTATCGTCGTGATATTTAACACAGCCATTTGAGGTCTGTATCAACCGTTCACCAAGCACGCGCGAAGTTAATTTCAGGAACACACACTTATGATACAAATCAATTTCTATACTCACTACTTGTTCTGGCGTTAGCTGCAACGTGTCGTTAATCCAACGATGTAAGTCTAAGGTCGAAGGTCGAGTTGCAACATTTCGAAAGTTTAATTTCAGAGTATTAATTCGTCGAATCACCATTCTACTAACTGGTTCTATTCAACAGGACACAAAAGTTGCCACGCGAATGGAAAGTAACCGCTTATGCAGGAGCAGCGCGCACGACGTCTGCTCACTCACGCGTTCCATGCGAGACTGACCGACTGAGCCACCGCGGCCACTTATCTCGGAGTTATTCACATAAAGTATTATAGTGAGTTTTTCTACAGAACCACTCTTTTTATTTTTCAAAAATAGATTTATTGATATATTATGAAAGTTTACAAGCATTTCTGAAAAATCCTGAAGTTGACAGGTTCACCGTTCCCGAGAAACATCCAATATGGAAGACTCTTTTCAAGATGGCGGTCATCAGCACGCAGATGGCGATTGGCTACTCGACTGAACATGTCTTAAGTGGTATAACGATTGATTCTACCAAGCCTCATGCTTTTATCGAAAAGTCAATGATTCCGGACTTACCGCCAGACTGTCATAAAGACACTTTTTTGGTGCGGTCCTCCATTTGGAGACACATTTTATACAGCATCTTTCATTAAAATATATTAAAACTGATATCGTTTTAAAGCTTATAAATTAGGCTACAACTTTTATTCGAAGCAATTTTTTGTCATTTAATTTGTTCAAACGTTACAAGGCAAAAACTTCAGAAAGTGCAAGAGAAAATTCACTTTTTGAAGATTATTGTTTAAGTTACGGCAAAACCACCAACATTATCGAAAATTTAAACAGAATATTTTTTGTAGCCCATCTAATGAGGATAAAGACTAAAAAAGATTACCTGCTGATATACGGAGATATAGATCATTAACTGAGAGTCTGCGAAATTGATGTGGGGGGGGGGGGTGCTCGGAGGGAAGCACCGCGAGGATGGGCTTTTGGGATTTTGCACTACTAGTAGTGTTCTAACAACTGACCAAAATTCAACTTTTAGGGAATTAGTTCCGACATGAAATCTTTATTGACTGGGCTATTAGATACTTTAGGCTCACTTTATGTTTGCTACCATAAAACGTACAAAACTGCTCAGGCTGACTGCCATTGTTAGTGTACTGAACCTTATTCTTAGCAGTTTGTCTGCTTGACTAATCTTGTATTAATGCGAACAGCAGCCTCCCTCCACCCCGTCCCAACAAAACCTATTCTAAAGGCATAAGGGGTGGTGTTTTATTTCAATCCTATCTCCGCGATCACCCACACATGGGTAGAAAAACTGTACATCTATAACTAAAAATCAATAACAAGTCAATCAAACGAAACGATCCCCCTCATTTTTGAGTGAAGATATATAAAATTGATATAAAAATGTTGTCTCCCCCAAAAAATTCCCATGACGCAGGCGCGTCATGAAACCCCTTGTGGGCACCCTGGTAAGTACCATAGACAGTCGGTAGAATTTGTCCTCGCAGCCTTGAGAGAACGTTGTTACTGATGTCTCTATTCACGTCTTCTCTTCCTTTGTGAAGTGGTAAAGGGCAAGAAGCTGTCACCCATGGATCTTAATGCGGTCTCTGTCAAACGCGTGCCTTCTCTTTGCCCTTAAATATTGCCCTTTCTCTGCAGACAATGGAAATTGTTAACAGCCTCCGTAGAAATGGGGTTAGTCGAAAGGACTAAGTCTCCACTGAATACAGGATGAATGATTGATTCTTCCCGTTTGTTCGTTAGCAAGATTTGTTCTATTTTATTGTTGCAGCATGAAAAAAAGTAATAATAATAAATAAATAAAGAATAAAAAAAGCTTGTAGTGGTATATTGATCACTTTTCATAGATGCCGTTTTGGAGAGAAGCAAGACACTTTATAACCCCCAAGAATACCTCAAGGGGTAGAGGACCATCCATCCCCAATATACACCTTCAGATACAAAACAGAACTTAGTGACGTTATTTTGTGCTCTTCAGTTATTATTTTGAAATGTAATTGTTACTTTAGAAGTAACTGTAAGTTACTTTTACATTTAGGTTATTTAAAACTCGTACAACGTGTTGCATGTTAAATCGCAGGAAGTCGTCTGTTTTCTTACCTACGACTTCCTAGCAGTAACATGACTTTTCATAAACTATAATAAACCTCCTATGTTTAACTATAATATATATGATAAAGTTGAAATAAGAAAATTCCAAGTACCCTTTTACTTAAAAAAATATTCGCTCTTAACAAATGTATTATGTACGAAGATTAAAACAATTCCTATTTTTTAGCCAACAGTACTTTTGTTCATTGCTATCGAAGCGACAGAGCTGCCGTAACTGTCGTTACCTGAGAAAGTAACTTTGTTAGAGAAACTGGTTACTTCCAAAGATAGTTTTGTGCTTACTTTTTGTTTACAGTTGCCAAGTAGTGGTAAGTTATTGTTTCTGTACAAATTTCAGCATCTATTCGTTTAGTAGAGAAAAACTACGACCATATTTGGAAATATCGCGTAAAATTAAACCAAAATCACATTTTTTCTGTAATAAACGTGCTTTGCAGTGCTGTTCCCCTACTTTGTTTTCATATAAACAGCTTCCCAATTCAAGTGTACCCCGCGAAACGCTCCGTGACTGCGTTTTTTGCGTTGTTAATATTGCATACCGTTGGCGTGTTCAAAGGGCTTGACCTAAAAGAACAATCGGATTGTAATGGAAGAGCAAACCGGAGCAGAGGCGGATCTAATTAAAAGGGGGAGACGCGGCCCGGCTGAATTAATACCAAGCAAGTCTTTCTTTAGCAGTGTTTAAGTTTAAACTGGCGAATGAATTACACAACCTAATTATCATGGCGGGTGAAATCACGATCACTAATTGGCTTTGATGCAATTCCCTACTCCAAACTAAAATTAGGAAGCTCAGTGGCGTGTTTGCTCTTTGTGGGGGGCGGTTATTTGTGTATCTCTTCACAACAAGATTGCAGTGTAGTTGTATGCTAGGAATGGTGCCGAGATCGATACTCGTCGAGTCGAGACCGAGATAGACCTTTATAAAATCGAGAGTAGTGTTCGGAAACTCTCGATTTCGTTCGAGAACATTTGAAAATCAAAATTAATTTGCAACTTATTCGGACATTTCGAGCGCGAGGATTTACAGATTGGTGATCTATTTTGTTTATCGTAATTGCAAAGTTTGTCCGTTAGTAACAACCGGTGCCGGCCCAAGATGGGTGCGGACACGATTAGTTTATAGGTATATTTCGTATTATTTCCCACGAGTAGTGAGCAGAACATGTTGAAGGTTAAAAGGAAATGGGAGGTTAATAAAAGTGTGTTTCAATTCCGATACTGGAGGGAAGTTCATTTTACAAAACTGGATGTGCTGAATATCAAATTATTATTTTACGTACCAAAGTGGCAGTTTTTAATCGTATCCAATGAAATTCTCTATGATAATTACCTTTTCCTTAACTTTCATTAAATTTTGACGCTGTAGCAAATTGTTCCAAAGAATAATATTTTGACTTTACGATTTCATTCTATAATTACACGAATAGTGGATATTGACTATTTTTGAACACGATTTTTATGTTGTACTTTGTTCGGAATATAATTTCAGTAATTTTGGATATTTTTAAGTAGCCTATGTCAAAACAATACATGAAGTCAGGAAAACTCAGATTAATTGCTTAATTGGAAGTATCAGCGCCCTTAAATTCTCCATACATCATACACAAAACAATTATTTTTATTTGGCTCGGGGCCCCCCTGAAATGCGGCACCAACGAAATAACCAGACAACAAATAAGGGAAATGTAGATACATTTGTAGATGCCGTTTACTTGTCATTTGACGTCTGAGTATTTAAGTCCATTTTGTGCACAGATATGTTAATCGGGACTAGACGTACAGTGTCAAGTGGGAACCGAATCAGCATGTGTCTCCACCAGGTATCGAAATCCGGACCTCTTGATTACAAGGCGACGACGTTACCATTACGCTATCGGGCAAGCAGGAACTATCAACTACATTGTAAAATGGCGTTTAGTAAATAACGACCCCCATTTATGCTTTTGATTAATCTTGGAACACAACGTAACGGAATGCAATATTGGGAATTAATATAAATATTTCATAAGAGTAAACGACAAACAGCATCAAACGTTATTAAATATTTAAAAACCAGAGAAACACAAAAACCTAAATAAACAATTGAATAACTTTGGACTACCGACAAGGCAAAAAATTCCCGGAGTGTTTCAAAATTAGCCTCTCTGAAACGACCCTTTAACATGGTTTTATATATATTTAAACGAGGAAAGTGTGCGATGAAATTGAATAATTAACCACGAAGTTGTCAACCGTTAATTACTAAAGCAGCTTCATTAGAAGCAATCGTTTCCATGGCAACGCAATAAAACGCGTTCGTTATTTGCAGGATGAGGTCCATGAAACTGTCAAATGGAATTTTCAAACGGGCTGAAAGGGGGAAAATGAAAAGGTTTTTTTTTTTTTCATTTTTCCATGCTGAATTACGAATATACGTATTTAAAAGTCGATGTGAAAATCAATGCGTATCAGAATCAGTCACCACCGCGAACATCTACTTCAATATTCAACTCGGAAAGAACCTACCCGATGCCACCCCGAAACTCATTACTTATAGCTACCACACCGTTACACTATATCCCGGATATCTCTGGAGGAAGGCCGCGCATAGTGGCAGAAAAGGGAGGGATCGAGTGGGCAGAGCGAAGCAGTACACGCTGCTGCGAAGGCTGGTAACTGCAGTCTCTTCCCCCCTCCACGCAATCTCATTTCCTCTCATGTGTTCGTTGGTGGAGCTGTCTAGCGTCAGTACTTGCGCAGAGACTTGTTTTCGTTCGCTTGCTCCAGAGATCGCCAAGACAGTTATAGAAGCGCGCACTTGCCAACAGCAGTGAACTTTCCGTGGACTCGGCATCCTAGCACGGGGAGGAAGTGGCCCATTCCTACACCCCCGCGCACTGACCTTTGGGGCTAAAAATGAACTCGGGACACCAATCGATATGGCACACTTCAGCCTCGCGGCACGGAGCTTCTCTGGCAATCAAACAGCCCACCAGGACTTGGCAACGATGTCAAAAACGGCTTATTTTACACGATTTATCTGCAGGGCAGTGCGAGCTTCTTCACTCAGACCTGACATCCATCTCTTGATGCAAAAACGCGAGCACAAATAACTGTCTAATATTTTGCGTAGTAGCGTAAAGATAATGATGACACAGGATTAAGCAGATCCATTATCTTCAAAATTCGACGTTAGTTTCTAATTATAATTGATGACAATAATTACATCAATAACAACATGGGCATAACTTGGGACTTAACTTTGGGGGGGTGCAGAGTCAAAGTTTTTCATGCCATAAAAGTAGCGTCCAGGATAATTATCTAAATAACTGTTACATTTGCGAAATCACAAATATAATTATTTATAACTTTGCTCCTTAGGTCTCAGGAGGTTAACGAAAGTATTCTTAACTTGTAAATTTCAACAAACCTGAAAATTTTGGTGGGGCAAGTGCTCCCCTTTTCCCCGCCAAGTTACGCTCATGAATAAAAATAATGTCATAATAATGACAACATGAAAACATTATGACAAACGCATTAATGTAAACACGAAGGATGGGTACGTGTTCTTTCAATATGCAGATTTGCAATCTCCTAGTCATTATGAGTCTCCCGTAGTGTAATGTATAACGTTGCCGCCTTGTAATCAAGGGGTTCCGGGTTCATCTCTGGTGGAGGCTAAAAGGTTAAATGACGAAGCTTCCTGCCTCGCCTCTCTCTCCTTTCTGCCCTCTTACAAAGCTCCAATACCGCTGAATTTAAGGGAGATTCAACTTTCGGCATTGAGATTATGAGAGATTTAGTCGCGACAAATTTTGCAAATGTGTAGCGGCGCGGCATCACTCCAGAAAATGTTTATGGAATGGATATTAAACAAAATAATTAATTTACATTTTATATAATATACAGATCAAAATAGAGAATAAAGATTTACACATTTTCATGTTTGTCCACTACTGCTGCAGAACTAAGCATCAATCAACTACTGCAAGATATGACGTCACTTCCGCCGCCAAAGGTTAAACGTTCAAGATCTTGCAGTCGACTTGAAGCTTTGTATGGATCGCCGAACTAGGAATGAGTAGAAATTTCGATATCTTGGTTGTTAATGAAAAATACGGGAGAAATAGAATGGTTACACAGGTGCAGGGAGAATAATAATAATAAAAGAAATAGTTCTATACTGTCTTGGTAATCTCTGGAGTAAGCGAGCGAAAGCAAGTCTCTGTGCAAGTAGTGACTCGAGAGGGCTCTGCCAATGAACAGGTGCGAGAGAACGGGGTTGCGTGGAGGGGGAAAAGAGACTGCGGTTCCCAGCCTTTGGGGCAGCACGTACTGCTTCGCTCCGCCCGCTTTCTTTCCCTCCTTTATGCGCGGCCTCGCTCCAGAGTTTCCAGGGATAGAGTATAAAACTGAAGATCCCGGGATATATGGAAGAGTTGGTCATCCTAGTCCACACGTTCGTACGAGATCGCTCTTCCATTGCGCAGTGGTTGGGATTCCACTTAGCTCATATAGGGTCGTGTGAGAACCAGAGGAACTTCACTCCAATTTATGAAATTTACAGGAGAGAGGAAATAATGTATTCTTAGAAACATTTCTGACTCTTGGAGTCAGTAAATTGGAGATACGTGGTTGCACCTTACTGCTAAGGATTAGTAGAGGGTCGACCTGACTCCGAATAGAGCTTCAGAGGAGTTTAAGCAAAACCGAAATCCGCATTTTTGGATTTATGATCCTCTGGTTCTCATACGGCGATATGCCATATATCGGCTAAGTGGAGCTACTGTCATTGTATATTTGGGCTTAGTACGGAAGTATTAGATAACATTCTTATCTATTTCTTCTATATGCAGATGATATTGTATTGTTTGCAAATTCACAAGCAAACCTACCTACAAAGAAATTTAGAAATATTAAATGGAAATATGTCAAAGAAATATATGAAAATAAACAAAGATAAAACAACTGTGTTACGGATAGGGAAAATAGAAAAACCCTGCATAATAAGCCTTGAAGATTTAGAGCTAAAACAAGTACAAAGGTTCTAGTATCTACAGGTGTTACAATGAATAGTAATGGAAAAATAAATTAAGAATTAAACACTAGAATAAAGAATACAAACAGATTATATTATGCCATAAACAAAGAATGTTTTAGAGATAAAGTATACAGGGTGTTTCGTAAGTTCGTTTACAACGCTTGAAAGGTGATTGTACGAGTTAAAATAAGTTGGAAAGTTCATGTAACGAAATTCCGGAAACGGCTTTGTTGCCGAGTTATTGACGTTTGAAAACGTGGGAAAATGATTTTTCGAAGTGAATAATGGCAAAACAGGTGGAGACAAGTCGTCGGTGTTGGGCGGTCCTCTAAGAAATTGGGTACACTCTTGTCAAAAAATCACGCGGCAATGTTGTGCAATGTCGGCGCAAAGGATTCCCCAAAGGACGCGAACGAAGATGTTGACGGGAGTGGGGTGGGTGTGCGTTCTGCGTGAGCTGGTATCGACGAAAATTGGCATGTGTTGAATGGCACCATAAAACAAAGAAAATTTCCTGAGCGAAGGGCACCATGACGTAAAAACGAAACAAATGAGCTGTCATAGGTTGCATACCCTGAAAGGCACACAGTATGCTTAATGGAGATGTGAAGGGAACCTCATCACAGACGGTTTTCAAAGTGTCCAACATGTACTTCTAAGCAGAGGCGACAACGGCGAATCAAGGGTTGTCTAGTGCGACCCAACAACACCGGCGTCTCTGCTTTCGATGCTGCAGGTACATTTATACGGGCAACGAGATCCTCGGCTGACACGACAGGTGTTTCGTAAACAAGGCGTTTCATCTCTCCCCAGAGGAAAAAAATCCAGGGGCGTAATATCAGGCGATCGAGGTGGTCATGGCACAGGCCCTCCCCTGCCAATGCACTGGTTGTGGAATACGGTATTGAGGAAATGGCGCACATTCCGATCGAAATGTGGGGGTGCACCGTCATGTTGAAACCACAGTCTTTGTCTCAGTACCAAGAGCACGTCCTCTAGTAGTTCAGGCAAAACCTCACTGAGAAATGCTTGATAAGTGGGTCCACATAGGCGAACAGGGAGAATGTACGGTCCAATCAAATGGTCATGCAGTATCCCGCACCACACATTCACTGCAAATCTGTGCTGATGATGTGCCACTAGCAGTGCATGTCGATTTTCATGTTCCCACACATGACTGTTTTTACTATTGAACACACCAGTTTTCGTGAAGATAGCCTCATCAGTCCATTAACACGTAACACTGTTAGGTCAAATGTTTGCCCAACACTACTGTCCAAGAACCTCACGTCTTTCCATTCAACCATGAATGTTTAACAACCTGCTGCTGGGACAGCACCTGAAGCACGAATGGCACAGACACGTGCGCTCCTTCATGAGGAAACCTACACTGTTGGCGCCCCTAGCGTGAAATGTGGTACTTAACGTCAGATCACACGGACACCCATCTGCCCTTCAGGGTATGCAACCTATGACAGTTCATTTTTTCGTTTTTACGTCATGGTGCCCTTCGCTCAGGAAATTTTCTTTGTTTTTATGGTGCCATCCAACACATGCCAATTTTTGTCGATACCAGCTCACGCAGAACGCACACCCACCCCACTTCCGTCAACATCTTCGTTCGCGTCCTTTGGGGAATCCTTTGCGCCGACATTGCACAACATTGCCGCTTGATTTTTTGACAAGAGCGTACCCAATTTCTTAGTGGACCGCCCAACACCGACGACTTGTCTCCACCTGTTTTGCCATTATTCACTTCCGAAAATCATTTTCCCACGTTTTCAAACGTCAATAACTCGGCAACAAAGCCGTTTCCGGAATTTCGTTACATGAACTTTCCACCTTATTTTAACTCGTACAATCACCTCCCAAGCGTTGTAAACGAACTTACGAAACACCCTGTATAAGCCAGAAAACAAAAATGATTGTTTACAAATGATTGATGCTTTGGACACCTCAGCAGAATGTCTGAAGATCGAATACCTAAACAGGTATGGGAGGATTGGATGTGAAGAGACCAAAAGGAAGACCACGTAGGACATGGAATGAGGGAATGAAGGATATCCTGTGCATGAGGAACATCTCGTGGAGTAAGGGAAGGAAGTTAACAGAAGATCGTGACAGAAGGCGAGCTCTCTGTGAAACCTCGACACCAATCGGTAGAAGAGGATCAGAATAAGTAAATTAGTATTTCTGGGGGAGGTGTGTGTGTGCGACTTCAGATTGTATACAGTTCAATGTTACTTAAGTTAAACTGTTTTTCTCTCTTTCTAAGACGTCGAACGCGCTGTGTATCAACAGGAGCAGCTTCAGTGGCCACGGACTATTGCCTAAGCAAACAATGTCACTCGCACTTCGCAGCAGCACTTGAAAGGGAGAGCTGCCAACGGCAGAATTCATTCATAGCTGTTCCTGGCAAACTGCTTCTGGTTCGAACGGCCACGTTAACGCATTCTGGACTGCCTTTTACAACCTATTGTTGCCTCCAGCACAATCGAATTTCAAGCTACGAATTCCCATCACAGATCTTTACGAGATTTCCTTTTATACGAGTGCATTCGAGATTGCCTTCATTGTCACGTAGATCTAATAAAGGTCCATCAAAATCACATAGTTTCATCTTTAACGTGGATCGAAGGTGGACTATGGAATATATAAGGCTTAGATGTGGAGGTTATTCGCAATCTCGATCATTTGTGGAGATGATGTGGTCAACACCACGCTCCTGTTCCCAGGGTTTCCCCCATACAACCATAAGGCTGGATGAACCCCAGAGCCATCCATGCAGGGGCATTGATGGAAAAATTACCACCTAAAATTACCTGACGCCGGAGTCGAATCCAGGTCTCCTGTGACAGTCAGACGCCCTGCCGACTTAGACCCAAAGGCTCCAATATAATGTAAAGCTTTCCCTGTGCATTGCTCATTGTCATAAGGCACATAGATGGCGTGGAGGTGGGGCTCCATGTGGGTGGTAAAAATCATGATATATATTTCAAAAGAATCATTTTTGATGATTTTTTATTTAAATCGGATTTTTAATTTTTTTAAAAAATGATTTTTTTAAAAAAACACGATTAAAATTGCTTGCCATACATATAGATACATTTTTTTATAGAAAGGCTTTTACTAGTAAACAGCCCTGCAAATTATTTGAATAATTTAATTAAACCAAATAAAAAATTATATGTAAATATACAGTTTTCTGTTTTTGATGCTGTACATATGAACCTACAATGGAAATGTTTGTTGAGTGTGTTAATGAAACTATGATAATTTCAGTAACTTTTCTTCCAGTGAAAATAAAACATTCTGGATGTACACTCAAAATCGAATGAAACGCTCCCCCTTACGGTTATGCAACCCGGAATTTTATATCATCTAGTTTCGCCAGGAATATCAGCTCGCGAGAAGCGTAGTGTTTCCAACTCTTGAATCTAGCCACAGATTCACGCGACCGGGTGGAGATCTTGCTTTCCTCTTGATTTGATTTTAACGGACAAGAAGTTTATTTTGAGAATGTCTCTGGTAATAATAACAAGTGTTATTAACATTTATGCTTGAGTTTTTTATTATTCTTTTACCACTTCCGAACGAATATGTGAAGATTTTTTTTTCATTTTGCAATAACGCTTTCGGCATTTTTCCTTCAGAGTTATTCTTTTTGTTTTTAAATTTTTGGCGACATCTGATTTGGAAAAAGTTCCACGAAGTTTGTTTTAAGTGTAAATGCATCTGGACATACAGTGTAGAGTGGGATTCGAACAACAAATATGAGCTTCCGTCGCGAATCGAACCATCGCTCCTTTCATTATGTTTTCTTTCCACGTTTATTAAAATTTGCTTCCTTCAGCCTACTTCCGATTGTCGTATATTTCAATTCGTATTCCCGTTTTTTTTTTTCATTTGCATTGTTCGAGCAGTGATAACTTTCTCTCTTAATCTGGTTATTCGAATACTTTTATACTTAATTTTTTTTTCCTTTTCTCGATTTTCCCTTCGCACTCATTTCAGATTTTGGTATCGCGCTTTTCCATATTTTCAGTAATTTAATTCTTTGACTATTTTTAATTTGCCCTTAGTCCGAATCAAGAAAATATGTTGGGAAATGTTTCCCGTGTAAATCTTATTGTATGGTGGTGTAAAATTGATGCCAGCTTTTTCTTGCGATAAGGGTTTTGAAAGTGCAAGGGTCTCATTTATTAACCATGGTGGGAAGGGGGGGGGGGCGGAGGGGTGCCAGAAACCTTCCAGTCGGAATATGCCTGAAACGAAAAGTATAGATCGACCAAAACGAAAAAAATCCTTGCGACGAAAAGTACCCGCGCAGATATCCCTTCTTCCCTTCAGTTCGGGCCATAAGGAAGCATGGTCCACTCTCCCCCGCCCCTCCTCGCGGGAGTACGGTGCACAGGAGTCGTGGGTCTGCGCAGGTTGTTTTGCTTGTGGTTCCACTCTTCCATCAGCAGGTGCGTGCTGAGAAGGCTATGCTATCTGCGAGTGAGGGGGAGGGGGTGACGAGCAACACTGCCACAGCGAGTCGCTGTAAATGATTTCATTGTCTGTGCTGGGTGAAACCGGTTCTTGGTGCTCCTACACTTTTCCGATACATTTCTGCCAGCCTTTCTAGCGAAGCGAGGTCATATGTTCCAGATTCGAACTCTGGTCAGGCATGAATGTATCACTGAGTTTGTCCCGCCACAATTTTATAAATTGATAATTCATCCGTATTATCGCGATTAACTCAAGAGGCAGAAGAGTGATGTAAAATAACCGAAATAGAAATTGATGCATTTGTGCCTGGTGCTAGTGTAACGACGAAGTTAACTCTTTATAAATGATGCAATAGGTAGCCTTTGCGCTCAAATACACTTATACCTTGCCACAAAAAAAATCTAACTTATCGCTGATCTCTTACTACATTTGGAATACAGCCAAGAGCGATGTAAAGCAATGCAATTACATTGTGAATGTTTCACATCCTATAGTCTTTCTTTTTCTCGTAGCGGGGGCGGGGGTTCATTCATTACAAATATCTAGGAATGGATTTAGCAGCAATCCGTGATATATTTAAATATCATAACATGCTGCGTAGCCGGGGTTCTTGGGTCCTAGCCTCTGATAATGAGTTTTTCTTTTTCGTTGTTTCTTCAATCTTCATCAATTTCCCTGAAGCATCATTCATCCTCTGTCGCCATTGGCTATATGTAAAAATTGACATAAAATTAGTAAATTTTGAAAAGAAAACACAAGGATCTGCTTTTCTCATAGCTCGCCAAACATGCACATTTCTGTATTTTATGCTTTCAGCGCTATCATTATTCTTGGCAGGCAATGGAATTGAAGCAACTCTCACAACTAACGTAAACTACATGTCACTCAGGCATGACAATTCTCGCGGGCAAAGTGGATTTCTTTGGCACATGGTAGCGCAATAACTATCTTCTGGCCTAGATTTAAATCCATACTTTTTATTCCAGTTGAGTGATTGACTCACAATTTTGCCATTGAAGGTTTGGGTTGTATTTGGGTTATACGTATTGTGTTTTTGGTGCGCTAGGAAAAAGCAATCCCAAAGGTTCGCACTGAACAGAAAATTGTGTGCTTTTCCTCTCTCTCTCTCTCTCTTCCAACTCCGCCCCTCTCTCTCACCCCAAGTCCCCACTATTTAGGTAAACTGTTGTTAGAAACATATTTTCCGAAGAATATCCACATTGAAAATAATATTCCCCAATTGTTTTGATAGGGCATTTCTATTGCTCTGAACGAATTATCTCCGTAAGAGGACTAGGGCCTCCCCTATGGCGCTATCGTAGAGTCGTCACCTTTAATCAAGGGGTCCCGGGTTCGATACCCGGTGGAGGAACATAGTGGTTCGGAACCCACTATAAACTGTAGGTCCAGTCCCAATTAGCCTTTCTGTGCATAAAGTGGACTTAAAAAACAACAATTCAATTCAATTCAATTGAATTATCTTATCAATATTTTTAAATCTGCATGCACCTGATTAATTTAATAGATTATACATTTATATTCATTGCGGGCAGAAATGTGCGAGAAAACAATGCATTTTTTTCAGGGAATGCATGAGTCAATAATAATGTATATTTTACGGTATATACTTTTTTATATTGCATTGATTCAATAGTATCCTTATTTCCTAAAGCAAGCGTGAGTTTCTTTGCACACACCACGCAGGCCCTGCTTGACGTAAATCTCAGATGCAGTAACTTCACGGTTGCCTTTTGCCACCACGCTTTGGCTTTAATTCGAGCCCCGGTGGGTGCTTCGTTCGAGATCCTGCAGCAGTTTTACTCGTATCTATGCCTTGAGCATGCCACTTGCAACGGAACCAATAAAATGAAACTTTCTGCACCGGAATGAGCGTGAAACTCTACATGACCCAATGATAAGGTGTTTTCAATAGGCATGTGCCACGTGCAGCATGTCCCTTCGGTCCGAATGTTCCTTTACGATATCATTTCATCATGCCTTACTTTCGGAATTTACAAGAGAGAAGATAGTCCGCATGTTCTTGTGCGGCGGATCTGCTGCACTACAGATTGCTACGACCCTTGGTGTGGACGATTCATGCGTCAGGCGTTGGATTCGGTGTTACGAGGAAGAAGGTGACCAAGGAATGAAGTGAAGACCCAACAAAGGCCGGCCGTGGAAGGCAACCAGGGAAGAAGATGCAGGCATCATTGAGATGAGCGAGGGCAATCCCTTCATGGCTACAACGAAGAATCGCCAAGAGTTGAAACTGGAGTGCCATGCTGCAACAGTTCGGCACCGTCGAGTGGCAAAGAATGAAGCAATGACGCATTTCCATCACGAAGCACGGATCAGTTTTCTTTACAATATTTACCAGCTCCTCAAGAATTTTGGCAGAACGTAATTTTGAGCGACAAAAAAGTATTTTCGTCTGACGAAAATGGTCAGGTTTATGTTTGGAGGCGCGACAAAACTCGCTACGGCCCCGAGAACATTTCTACCCATGCTAGGAGTGGCAGGATATCCGTGGCGGTGTGGGGATGGATCAGTTCGTCTGGAGTAGGTGGATTGGTGGAAGTGTCCTCGAGAATGAATTCGCAGGAATACATCGCAGTGCTGGAAAACTACACGCTTCCCAGCGTGCGAGAGAGACACCTTGAAGATGAGATTTCGCACGTGACTTTCGATCAAGACAACAGCAGCGTCCATACATCGAAAGCGAACACCACCTGGTTTAATCAGCACCCTAGGAATTTCAAGAGTAGATTGGCCAGCGAAGTCTCCCAATCGAAAACATTTTCACGTGTTTGATGTTTGGGAGAGTTTAAGGAGAAGACTAAACATCTGCTCGTGGAATCCTTGCCTCGTCGACTAGATGCAGTGCTTGAATCCAACGGCGGGTGGACACAGTATTGAAACCCCGCACGGTTTAACCGATGTTCTTTGCTACATCCCAGAACAAAACTAATTACTAGAGGCACATATTTTTGGTAAATAAAAAAACAAGATTTCGGTACAAAAACTGAGTCAATTTCGGGTTCAAAAGCGGTAAATAAAATGAAATATCGGTGTTATAGCGGTGAAAAATTGGATAAAAAGTGGTATATAAAAAGACATTTTGGTTTTAAAATTGTGAATATAATCCTAAATTTGATTTAAAAACTACACTTATTCCACAGAATTAACATTTCACTTCTAATAGCACATTTATGTAGTTATAAGAGTATTAATTTTATTTCTGTGTAAGGGAGTCCATTTTTGCTTCTCCAATATTAAGAGCAGAATTAATCAATTTTCCGGGAATTGCATAACTCACAGGATACTTCAGACTTCAGAAAGTGTCGCGTCGGTATATAAATGGTAAATTTCGTGTTTAAGAGTTAATTTCGCATTTTGAAGTCCATTTCGCATTATTTCGTGACAAAACATGGTCACAAAATGCATCTCACACCTTTCAAAAACATGAAAAATTAACACTACAATGTGTTTTTTTCAAATTTCGTTTTTTCGTCAAAAACGAAATATGCATGCCCCTACTAATTACACACATCTCCATATGCAACTTATGTTTCCAATTCTTTTTTATTGATACCTTGGTGCTCATGGTTATTTTTTCACACACCTGCACCATTATATTATATTCTATAATATTAATATTCACATTATTGACAGATATGATTCACATAAAATTCAAATGCGCAGCACACATGCACCCATCCCTAACACTTAACTATTAGTTACATTACACCTATCACGTTGTCACAGTTCTAAATCAGTGGTGCCCAGGGGGAGGGGCATTATGGCACAGACTGTGATGGAAATTTGACTGAGTAAACAGGGAACAAGTTTAATTACGTTATCAATTAGCCATTGCTGTTATACAAATAGTAATTTGTAGATTGTCAGGGGAATTGTTACGGGTAATAAGTAATATTGGTGGGGGGGGGGGGCGATATCCAACTCTTACATATTAGGCCTTAGATTGATAGGGAAATTATGGTGGGCGATTAATGAAGTTAGTGGGATTTTCAGGTAGCTGGATTGATAATTATTTTGGGGGCAGGGAATCCCAACTCTTGTGTATTACTATTACGTCTTAGATTGCTTTTTTGGAGGGAGCAATATCAACAGGAAGTCTAAAATTGGCTTGGAAATTTGGTTGGGAAGATTGAGTATTAAATTTGAGGTGGAGGAGAGGTGAATAAAGTTTTGATAAAGTGTTATGTCTTAGATTGTGAAGGGACTCGAACCCGGAACATTCGGTGTCTGGATCGTTAGTCCATCACTAACTGCGCTTGGCCGCAGAGAAGGTTTCCTTTGGTGGCCAAGCGCGTTAAATGGTCCACTTCCGATACCACGAAATTTCCGGGTTCGAGTCACGGCTTCAGTATTGGTATCATGGTGTCAATTTAATCTAATCGTCACTCATCCTCATTAGCCGAAAGTGGCAGAAGAGCGACTTAAAATAACAAAGAGGTACAAAAACAACTTTAACCCTCTAGTAATTTCTGATCAATAGATGCGTATTAGCTTTGATTGTTGACTCTTTAATGATAAGCTTACGATTATTATTGTTAATATGGATTGCCATCCATCAACAGAAGGACGGACCAATCGATCATTTAATTCATGACTTTTTTTGGTATTTGTTGTCCCTTCGGATCAGCTTCGAAACCTAAGGAAATGATTAGATGTCTGTCTGAAGTTAGTGACAATGGTTCTTTAATTTTCCGTCGCTCTTTCAGCCGGCGCGGGAACCACCTTTATGGCAGTGATCCTCTGTTGCCGCGTTTACCTACGAAGGAACTCGTGGCCAAACAACGAATTAGGTCTACCGCTTGGGCAAGAAGCGGCAACTTCACAAAGCCCTCTTCTCCGAAGCAGCCAGCCGGGAAACAGAATTTTGTCAAAATAACCCTTCTGCTCCGTGAATGAACACCGGTTCTAACAGCGTTTCTATACTTAATTGGACATTATCCATTGTTTTTCTTTTTGATTGACTATATATTCTATCTATATATTTCGAGACATATCAAGAGATCACCTCTTCTCTCATCTTTAGGCGATCAATTTTTGCTATGTCTGTAGTGTGATTGGAACAATGACAGTCCGTGATTTTTTCCAAATCCGGTCCGCTAAGCAACCAGTCTTAGATGCCCATTCGAAATCGACAGCTATAGAGCAAAATATGTTTGAAGTGAAGAGTCTTATTGAATGAAACATAGCTCGACTCACCCTCACATTTGAATTTTTTTAGATAACTTGCTTGCACTTCGTATAGAAAGCACCACGAGACTGAAAATTCACACTATTTGTCATGGCAAATAGACCTTATTCCAGCTTCGCTGAAAGTTCAATGAAGTTGTCAGTCGTTAAGTTCAACGCTCTCTGCGGGTGTGTTGTGATGGGTTACCGTGTTCCAATTTTGTTTTAATTCCATTTCATGCTCAAAAAGGCTACCCGAAGTGGGACCTACAGTTGAAAGTGGGATCCGAACCACTAGGCAGTTGTGTCTCCACCAGGAATCGAACCTGGGACTCCGTGATTATAGGGGGTTAACGCGTTCATGGCTTTACAGTTTCGTGAATTCAAGGAAGCCAAGGTGAGAAAAATGTGAAGAACTATCTTCTACACGGAGCTAACTGTGTGTATGTATGTAAAACTTTGTAGCACATCCATTTTCCTACCTTCATTTTATCATCATTACGTTGAATTTTGCACCAGTGATTTTTCACTACGTTCTAGGTCACGTCACTTTGAGTCGTAAAGTATTGTCTGTAATTCAGTTTTAGTATAGTTTGTAGCCTCTCACCCAAAAATTTTTAAGGTGGGAGAAGGGAGGGGGGAAAATAGTGCGAGTTCAATTGAGAATACGAAAATAGAGCGGAATGATTATATTGCTACAATATCTTCAGGAAAGTAAAGCGTAAAATTGAATTCTGCCTCTGAGTGAGTCCATGATATTGTTTATGTTTGAAGGTAATATATTAAACATGACTATCAGCATAACCGGACGCATATAATGAGATGATTTATTAGTGTTACCAGACTAAAGGTGTGGAGTGCGGCCTGTTGCCTCGTTCATTACGGAATTCCACATGTAAAAATTGATCAGCTCTTATTGCTAGTAACCATTATAGGCTTAGACCAAATTCTGGCGTTTATATTTCAATTCACTTCCTCAACAAATCCTTTCTCGATTGACTAGATTTTAAGCGGAGCGTCATTCAGTTGTTTGTGAGTGTTCTCTTTGCAGAAGCAACAGCAGCTCGCTCGCACCCACAGTGCCCCGCCCACTCGACGAGAGGCGTGGTCTGTGCAGAGCAGAACAATGACAGTGTTGCCTCTCTATTCGATCTTTGTATTCTCTTTTGCCTGCCACTACACACACATTTCAGACAATTCTTCCCATACAACAAACGGAAAAGCAATCAGGCAACTGTTAAATGGCTCTTTTCTAGATTTTCTATTAACACTTTCCACGGCCAAGATATGTTAACTTGGTTCTGTTTCGTATTCCCACAATTTAGCTTCGTGCAGTAGGGCTTTATATTGCAAGCTAAAAAAAAACAACGTAGGCAGGTATTTTAAGATTTTAATTTTCATCCGTTTCATGATTGTGTGAAAGAATATGGTGGGAAAATACACTACTTGAGACAATATCACTAATAATAATTGGCCGCCGCTGTGCCCGAGCGTGGTAAGCCGTCGGCTTTTGATCTCGCTGCCGAAATTCCCGGGTTCGAGTCCCGGCCTGGGTATGATTGTTTATGAGTGTTCCTTCATGAATTTTATCATACACTAATCCTCATCGTTGCGACTAGCCAAAAGTAAAGTAAAAAAAGAGAAATATATTAGTAATAATAAAAATATGAATCTAGCTCCCCATGGTTCCTTTATGACTGTCCTTTTATCAATTCCATCGAGTCATCATTCATCCTCATTGTTGCGATTAGCCAATAAATGGTAGAGAAGCTGCGAAAAATAAGATGTAAAATAATAACAGAATTTTCTCCACAGAAGGAAAAATAAATGCTCCAGAAAACATGCAATACAGGAAAAGAGTGTCACGTAATGTGAGTCTGTAAACCAAATGTAAATCACGAATGAAGAAGTTACGTGAAGGTTTCGTCTTCTACGAAGCAATACAGGCTTGGATGGCGTAGTGGTAGCGTCGACGCCTTGTAATCAAGGGGTCCCGGTGGAGGCACAAAGTGGTTCGGATCCCACTTTAAACTGTAGGTCCAGTCCCGATTAGTCATACTGTTCATTGTGGACTTAAAACACCAAATCAACAGCCAACCAACCAATACGGGGTTGGAAACACTACGGTTATAGGTTTGGAAACACTGCTCCTCTCGGGAACTACTCTACCAGGCGAAACTAGACGATATAAAATACCGGGTTGCATAACCGTAAGGGAGGCGTTTCTTTCGAATTCCTCTGTACCTACTTTATAATTGTAACATAAAATATTTTTTATATTCTTTGTAGCTGAAATTTGGCAATTTTTTTAATGAAAGTTTGCAAAATACAAGCTGCCATGTTTATTTATAGTTTAATGATAATGACACTATTTACGGTTTAATGTGACCAGTATTTTGTATATTATTCTGCACAAAACGTTTGCTATTTTTCCCCATAAAAATTATTGAAGTTTAAATCAAGATAATTTAAGCGTGTTTATAGTTTACATATTATATTTCTTTTCGAATGAGCTCACACCATCAGTACATATATTTTGTTTCCTTTCTTTTTCTTTCTTAGAGCCTAATATACACCGTTAAACGATTACAAGATTAATGTACTTTCACAAAAAGTGATTCTGATATGTACAAAATCCTTATGTACATTATTCTATAAACTATTTCTTAAATCAGACTGATTTAAATCAATCCACCTTGGGCTCCATATATTTTTTCGATCACGATCCGCGACCATGCTGGAGGTGATTTGGTCATCAACATTCCTCCCCCCCCCCACCCCCGGTCACCATTACAATATATACCATGTTTCAAAATTTAAATCCTTTTTTTTCTTTTTCTTCTCTCACTTCGGATTGTGCAGCCTTGTGTTCGCCTTTGATATCATGTAATGGCCTATGTTGTGACCATTTAGGCCTAGAGAATCGCTGCTTACACACTAAACGCACGGCCATGAAAATAGGCGGCTGGGCAGAATAGCGCTGGTGCCACATATGGAAATAGCAAAGCGAGAGCTAGACAAAAGTTGCTGGTTCCCGCGTCCTGTGTGGCAACGTCAACCGGGCTGCGTTGTCTAGTTCGAGCGTCGGACCGACCTCTCTCCGGGGCATTTTTGTATCATCCCTGACCTTTCGAGCAAATACTGTCAGTTTGCATAACATGGATTACAAAGACCAACTCTACAACATTCCTTCTCTTAAATCTCCGAACACATGGGGTTGTGCTCCGACGTGGCATAAGCGCGAACTTCTGGCCGTGCGTTCAGAGTCAATGCGAATGCTTCACTCTAGTGTTTAAGTGGGGGTTGAGCAATTTGCTTGCACTTGTGGAGGGGGCAGCGACCTCTCCGGTGAGGTGCGAGTTACACGTGCATACAAGAGCCCAACCTCTACGACGGTTGACCAAGCCTAGTTTAAGCTCTTTGCTTCATACAGACTGTCATCTCGGTGAGGGAGCTCCCTTAGATTCATAACCACAAAAGGTTCCTACAGAGGAGGAACGTTTCTTTTCTTCCTCGAGATTCATCGAAATGTTGAGGATGAATAGTGATTAGACCGAACTCATGGAAGACAAGCACAAACATTGTGATATTTATCCTCAAACTTGTCAAATAAAATGTCAAGGAAATACAACAAGCAAAAACAAATGCAGCAGTTCGTAACTTGTTCTCCAGACACTGAAGTTTTCCAGGATTTCCCATTAAGATTGTTCAATTATCCATATTGTGTTTTAGTAGCTTGTGTGTCCAGCATTATCAAACATAAAAGACCCCGAAAGATTAAACGGAATCAGAAGTCATTACACAATAGTATAGGAAGACAATGCATAAGTATTTTCAGGTAAATTTATTACAGTGTTCCAACAATAAAACTACTAATCAAACTTGTATGGTTTTGAAAAGTGATTACGTACTTTCCCTTTCACGTCACTGCCCGCATATGAAGAATTCTGTGCATAACTTGATGATAACTGTCTGTCCAAGGTCATAATTCCATCTAAGTATCATCGTCATTAATATCTTCACATTTTCTCGATTAATCCAACGATGGAAAGTGGAGGGTCCATCAGATCAATAATGTTTCATCAGAATCTTGTTATTTCTTTTAGGCACCGTGAAATTATACTAAGATATTTTAGTAAACGATAGATCAGCAGGCGACGCTGATGGATCGGAATTCTCTGAACTGCTTCAACGTAAAAAAATATTCTAACACCTTAAATAAACATAAGGGGATTTTGAATTGCCTTTTACCATACTTCACTTTCGGTTTTTTTTTTTTTTTTGTTATTTACCCTCGCTTTTCTGCCACTTTTGGCTAGTCGCGACCATGAGGTTGAGTAGGGATGTGATGAAATTGATGAAGGGGCATTCACAAAGAACACGCATGTACAGGTTGGGATTCGAACCCGGTTAGCCTGTTGCCATAGAGCGTCACAGAGGTCGGCTATATACCTCACTTTCGTTAATGGACAATTAAAAAAACTCGACTGTGAGAGAAATCGAACATAACTGGTTAACGTGAAAACTGTAGTATATAAATGCATTGTGCATGTGATACAGGGTGTTCCTAAAATTGCTCAACCTTAACTTCGATCGCTTATACCATGAAAATTAAGAGAGATATTCACACCTGCTTTTCTACCTGAAAGACTCACCTATATAAAAATTCATTTAATTGTCACCTCGTTCCACACAGGAAATTCTATAAATTGATTAATGACTCAAGTCTGAGTGAATTTTCTTCCAGAATGCCAATTGCAGGAGGGAAAAGATTGTAAGTAATTATCACAGAGTTATAATTCCCAATTTTTCTTATTAGCGCCGTACTAATCTGCGATTTGCGACCAATGTAGGTTACTTGCAGTACTTACCGGATTGGAAAGAGCGATTTTATGGGCGAAGTGACAATCTTAGTTAGCACAACTATCAGACTAAAGTTCGTTATCAGACGTAGATAGCATGAGCCAAAATACTGACCACACAACTAAATGGAATATCATTAATCATAATTTTGCTCTAAAATTTTACTTTTGACCAAGATATGGAGGAAACAGTCGTACCTGGCATTGGATTCAAAATTATAGTTACTTAAAGTGCCACATAACCAATAGAAGTTATATGTCATCAATGCAAGACATCTGAAATCGAACGATTCGTTCATTGTTTTAACTCCAAAGAGTATATACAAAGGCCATGTTACATGAGATGCTGAAATACACATTTTTAAAACATTCCAAGGTCTTGAAGTTCATATTAGTTGTTGAATGAATGTCTTCTCGCACATTATCATATCATAATAATCACATTAAACAGAAATAGATATGACCACATGCACTACGAGAAGATAAATAAAAACACTAGCTACAAAGGATAGATCACTGCAAGGAACTGTATGTAAAGTCTAGCATGCATGAACCGTCGGCGACTACTTTTGCCACTACTGGAAGCGAGATAAGCTTGTTACGTCGTGGATGGATCTACTTCGATTTTGCTCACCCTACTGTGAAGTGGTAAAGAAGCTACAGTTCCTACTTACCGTTTGGACTTGGTTTGACACATTTTCCAGTAGCATTCTTGGCTTTGCAACGGCACATGCAACAGAAATAAGACAAACAGCAAACAAGTAAGAGGATTCTTATATCCACTCTGCGCGGTCGCACAGACGTGTACACAACACTGCAATCACCACACAACAGGTCGAGTTAAGGTTGCTTTAAAAGCAATGGAATTTGTCCAGTACACTTTTGGCTCAATTGTGTTGTAATACTATTGAAATCGCGCCTCAGAAAGACTTTTGCATCAATCTCTTTAGCTTAATATAGTACACTCACGGACACTTCTTGGTTGTAACAAACCCATTGACTTTCAATGAAATCATTACAACCCATAAGTGTCCGTGACTGTACAAGTCCCACTTTAGACAGAGGCATTTTCCTTGGCATTTTTCTTAACATTTTGAGATTCAGAATTCATATTTAGTAAAACGAATTGGATTCTCGAATTTGAAATGTCAATAGAAAGTTTTATTCCCGTATATAGATATATAATTTCGTACGTCTGTCCGCCATGTTTGAGAAAACACTGTTACCAGCATAGGATTTGAATGGAGTCACTTTTGAAATAACTTGCTTTGAGTAACACTACAAAGCAGTAACTTGTTATTCGGAAGTGCAATTTACTTTTAAAGTTTATATAGTACAACTTCTACTATTAGGCAGGGTCTCGGCTTTGCTACTATAGCTATATTAGCTATATTTGCTACTATAGCCTTTTGAATATCTCATCCTGTAGTTATCAGACACCTCCAAAACATAAAAAATCAACATCACATTTAACTGCATGGGTCTTAGATTTTAAGTAGCCATATTTTCCCACATCTTGGAATTCCGGAACCTAGCAATATTGAATGGTTATAATCTTGTTTTTGTTGCTTGTAGTAATGCATAGCCTACGGATTAGCTTTTGAAGATCTTTTTGTAGACAATTTTGCCCTACTATTTCTACTATGCTCGAAATGCTACTGTCTAAAGTAGCATTTAAATGTTGTCATCGCACAGTCCATGAAATGTTTCACAAATAGAATCCATCCTAATGTTCCCCCATAGTGTAACCAATTAGAGGCAAATGTGGATGTAATGGTGGCTCAGTGCGACGTAAACAATTTACAACTTCAATTTTTTATAACTGTTCAAAGGAGAGACGAATATGCTTTCTATGACTAATGATAGGTACAATTCAAACTATGCTTCTTTAACAATACACAATTGCATATACGCAATTTCGAACAATACAGTAATTTTTATGAATGGCAATATCACAAATCGTTTGGCATTGTTCACGAAAAGAATAGCGTACAACTCTTTTCGTAAACAATGTACTGGTAACGATTTCTTCGTCTTCTTACAACAACATGATTTATTATATTAATGTCTATTCTATATAAGTATGTTAGTCTACGTTAATGAATTTTTGAACATTGAGTAAACTAGTCCGCATTTCTTGGAATTTACTTTTAAAACAAAACTTTGTATTAATGTTTCGACTCGAATGTCCATCGAACTGTATTTTGCTACAAGTTATATCATTATTTTTCTGTTTTCACAATCACAAATGCTAACCCAAATGTTATATGCTCCGTGTAAAGTAGCACATGATATAAACAGTTATTCCAAGGTAAAAATGCTAAAGGAAATTTTGCAGTCTAAAGCAGGCCTTAAAAGCAATTAACATCTTAGATCATTTATGCATATTTATTATTTACAGATATAAACATTTCGATTGTCTGTAGGTGATGTAATTCTGTGTTTAATATGTTTATTTGCACCAAAGTTCATAATATATTAGGCAAAAATATCTATCGTTTTAATACGTGGTGCAATAGGCTCTGTTCGTTACGTTTACTTCCTTATTTCAAGCGTGGTTAGTTAAATGAGTCTGGATTATATTTAATATTTTATTGTAAAGTTATTCAGCATACTTATCACGAAATAATTACTAGTGATATCTAGATATGTTGACTTTCGTCACCTCGTCATGGACAGCGTGTAGGTCAGGCACGTGAACGGTCAAGATCAAACAGGATAGATAGTCCACTTCATACTATTAAGTACCGTATATCACCACTTGTACAGGGTCAACGAAGTTAGTAATAAGGAATGTTTTACACAGCGTATATTGATACTCTTGTAGGTTGAATTGTATCTTCTGGAAATATGCTGTTAAAGGAAACAAATTGCCGGAGTACTAAGTGAGGTGAGTGTTCACGATACAATATGTTCTAGTTGATGCAAAACTACTCATTCTTAAAAAAATATCGCCAATGGATATAAAGAAAATCAAAATGAGTAAAAATAAGCCAAGAAAGCATCATCATCACAAATCACACATTTGCATTGTTTCCACTTCCAGAATAAAACATTAATTTAAATTAAAAAGAGAGGTGCATATTATTACATAAGATGAATTACATTAAATTAAATTATCAAACATAATATTCTAAGTACCTTGTCGTCATAAGTTGCGTCAACATACGTTTATCGAGAAATTGCTGATGGTTATTTTTTTAAAATGGTTAAAATTTCATTACTGTTAATATTGATGGTAGTTTCCCCATATCTTATATTTTAAGTGTTACATGCATTTACACGTTCTTAATTTTGACATATTACATAAACAAATGTGTGTGTGTATATACCTATTTACCCAGAGACATTACAGACCTTTATCAGAAACCAACATCAAATACAAAATTCCGTTTTGTAATGCAATTTAACAAAATACCTAGAAAGAAGAGTACGCAATTCTTGCTTTAAAACAACCTTAAGGAACCAGGTACAAATGACTAACAACAGCACCTGATATTAATCTGTATTAGGTTACATGCACATTAATAAATCTAAGCACAGCTCCATACAACATTTATGTGTTAACATGTAACTCTATGTTACATCAAGAAATTTTCTACAAATTGTTAAAAAAGTTATATCCTGAAATATTTTACTATGTTAATAGTTACTTAGACTACTATTTCTACATAAAAGCAGCAACAATGAAGCCTTTACTATTTTTAATAGTCAGCTAATACTTAAAGAGTAGTAACTACACACTTAATTAGGTTTCTACTACACAATAGAAATGATGTTGAACTGATGCTTATGGAGAAACAAATTCACTTACACAAGAGTTGTCTCAATCTGATTAAATTACAAAGGGGAGCGGAAGAAACTATTATTTAACTGAAAAAAGTATAATAGAATGCCCAAAGTTTTAACTATCGGTTTACTTGGACAAATAATTGTACAACTGTTAGATAGTTAAACTGAAAAAAAAACATTGTGCGGTTATTCATTCAATCTTAAGTCTTATATTGTAATTTCTTTTCATATTAACGATGTGTCAAGCTTTATTTTATTTTCAAGGTTAGGATTACGATGTTTCCTTTCTGGCAAAAAAAAATTAAAAAATTAACCAAGGATTTTATATTTCTCGTAAAGTTTAGGTATTTGCAGGAATATGAGAGTGTATGTAAATGTCAACATCTCAGGTGTAAACATGCAAATGAAACATCTTATTCATATTTCACGAACATTTAGTTCCCTAATCGGTATGTTTGAAGACGCAAAAAAGATTTCTGAAAAAGTACGCAGGTTTCTTGTGTCAAAGTTCTTTCTTTTTTAGACCTCATACGCGAACCTTTATGGCAGGAGAGGGGATTAGGTCTGGGATTAAGGCGCCATCTCTGTTGATCGTAGAGACATCTGGTTGTAAAAGGGGAAGTTTAGAACACGTACTTTCTACTTAGGCTAACAGCTTTACTATCCGCGACCAAAAATAGTCCAGGCTTTTACGCTAATCTTCTGGGCGAGGCGCTAGCACGGGACTCAACTTTCTGCAGATTTCGCACTGGAATGTCAGCCAGCATTTATTGCTCACAAACTGTTTTCACCACAGATCAATACAGATGGAGTGTTAGTTTTTCTCCCGATATATCTGTGAATGCGCAAGTGGAACGGGGGATGGTATAAAGACGAAAGGAGACTCGGTAGAATCTAGTGAAAAGCGTTGATCGTCAGCGTTTGCTTTAAGTTTACTTTAAGTTCAGATATTCTAATCGACACTGGACCTACAGTTTAAAGTGGTATCCGAATCAATGTGTAATGTGCCTCCACAGGGAATTGAACCAGAAACCCTTCAATTACAACGCGATAATGGTAAAGTTGAAGTTCTGATTCGAACGCCGCTTTACTTCAAAGAAAGTTCCGAAATGTAAGTTTTCCTCTGACAACCACATGTCAAGTCCACGTGGAGCCCAGTATATCCTGTCCTCAAAACCTTCCCACCAGTAGCGTCCGTTTTAGGAACTGACGGTACCTGTCAAGTCCACGTGGAGTAAATCGGTTGTTGCCAATTCAGTTTCTTTAGAGATTTCATAACGTGAGGTTATCTTTGCTAGGTTGTGTTATTGTGTTGTGCTAATTTCTATATGCAATGTGGAGACTTTTGGAGAGTAACGTCGTCCCAGTTCATTTTGAACGTCTAAACACTGCAGGTAAAAGTGACAACAGCGCTTCTCAGAAAAACAGGTGCTGCCTCGAAACCAGATACGCGTCCGGCCGGCTTCCTCTCGGCTCGAGCTATGTTAAATATACCAAACTAACGTTCGAATCAGGACTTCAACTATAGCTACTAGAGGCAGAGTCAGGTTTTGTCTCTTGTGCGCGTGAACGTTTTCCTTTTAAGTCTCGTTTAGACGCTGCGAACCATCGAAAAAACAATGTTACCTTCAATCTAAGCACCCACGCTGAAGACTTCACAGTTACCAGTGATAAAGAAACTTTGCAATTACAACAAACAAAACACAGACCTCTCTATAAATAATTAAGCTAGTTGATATCCAAATGCCTTGTCTAATTAGGTCGCACAGTAAAGTAATTTTGGTTTAGGTAAACATTTTCAAGTAATATATATATATATACACTATAGTTACCAAGTCTCGAACGATACCGGGAGATTCGAACAGTCTTTTTCCGATTTTACAAAGGTTCGTCTCAATCTTGATCGAGTCTCGAAAAGCCTCTAAGGATCTAGTCTCGTTTGATTTTTGAAAGGCTGGGTACAATCCCTAGTCGGAACCGAATTGTGATCTAGTAATATTTATATAAAATCTAGGAAATGAGTAGTACTGACTACAATATGCTGTATGAAGACATTATACAAACACATACCTAAAAATAGACTTATTCTAACTCAACATAATGTAGTCCAAAGTTTAATGTACAGTTTTAGGCACTGGAGATAAAATTGGTAATTTACAACAGTATTAAGTGAACCACCTAAATAAAATGTACTGTTATTCAACTTAACCTAATAAAATATTAAGTAATTTAATTTAAAGGAATAGAACTCAAGGCAAACATTTTCCCATGCGTCGCATACCACATAGAAACAAAGCCATAACACAGTAAAACACATTTCACAAACAAAGCAAGAAACGAGTACACATAAACGAGACATTTAGTGCACATGAAATATTTAGACAAAGCCCAACAGCAGAACGAACAGAACATTACCAGTGCGAAGGTAGAAGTTAAATAAGTGAGAAGCTGAGCCTATTATGTTTTAAAAATAAATATGTGTACGGTTATTTTCTGTTACACGGATAAGTACCATAAGCTTCGTTAAGTTTGAGCTATTCAAGGGGACATCAATATCTTTCATGTCCATAATAATTTCTCTACATGATAGGGGCACATCCCCTCTACCACCTGTTAACAACACATATACATTAGAAATTTGGGTAGAGAATATGCAAGATACGAAACACAAGTGTGTTTCGATAAAGGTACCAATTTTGGATAACGAGCACACAACACACAAAATCATGCAAACACTTTCAAAGAAAAAGTAGGAAGGAAGATCAAAAAGTGGCCACATCGAATTGAGTACTAGCAGTAACGAAAATTTCACAAATTTTAAATTTGATGTATCATTGTTCTAGCTCAAGCACATGTAGGCTATACACGCAAACGATTTCTTTTCTTTTCTACGAGTGCACCACAGTTGGTCAACATGACAATATGAAACGTCACCATGGTGAAGACCGCTGAAAAATTGTAAGATAGGCCTAACGCGATGACAATTCATTTTAACACTAGTGGACATTTCAAACTGGTTTTAATCTTGTTGGATTTTTTTTTTTCATAAGAACTCATCTTCATTGTAGTATCTGGCAATAATATAAAATTTCGTTTGTCATGGGCTGGCCTGTCAGATTGAATTTAAGGGTTACCACTGTATATACAGAATTCTATCATTCGTTGATACGGAACTAAAAATTAGGCCCTTCTTCCGGTGTTACAATCCAGATAAATTTCACCATGGCTTTTCTGAATTCAGCTTGAAATCTAGAATATAACTTCAACTAACTTGTTTCAGTCTTTGCTTACCTAATGAAACGCGTGACATTAATAACCATTCTTAAAAGGCGCCCGCATTATCAAGGTGGTTTTTTTGACCCCTTGCCTGAAGAAGATAATTGATATGTTGCGTCTTTAGAACTGAGAGAAGTATCTCAACTATATTCGTATTGAATAGTTACCAAAAAGACGATACAAATTGCAATGAGACTCAGTTGCAATGAAACATTGAGACATGGAAATTCAAGCATGCTAAATTCGTGCCACTGCTGTAAGCAATAGTAATTTCAATCACAAATTACCTTCACTTTTTGACCTTCCCTCGTATCTCAAGATAAGTCAAATAAGTATTTTTTTAGCATTACAAACTCATAATAAAGGGAAGCCTCTCCTTCAAAACTTTTAATACGTACGACTGCCAAAGGCGATACAAAATCCAACTGAAAGACAAACATGCATAAAACATGAACAAGTGTTGCGTAGAACATATGCTACACTATGTTCTTCTGCTAGCCTTAACACGTTCAAATTACTTAGATAACTTTTTTGGCGTTACGAAAAATCATAGTATGTATGAAACTTAAAATACCTTTCTAAAACGAGCAGTCCTTTGTGACAAACAAAAAAATATATATTTATCTCCCTTCCCCGCGATAAAAAGCCAAAATCTCGTCTGTGATATTAAGTATACGTACATTAAATAACAATAACATGTTTCAACAAGATGTATTGTTATTGTGCAAAGTTGTGTCCTGAAGTGTGATATATTGACGTTTTCGTGACAGAAGGAAGAACTATTTTAAGAGAGAAAGAGAAAAGAAGGCATGATAGAAACGATAGAGTATGTAAGAAGAATAAAAGAAAAGAGGTACAGTGAAAGAGAGAAAAAAGGTAACAGAAGAGAAATGAAGAAGAAACAGAGAGAAAAAAGATAGCTAAACGAAGAAGCGAAAGAGAGAGAGAGAGAGAGGAAGAAGAAAATGAGACATAAAAGGAGAAGCAAAACATAGAAAACGAAATGATCAAAAGGAGAAAAAATAAGCACATACAGGAAGATAAAAACAGAATAGTGATACAACTGAAAGGGACAAGGGAAGAATAAATAGGCAATTTCGCCTTATTCCAGGCGAGCGATTTCGCTTCAACTCCCTGCGGGAAACAATGTTAATGGGATGTCTTCGACAAAATAACTTGAAATACATTGTTTCTGTCCTGGGGCACACAAGAACATAAAATGTTACATTTTTTTTTACAAATGAAAGAAAAAAATGCAAAAACAACACTATAAATAAGTATATTAGGGCACGGTCAGAGGCGGTATTTTAACGCTCCTATTTGTCGAGAGTGCATAATTATTATTAATTTTAACACATAAGAACTACTATTTCAAAAAAGCATTTATTCTGACGTACATAGTTGTGGTTTGTCAAAATAAATTTAAAATAACCAGTTACTAGAAATACAGAGGTACCGGTAGTGTTTTTCTACCATATTTAGCCTAACTATTCCCATCTTCAGATCCTGCTTATGTGATCACTGTTCAACCATATTTGTACAAGCAAAAGAAAAATACAATTGTTAGCTGTATAGCATTTGTGCTTGTTTACTTAAGACAGTATACAAGAGCCTATTTTGTGTTCTTCTTGGCTAGCAGAAGACAACTAAACTAGCAGAAAGCAAAATAGAACTATTGTAACAACGTATTTGAAAATGCTGACCATGCATTATACTGAAGTAAAGCTTAATCTTAGGCTAATAAGCACAACTGCAATGAATGCATACATTTTAACTAAAAAAATCCCTTCTTGAAAATCAACGTTTCATATCGTATATGGACTGTGATTGGTGACATTGATTCTAAAAAAACCCACAAAGATCAGCTTTTCACTGCAACAAACAAGCACAATGAAAGTACGAAACACAAATACAAAAACAAAAAATCAAGCTCCATTAAAAGTGATGGTCTCGTAGGAATAAGTACAATGTGATACATTTAGAAGACACTTTCCTCATATTATTTTGACCAGAATTTCCATTTTAATATTTACTGAACTTCCTCAAATCAAAGATGGTAAAAAAATATGAAAGTGACGCGATAAGAAAATTATGTAAAATAAATCTACAATGTCGAAAATATAACCGAATCCCGAAATGGATGAAGAAAAATTAAAAAGAAAAATACTAAAATTCCAAATAAGTGATATAGGAAGAAACCTGCGAAATACTTTTATGTCAACGCCATAACGGTACAGGTTACATTCCAAAAAGGATTTTTTTCATTTCATGAGCATGAAATTTTTAGAATTCTTCTTGTATTCGAATCAAATGTTCTACAGTATTGAACAACTAATATACGTAAAAAAATAAAATTCACTGGAGCCAATTGCGAAAAAAATAAAGCTGTTGGAAAATCTATTGTTAATAATAATAATAATAATAATTATGTACAGTTATCTTCACACAAAAAGAGTGTTTACATTTGATTCTAACACTGAATGACACCCCCTTCCCTTCCAAGATAAGGGATAAGCTTAATTCGGACAGTGTTAAAAAATATTACTCTATTCCCTTTGTCATGCAAGGACAAACTGCCTGCTTACCCATCGTCGTTTTCCCAGCTGAATCGTCCACAACCTTGCATCTGATGCTAGATGAAGGACTTGTCTCTTCATCTTGACGCTTTTCAGGCACAAACTTCACTTGTAAGTTAGTGCGTTGTTCACGAAGCTTCGCGATAAGGCAGATATTAATCTCTTATCACATTGGGATTAAAAAGGACTAATAAATCATGATTCAACATAACTCCGCTGACGAATAGAATAAAAATATCAGTATGGTAGCATATTCTTGTTCCCGTGATGTGTTAGGTCATTTTTAATTTAAAACTGTCAAAATGTATTATAGAATAAGTAACCACAAAAATATATTTTTCGTGCAAACATGTTTATATGTATCACTTACACAAGTTATACAAATAGCGAATTTTCCGTATATTTCATTCCAGTTATGGTTCTTTAATGAAGAACACTTGTATTCTAACGACTGATTAGTGGAAAAGACTAATCTTTTCTACATGCTGTCGGGAGCTAACCATTCGTTAGACGTAAGTTGTTGTTCGACATAATTGATCTTTTCTTTATAGCTGTATTTTTTGTTAGGCCGTACTGTTAGTAATTTTTCATTAGAAAAAAGCTTTTTTCAGTAGTTTTTTTGCTCACGGTCGTTATTAAAGATGCCTTTAATGCCTTTCCAACAGTATGCATATGAATATAATTACATACAATCCACATTCAAAGTTTCTTTCGCGTACACACCTCCATATCAGTGTTCAAAATTAGTGGTTTCAAATCGCAATGTGTGGCACCTAACTCATATTATTTTTGGCGCCTTTGCAATTTTTTTCCATTTAGAGATGATTTAAATTTTCCGCGTTACTTTCAATTCAAGAGCATGGACTATTTGATATTTTCAGATCATTGGACAGTGACCAATCTTCTTTAGATGTCTTTGACCTATCAACTCATTAGTAATCATTACAGCTGCGAACAAAAATCTTCGTAAAGTTCTGACGCCTGATTTCGAATTCAGGACTTTTAGGTTCGCACCTCCAATTTTGTGATCAAACACTGAAATGAGGTATATCGGTAATTTTCAAAGCATTGTGCATTGTAAGTTATGTTTCAGTGCGAAAATAAAGAAATGTTTTAACTACACTCAGATTGTATTAACTTTATTCCATATTGAGAAGTTCTAATAATTGTAGAAATGTACGTTTCCTCTAAACACTAGTTTCAGTGCTTTGACTATTTGTGCTTTTTAGCGCCTATGTTTGTCATCTTTGGCGCCTAAATGTTATGAGTCGCCAAATGACGCCTACATATCGAAGCCTAATTTAGAACACAGCTCAATACACAAAGAAAGTGTAATTCAATCACCAGTATAAAAGAATATATAACAACTAAACTAGCTCCTCCCTATACACACAAACGCAAGCACACAACTCACAACACCTGCCTAAAAATGACTTATTTTACCTGGTCCTTGTCCTCCTGCGTCCTTGGAATAAGCGTCACCGTCATATAAATCTCGCCCAGATAGTCAGACTTTCCCGGTTCTGACAGCGTCAATGTAAGATCCGTTGGTCTGAAATTCATAGAAATGGTTCAAGATTACTTAACCACAAATTGGTGTTCACAAATAAGAATTACGTCACAAATTACATGAAAACTCAAGAATACCCATGTGGACAGCAGCCGGATGATAAGTAGTCAAAGTAGCTATAATTGTTCCTTCTTGCTATTATTATTATTATTATACGTATCCGCTTATTCAACTTGCATAATAAAACTGTTATCATTTACATTATATGTAACTTTTATTGTTTTAAATTTTCGATACCCATATATCTTCGTATGAGAACCAGAGGAATTAACTCCAAAATGCAGTTTTCAGTTTTGTTTAAATAAATTCCTCTCAACAGCTCTATTTATGGGGTCCTCCGATGGCGGAGTGGTTACGTCGTCGCCTTGTAATCAAGGGGTCCTGGAGTAGATACCCGGTAGAGGTACATTGCACAGTGGTTTGGATCCCACTTAAAAATGTAGAGCCAGTACCGATTAGCCTTTCTCTGCATAAAGAGGACTTAAAACAACAAATCAAACAAGCAAACAAACAGTTCTGTTTATGGAGCCAGATCGACGTATGTCCACTTCTTATTCTTAGCAGTAAGGTGGAGTCACTATCTCCACTTTAAGTGTTTCTCCATAACAGTCAGACATATTCCCATGATACTTTGTTTTCTCTCTCCTATAAATTTTATAAATTTAGAGTTATGTACGTCCCTCTGGATCTCACAAGACGATATTCTTTCACCGCGTATCAAGTCTACAGGAATCAGTAAATAGGTTGGTGAACATAGTTTCGGGCTATCATAATACTGTGTAAACTTACTTGCTCAGTTCCAATTTCGTGAGATCCAGATAAGATGAACCCATGAAGTCATCCTGCAGCCCCCAGTCGTAATCAAACACCTGAAAGAGAAGACAAGAGAATCAAATGAAAGAAGGAACAGTAGACAGAGAGCAGTGTCAAATAGCATGACCACGTAAACACAGCGAGAATGCGACGGTCTTAGATAACACGAACCCAAGTAACCTCTGTTATCCCAAAACCAAAAATGTACAGCGTGGGCCATAAGTCCCCAAGTGAATTCAAGAGTTAATAATGTCTCCGTTAATAATTGTATACATTTACATGGATTTACTTTTCACGCATAAATGTAAAGAAATCTCCCCTTTGTAATATGCATAAGAACAAACAGTCAATATATTTAAACAATGCATAAAAAACAGTTATAAACTGTTGAGACCCCTTCGTGACTTATGACGCACCCTGTACAAATCTTTCGTTTTGGTTAGAACATTCGGTGTTCAAAATCCTGAAACCTCTTTTCTTGTCTCCCGTCACAGCCTGGCTGGTAATACGTTAACAATTAGTTACTTGGTTATCACAGTGGCGTATCTACAGGGCGAAATTTCTTCGACTCGAAACATTATTGTACTTTCTTGCCGAGGCCGGTAAGTAACTGGATTTCTGAAAGTTAAAATTTATTAATAAATATTAGTATTTGCTATTCGTAATCTAACAGCCTCCCCGATGGCTAGTGGTAACGTCGTTGCATTGTAATCAACGGATCCCGGGTTCGATACCCGCTGGAGGCACATAGTGGTTCGGATTCAACTTTAAACCGTGGAGTTAAAAATAAAAATTCAAACTCAAACTCGTAATCTAATAGGGCTATTAAAATTATTCTAGCTGGTTCGGTGGCCGAAAGTGTCGACTTCCGATCTGGCCACCGACATTCCCACGTTCGAGTCCCGGCCTGGGCACAGGTGTTCTTTGTGTGCATCCCTTCATCAATTTCAGTTCATCCTCATCGTAGCCAGAAATGACAGAAAAACTACGTAAAATAACAAAATACAAAGAAATGCAAGTTATATTAGATGATGAAGTAGTGAAGGATTTCGTATCCATGTACTGAATGCTATATTCATAAATTATGTGATCTACACTATACCAACTATCGAACTGATACCAAAATTTTTGAAAGATTCTAATATCCCTTGCGTAAACTGCATAGGGGGCGTGCGTAAGGTTGATTGGGATTTATTACCCGCTGCACGAGATGGCCTAACTCGTAAAAAAGTTGGTTAAGATTTTACAATACCGGACAATTCCACGATTTCGTTCATATTTCGCATACTCAAAAATTTAGGGCTCCTAATCACGAATCTGCAATTAATATTTGGCGCTCACGTGTGGAATCCCCCCTCCCAAAGGGTCCGTGATCGCAAGCGGCAATGCACAATTGCTCATTATGTACCGGAAGATTTTGTGTTTCTACGAAACTTACATTTTTCTTACGGTGCCCCACACACCATTCACGCATAGCCCCACAAACCATTCACGGTAAGGTTAGGTTAGGTTAGGTTAGGTTGGGCGAACACAGTTAAAATTTGGGGTCGTAGTAATATCAGGAGCGGTACATAATGAGCAATTGTGCATTGCCGGTTGCGATCACGGACCCCCTTTTTTTTGGAAATTCCACACGAGCGCTAAATATTAACTGCAGATACGTGATTAGGAGCCCTAAATTATTGAGTATGCGAAATATGAACGAAATCGAGGAATTGCCCGGTATTGTAAAATCGCTCCAAAAGTTTAATACCGATAAAGATGGGAAAATATAGCTCTGATAGGGCACGTATTGACAAAATCTAAAAGTAACTAAAAAATAATCGGACAACCAAAAACTCACAAGCCAAGGGCACTGCTACAAAATGTAAAGAATCGTAAACATACGTCACTCACAGTGTAACACTTCCACTTTCTCCTAGCGCCAAAATGTTCCAAACGTCAAACAGTTCTGGCTGATCCAAACGAGAGAAACTAAACAATCGAACTGAGAGAAGAGTCACCTGGTTCACTTCCTGGTCTTCCCAAAGGAAGAAAACAAAAATCTCCACACGCTATTTCCAATCTTTCAAACTTAGACGGTATTGATGGATTATTGCCACCTGGTGGTCATGAACGAATACTAACTTCCACTGCCCGCGCGATGTAGCGTGATCTAACCCAACATAGATCTAAAAATACAACTCTACAGCAGGGACTGGCTTTTGTCATAAACGAAGACCCTGTTTTAATCTTTTTGTCCTCTTCTACACACGAAGTTGGTGCCAAGAACAACACTGGCCAACTTATAAATTGAATCATTGTGTACTATGGCGGGAACCCACAGACTATTATACCTCAAGGTCAGCTTTGCCTCAAGAGTTGACTGACAAAGCCCATGCAGGCGGACGGCATTTATCATGGTATTAGTGACTAGGTGCTCTAAAAATATTTTCCAACCTAACTTTACAAAACACTTAAGTTAGTGTTACGTGTGTACAATACTAACACCAACTGTCGTTGTTATAGAATCATTAAAACACATCCTAAAATTCCTGTAATCAAATTAGGTTTGCCAGACAAGCCTGATGATAAAAATCAAGAGGCATTTGCACGATGTAAGGCTGTTTCTTCAGGATAAGATTTAAATTTCGAGAAGTTTCAAGCAACAGTAATTTACTACTCACTGTACAACGTGTTTATGTCCTACATTCAATTTAGTTTGCTTAAGTTACTAATTCGAAATAGGATTTACCGTCAAATTTATTTGATAGTGACGTCGATGAGAAGGAAGCCTCAACATTCTAAACTTCACTTTTACGACAAAAAAACATTTCGATCTTTTGTAAAAAAAAAAAAAAAATACATACATACATACATAAATAAATAAAAGACTCAGCTCAAAATACATAGTCTAAGCTAAGGTATATCGTATTCCGATAAGTAAGCATTCATACTTCTTCTTCAAAGAGAGGAAGAATATGAGGGAGAGAGAGAGAGAGAAAGAAGGAGAGAGAGAGAGAAAGAAGGAGGGAGAGAGAGAGAGAGAAGGAGAGAGAAAGAGAGAGCATATTCAGAAGGTTAGTAGTTATCAGGCTTGACCTACATTTAAAATGAAAGCTGTAAAGAACTCGGGGTTAATACCCCCCCTTAAAATGACCCCCGATTATCATTTTTGTTTTCGAACTTATTTTAAAACGAATGTTGAAAATGGTAATTTCAAAATATTTTGTAGAGTATATCTCCCCCGCCTCTCCCAAAAAGCAGCTATTTAATATCTACTTTACAATTCCAGTCCGCTCCGAAAAGAATCGTCTATATACATTTCCGGTCATAACTTTAGCCAGGTAGTTAATCTATTTTTAATAGTTTTACCACATATCAAATATCTCGTTTCTTTATAAAATTTTGTGACCCTATTATTGGGAAAAATAATCCTAGCTATTTTCCCCAGTGGAGGCCCATTTTCTGGGCCCCCAAGCCCCTTCTAAGTTCTGGCATTCCCAAACACACACATCATCAAAAGTTTAAAAAATGTACAAAAATATACTATAGATTTTGCCGTACCTATGAAGATTCTAGTTGAGGGTTCGGAAACAATCCGTCTTACCTCCATTATTGCATAATGCGCTAAATTTTCATGCTAACGTAACATAATTTGTGGGTGACCTTGCGCCTGAAGCAGAGAGGATCAATTCATGAATGAACAAAAACAAAACAGCTAGTGTGCCGGACAGTGATGTAAAAATTGTGCTGCCATCTGTAGGTGTCGCCGTGCATTAAACGACTTCACCCTGCCACCTGTTGGAGAGTAGTTTAATTTACCGAAATTTGCAAAACTTGCCCATAGATGTCTCTCTCGTCTCGAAGTACCGAATAAGGAAGAAAGAAAGGAACTAAAGTTTTGGAAATAATTACAGTAAAAATGAACCAGTGGCGTGCCCAGGGTTTTCGTACACTTTTTCTGGTAGTCAGCCCTCATCTTGCAAGCTTTTTCTGCCTTTGACGTTTCTCTCTCTTTTTTTTAGGAATCCTGGGCCAAAGGTAACCCCACCCCACCAAACTTCCTCTCCCTTGGGCACGCCACTGAAAGGAACGATAACAGTTATCAGGTATGAACGTCGAATATTTTGGAGTCAAAGGCCTCAAATTCGAAGTTACTCATTCAAAATTTAATATTTTGATAACGATAGTTGCCATCAATAATGATCAATCTCCAAACAGAAAATTGTTTTTGTGTGATAAATGTCTTTAACAGGTTGTCGTTGGACAACACCGACAAACTCTTACTTCGCAAGCTGACTTACCTTAATGTGAATCGGCAGGAATGGGTCCTCCACTGGCAGGACAAAAATCTCGTCCCACGTGGGGTTGAGGTCCCTGTAGATGGTTTTTGATTTGTACAGCATCCTCCCCGACACCTTGAACTTCACGTAAGGATCGCTCGTGCCTGAAAAAAATAACCGGGAAGCGTGAAAATAACTCACGAACTCAATCTAACAACATGATTTACTATAATGCATTTCAATACAAATGAAACATTACAACAGGGTTCTGGCCGGTTGAGCTTGAGTGATTTAGTCCACCTCTCACCTTCCTGTCCAACCAAATAGCCTATGGGAGAATCGTTTTCAGTAGAGCAGGAATCACGCGTACAGAGGAATAAAGAGAGAAAGACGTAGAAACAGAGGATATAAGAAGTAGAGAATGAAAGATAGATGGAAAGAAAAGAAAGGAAACAAATTAAGAATGACAGAAAAGGATAAAGAGAATTAAAGAGAAACAGAAGAATGAAAGAAAAGAGGATACAAAGAAGAAATATTGAAAGAAAGGAAAGTTATTGAGAGAGAAAGAAGGAGAGGTAGGAAAACAAACAGAGAGAGGGAATGAAATATGGAAAAAGAGGGGAACAAAGGAAAAATATAAAGAGAATCGGACAAAAAAAGAGAGAAAGAGATGAAAAACAGAAGTAGGGACCAAGTAACCATGACCAAGTAACGAAGCAGAGCCCACCTGAAAAAATCCTATAAACTTACAATTCTCCCCAAAACAATTCTCCTCGGACACCTCTGCAAAGAAATAAGGTTCTAAGGATGACACTTTATTACGGAAATTGAATTAATAAAAATGGCGTATGTGAACTAACTTTATAACATTCAACAGTAAAATCTTATCAAATTTTTGTCCATTTTTTGCTCAGATAGGTTAATCATGACCTTGCCTCGTCCGGGGATCGAACAAGAAGGGATTTCAAAGCGACAGAATAGGGTCACGTGCATTCCACTCCAAAGCCATGACTAACTATTATGAAAAAATGATGACGTAGTTTTATCTCAACAAACAAAAAAGTACGACCAACATAAAATAATTATAATTCTTCAACAATATCCTTTGAAATGTGCCGACACTGAAAATCAATTCCCAGATATCTTGATTTTAGATCGATAATGTTAATATACAAATAGCGTTAATACACACCCGCAGAAACGACGATTCCAGTTTTGCCCCTTCCCTCTTGCAGAACTGATTATGGAGGCCCTACATAAATCAAGTCATACTTTTCCCCTAGAGTTTCTAATATGCTAGATGATTCGGGACTTAGGGAGACTGTTGCGCTACTATAAATGTTAAACTAGTTACGTACATCATTTTGCAAAATATTGTGTACATCATTAGCATTGTGTTACTATTATTTTTTGGTCATACTAATTTCTTTCACACTCATCGAACAAAGGTACTTCCCAATGGCGAAGTAGTAGTGTCGTCGCCTTGTAATCAAGGGGTCCCAGGTTCGATTTCCGGTGGAGGCACACTTTAAACTGTAGGTCCAGTCCCGATTAGCCTTACTGTGCATAAAGTGGACTTAAAACACCAAGTCAATCATCAAACAAATAGGAACCTCTTGACTAATGAACGATTTCTTCAATTACGGTGTCATTAATGTTTCGTATTGATTTTCCTAATAGTTTCGTACAGCTGAATTTTGTATGCTTTTTACATTGTGGAACAATGGCGTCCATGATGACTGTGGTAAGAAACCAACTGTAAGGGACCTCTTTACCTCCTCTTCCTCCACCCTCCGAAGACCTTATGAACGCCACTGAATAGAAGACTGCAAAACCTCGTCTTCTTTGCTAAGCATCTGGTTTCTTCTGCAACTGAAATCAATCTTGCTAGTCATAGCAAGTCATCTTTGTCAAAAATTTAGATTATGCTTGAAGTATTTTAACGAACAACGTCCTTTTTTCAAAATACACAGCGTAATATGAACACAAGGAAATAAATAGACAATTTAAAAAATTCCATCAATCGGAATTTATTTTTTCGTAACATTTTTTACTTCAATTGTCTTGGGATTGTCGCCATACAGCACGAGAAACTCTCGCAGGGTGTAGAGATAATCAGAATCAGAACCAACGACGTTTCTTGGGAACAGTTTGCTCTTCGAGCTCTCGTTTCTGTGCTACGAGCCATAAAAAAAATGTCATTTTTATCCAGATTGTATACAATCGCATGGAGAATATCATTGTGTTTGCCACTACGCATGCATTTTTACTGTCGGATAAGATTATGAAAACCGTAGCATGCTATGGAAACAATATCATGTTAGAAGAGATGCTGTCAGAGTGAAATTACCGATCTTACCCTTTCCTTCAGGTAATGCATTTACTATCCCTGCACACACATTCGTTATAGAAATTTAATGCGTTTGCATAACCGTGAAGATTTGTCACGTGGTTGCAGGGTAGAAAATGCGAGGATTCGTAGAATCCAAATGAGCAAAACCAAAAAGTAAATTTTGTGTTCACTTTTAAAAGCTAATTCGGAATAGACCAGCTTAAAGTGGAATCCGTACCACTGTGCAATGCGCCTCCACCGGGGATCAAAACAGAGCCCCCTTGATTACAAGGAAACTGCGTTCCTACTACACCATCAGGGAGGCCTGCAATGAGCAGTGACGGCGCCAGCCTAAAATAAGTGTGGGGAGGGGGGGAGGCTACAGATTATGAAGTCAAATTCTCGGGGGGCTAACTAATATCGGCTGAAAGGTAATTACATAATACTTTACTACGGTATAATTTTACCAGTGGCATACTTTACAGTCAGATCCAAAGATAAATCACTGGGATGTTATGTTGCATTTTGTTCCACAGGCACGAATCTTTTATGTCAAATAAAATGTAATAATTGTATTGTTTTATTTTCCTAAGTCATTATCGAGAGGAATAGTTTCACATACTTACTATTCATATGAACAGTAAGCAAAATACACCATAAGAAATACACTCATTATCAACTCGCTGGATATATGTATAAATACTACACGTAACACTCTTTCTATGTAAAGAATATGAGTGCTTTTGGTTCAAATAAGAAAATAACTATACCAAGAAACTACGATAAGTTACGTCTGTTTTTATGAGCAGCTACAACCTTGTTTAAATCCGAAGATTTTTGCAAGCTCTTTCTCAAAGGACAGAATAGATATACCATTTCGATTATGAAAGCAACACTTGATTTGCCGTAAGCAGCCGTTGATGAGTGTGCACACATTTCAATAACACAAAGCTCATAAAGTTCGTAAAAGGCAATTTTAAATATTTCAACCATTGCAAGCAGCTGCTGAAGGGTCTTTACTTTGAGTTCCCTTCTGCCTCAGCGTGCCATAACTCTAAACTGTTCAAATTACAACAGTAGGAAGCGGCGCAAGATTGTAGCTTTTCGTACATGAGAAAAGCTGCACTAACTTAATAAAGTAGGCATCAAATAAACAAACCATCCTTGAATACAAGTATGTTAATGATGCCATTTTCTCTGCCATGACGAAATGTCTTACTTTTTCTTGTTCAACGAGTGAAATTCAGAACTTAGGGCTAAAACTGGGGAGGATGCGGAAATGCCGTCAACTTAGGAGGTGCCACTCGAAAGGAACAAGTATATTTTTACTACATATTCACTTCCACTAGGAGACAAATAGGTTACATTGACATAAAACAATGAATATAGTTGCAACTCTTGCACTGGGTATTCTTATTAGTGAAAATAACTGCTGAAGATTTTGATTTTTTTTTCCAGAATATATTGTGCATAAATACTGCACATAATTGGATCAATCGTTTTAGATGTGCTTCAAAGATTGATTCTTCAAGTTTATCCACTATGGTGGTACTGCAGAAATTATTTCCTAACCTCACAAATTATAATTAATTAACATGTACGGACTGCGAGCAAGAAGATTGCCCAAGCCTGCTGATATCCGCACCGTTCAATGATTACTTGATTGAATTTGTATTAAGGTCTACTATATGCACAGAGGCTAATCGGGACGAGAGCTACAGCTTCTAGTGGAATTGAATTGAATGTTTTGAAGTCCACTTTATGCACGGATAGGTTAATCGGGACTACACCTACAGTTTAAAGTGGGATCCGAACCACTGCGCAATGTGCCTCCATCCGGCTCCTTTATACCAACGAGGACTCGATCCAGCACAGCAAAGCATGCCGCTCGTGATTCCTCTTCCCTTGTACTGATATTTTCTGTTGAGGGGTTGTCATCGTAGCGTACATTGACCTGGCGTTTGCGTTTTGAAGGAAGAATAATTCCATTTTTTCGCATTCAGCCATGGAACCTTCATATATTGTCTTGGGGTGATCAACTGATCTATGGATTTGGATCGTGTTTTCCACAGCTTCAACACCTCCTAGAGCACTGCCCGTATCCGTGTCAAGTCCTTGGAACGAGGCATTAAGTGTATTGATGAAATTCAGGATGGGTCTCAAAAGACGTATCCACAAAATGAAGTCAAATGACTGGATGGTGAAGAGCAGTCCTTTAGCCTGAGCAGAAACCTTGGCATCTTCTGAGTTGTCCTGAAGATCCTTAAGGGCTTCAATCACCAGAGGAAATTTTTCTGTTTCATGTTCACCGCTTCTGACCGACAGGACCATCTTGTATTTTTTTAGAGTCCTTAACTTACCTGATTTCGAACGTTTCAGAAAATTATTCATGAAGGTAGACTGACGCAAGGTAGCCTTTTCCCGTTCTCTCTGCCTTTTCTTATTTTCTGCCCCTGACAGCTTTTTCTTGGCTGTACTCATTTTCATTGCATGCGAAAACGGAAAACCAGAAAGAAAAATTCAGAAATATGCAAACTGTTAAGACCGTACACTTCTAATGCATGCGATTCACCAGGGCCGGCGCTAGTCATTTTGCCGGCCTGAGCGGTGGCGGCGAATGCCGCTCCCTTTCGAACGCCCCCACTCCCCCGGTCATTACGCAGCAACGGGAAATTGAAAATCACTATATTCCTAAGTAAAACATCAAACTATAAAACAAATAATGAGACTTGTTACGCAATTTCAATACTATTAAGCACAAAAAGATATCTCGCTCGAGCACAGTTATACTTAAAAAAATGCGAAACTAATTTTATATTGTTATATTTTATCAAAACTCTCTCTCTCTCTCTCTCCTAAACGTATCTTAAATGTAACAAGTATCAAGAAAAAAAATGAGGGCTTCACTTCATATGTTTGTCGTTGTAGGTCTGTGATATACGTATGATTGGATTTTTAAAATAATTACATGTAATATTCCCGGATCTCGCGCGTGGGTGATCTAAGGTCTGTATTCTGCCCTGCGTTGTCCCCGCATAAAGCGGCTCTGGAGTTCACCCAGCTTCAAATTAATGGGTACCTGGGGGCAACCCTGGAAGGTAAAGGCGGCCGGAGAGTGGTGCTAATCACATCAACTCCAAAATGGCCGAGATGGAGAATGTGTGTGGTCCTACTCCCACATCCCCTAAATGTGCCTTCATGAAATGGTGTTATATGCACAATAAACTTTATCTTTGCATGTAATATTCTTTTTCGTATAATGCTATATTGCATAAAATGGAAAGAAGCGTGTTTCAGACATGATTGACCGAAGATAATATTTTTATAAGCTTTAATTTTAAAAAAAACAACAACTCTGTTCGCCACTTGCCACTGTTACCGACAAAGTTAATAAATTCGAAGTTCTACACTCACATTAGGTGCAAAATCATGGCCATTTATCAGTTTAAGGTCTCCTTTGGTGTAGTTTCTTTATTATCGCCGAAAGCAACTTTAGTTCATGTTTTAATTCAGTAGCCTTCATGTGTTAACATTCCGGCAAGTTTTCTACACTTTTCAGACAAAATATAAGATGTCATGTCTTTATGCTTACCAATATCATAAAAGAAATTGAAAATTCCCTAAGATGTTTAAGTTGCTCAGATCTTTCTCTTAGAGCTAAAATAATCGTCTAAGACCTGGTAATAAAAATCAACTTTGTACAGTTTTTGTGGATCTTCAACAGTTTCATCATTCTGAAACTGCTTCTTCTTTCGATTTCGGCCCTGTACTGTGTTGCCTATCTTTGGATCATCTATATCTAAATTCGTTGCCAATTCTTTCTCACCAACCGGGACTCACAGGTCGCCCCCCACCCCCACCCCCACCCCGACGCCTCCACGAGTGGAGGGAGGGAGGCCCTGCCCTGTGAGTCTGTCAAGTGGCGACTACTTTGAAAATTTTCATCACACCTGCTTTTTTCAAAGCGTTCATACGTTTTCAAGAAATCATCTAACAGCTTCTAACACATCGTTGATCAATGTTTTCAAGACATTTCCTCATTACATTTCGTGGAGAAGTAAAACGTCATACCAGATAACTAGTGCGCAAAGGAATGTAAAGACACGCAACTGGTTTGCATAACACTGAGCCTCATGTGCGACCATTCAGATAGTTTTATTGTCGCCAATTATTTGAAGGACAGCATCATATACCTCTCCCACTTGATACCTCAACGTAGTTAAGGTATCGAATCTGCTTGCCCCTTTGTGGCACTCAGTGGTTTTAAAGTGAGACTACTGATATGTTCCTTCAAAACGGTGGGTTAGCATATACCGTACATTAACTTCCAAGTTATATAATATTATATAACGTTCAAATTTCCAGTAGGATTATTTTATCTTCTCTTCAAATTTTGCCGCCCTGAAAATTTGCCGCTCTGGGCGGTAGCACGGTTCACCCCCCCCCCCCCCTTTCCGCCGGCCCTGCCAGCCCACCAATGAGTATCTGAAGGGAAGCAACACTACAAACTATTTAAAGCAAATGTTTATCGTGCCGCTTATTGTTGCGGATTATTAAAATGTTCAAAAACGTCCAGTAGCCTTCCGAACAGCCGCCTGCCGCGTTCTGAAGCAGTGAACGGAAATCGAAACACCGACAATTTAATTCGTAAAAGCGAGAATGGATCTTATAAGGGATTGTTGATGTTGCAGGACAGGTTCCACGCGATTGCTGACAGTTAATTGAAGCAGCAAGCATAATAAAAATGAAACAAAAGGAACGATGTTTTGGCATTTTTTCCTCTTACATATCCCCAAAGTGTTTCAGTCGGAACTTTTCAACGTGGAAGTTGCATAGCAACAAATATGCACAAGAATAAGAACAAGTTTACCCCAAAGGATACATTCAGTAAATAAAATCCGGCTACGTTCTGCCTTCATGTCGCCCCGGCGTCCGTGAAACAACAGGGAGTAAAGTCCGCGCGTTTATTATGTCCCCATCGGCAACCCTTTTATAAAACTTAACACTGACAACAATAGCAAACAATAGCCAAGCCGCTCCCGATAAGCGCGTGCACTCAGACGTTGTTGCCACATTTTCTTTACATTTCTTGTAGTTGCAAGGCGCCTCTCAATATTTTTGCTCCATAACCACGTGCGGGGTTGATTCTTTTTAACTAGCTGTGTTGTGTTATGGTGCTGTTTTCTTGCTTTGTTATAGTGTTGTGCTTCTAGTTTTTTCCTTAGACTTTGCATAATGCAAGTTATCCCTCACGGCTCCTAGTGAAAATCCTAAGTATGAAGACAAAACTGCAGGATATTATTTCCTTCATGGAGAGCAGAGGTGCCCACCCCCCTCAAAGCCGATGGCGCATTCGCCCCAAAAATCATGTCATGCGCCTCCCCCAGATTATATCATGTGCCCCCCCAAAACATCATTCGCGCCCTCAAACCATATCGTAATCCCCACAAAGTATTTAATTACGACAGCGTGTCTACCGAAAGTAACTTTTTTCTTAGCTTTACAGAACACTATACTTGATCTGCCCTTATTCCCTAAACAGTGGTGCCCATCACTCATGACCACCCCTAAAATCGTTCATAAACCCCCGGAAATAGTTTAATGAATGTGTAATAGTTGGTGTCTATTTGAATGAAATACCATGTTACATTGTCCATATTTTTTGATTGTTCGATTTTCGAAAAAAACTTAAAGCAAGCACATTGATTGGTTAAATGTAGTAAATTAAAATATGTAAATATGCATATAAATAGTATTTTTGATTGGGTTTATAAAACTCAATTTGAGTATTTAACACAAATTGTTAGACAACTTAAGATAAAGATAGAATAATTCAACCTTGGCAAACCAAATAATATGCTCCAGCCGTATGGTAGATTCAATTTGTTTCACGAGACATTACAAAACCCTAGCTAGAAATTCTTAACCTCAGGGCGATAATATAACAGGGTTCCTCTTTCAAAGAACTCACTCTCACCCAGTGGCGTGCCCAAGGGGGGTTGGTGGGGGTTATAACCCTCTGTGGCCCAGTATTCCTAAGAAAAAGAGTGTCAAAGGTAGGAAAATATGACAAAATGAGGGTTGACTACCAAGAAAAAGTATACGTAACCCCTCCCTTTCGACAATCCTGGGCACGCCACTGCCCTCGCCCCCCGTTTTCCTCGGGTAAATATAATTATTTTAGTAACAAACCATAATCCATAACAATAATTACTTGGATTTTATCTTCAGTGCAAATTTAAAATTTTCCTGTGACAAGTTAGAAATACGGATTCGATATACAGGGTGTCCCAAAAGTCCCTTAACAGCCGCCCTAGAGACGTGTAGTGCAGAGATTGACATGATTTGAGTATATAGTAATACTTTAGGGGTAGGGGGAACATGATTGCTGTGGGTGACCATGGCGGCGGCCATCTTGGTATCCGCCATATTGGATGGAGTTCAATTTTTTTAAATGGGAAGGTATATGTGTGGCACATAATTTTAGGCTAGAATTGCGTCAGAAACTAGAATATGAAGTCAGTTTTCAGATATCTTTAATCTGTGAAAAGTTATTGCGCTACGAAATGTGCTCAATGTGCTTACCATGCTCCCGTAAACACATCCGTAAGCAAGTCTCCCATGCACGCGAACATTCAAAAGAGTTTCAGGAGTGACAGCGGCACAGGCCTCAGTGATTCGTTGAAGAAGGTGACGCATATCACGTATTGGAACTGCATAAACCATGGCCTTAAGATGTCCCCACAAGTAAAAATCAAGAGGAGTAAGTTCTGGGGACCTGGCTGGCCACTCTCTTGGTCCTCGTCTGCCAATCCACCTACCAGGAAATTGGACATCAAGGTACTGCCGAACAATGTTCGCATAATGAGGTGATGCACCATCATGTTGAAAAAATTCTAGGAAAGAGCCATCCGGCATACACACTGAAGGTAAGACAAGATCGCGTAGCAACTGCAGGTAGGTCTGTGCATTCATTGTCCCCTCAATGAAAAATGGACCTATGATTTGGGTATTCCAAATTCCACACCACACCATAACTTTTGCTGGCCCAACCACGTTCCCCGGGTTTACCCAGTGCGGGTTCTCAGAGGACCAATACCGCAAGTTTTGACGGTTGACCTCACCATTGGTATAAAAAAAATGCCTCATCGCTATGCAGAATGTTTCGCCAGAAGTCAGGGTCACGTTCAAGTTGCACGACACACCACTCACAAAATTCCACCCTCCTATGAAGATCATCTTCACTGAGATGTTGTTGCGTTTGCATCTTGTAGGGATGCCACTTGTGTTCTGGCATAATCCTGCTAATCGAACTCTTGCTAACACATTAGGCGGATAGTCGTCGAATACTTTTTTCACGAATGATGCCAGAAATGCCGTTGTTGTTTCTTCATCCGTGGCTGTTTTTGGTCTTCCCGATAGACGTCTATCGTGCACTGCACCCGTTTCTTTAAACCGCTTCATCACATTGGCCACACTAACATGCGACACTGGCGGCCTAAGCGGATGTCTTTGATTCAAGTCATTGGCAATGTCCCGTGAACTGCTTTCGGCGGAAATGAGGATGATCTCAATTCGTTCCTCATTGGATAACATCATGTTCTTTGTCACTTACACTTGCAACAAAAGAGATATGATATCAGTTATCAGAATTTCCATACTTTATCAAACGTCATCATTTATTCAACATTGCATCAATAACTTTTCACAGATTAAAGATATCTGAAAACTGACTTCATATTCTTGTTTCTGGTGCAATTCTAGCGTAAAATTATGTGCCACACATATACCTTCCCATTTTAAAAAAATGACCTTCATCCAATATGGCGGATACCAAGATGGCCGCCGCCATGGTCACCCACAGCAATCATGTTCCCCCTACCCCTACAGTATTACTATATACTCAAATCATGGCAATCTCTGCACTACACGTCTCTAGGACTTCTGTTAAGGGACTTTTGGGACACCCTGTATTTTTGTCCCAAATGATGCACCTGCTCTAAATTAAGCAGTATACCAACACTAAGCATTATATTTTAAGAAGGGATGTTATTATACCGCGTTTGGTAGAACCTGTCCCGCTTCCCGCGCTAGGGAGCGCTCGACAGTTTCGGTGCCAATGAGAAACGAGGAAGAAAATCGTCTGCTGGGCAGCGAGGAGCGAATGGAAGCCAGAAGAGAGGCGCTTACGTAGACGCTGTTGCGACGTTGCGTATTTTAATTGGCTGCCTGGCTTTGACTTTCCCCAGCACCGAGAAAAGACAGGGAGCAACTAGCGCGGGAAGAGGGACAGGTTCTACCAAACGCGGTATAATGAATATCGAGAATATCGCTTATGTCTTGTAATGCAGCTATAGTATGAAACTTCACATTCACCTCAGTAAAGCGCCAAACACGCATTCTCGCAACACATGATAACGGGTGAAGCGAGCAAGAAAATGTTTACACCCATTTCTTTGCAGGCTTTCAAGAATATTACTTTAATGGGGTGTCAATACTTCCTTAAGATCCCTAGATATTTTGTCTTTTCCAGCTTCTCTTTTGGCACGTTTGGGGTCGAAAACGTGTACTACATACAATATCGCTAAATACAGTCTCCAAAATTTAATGTTCGAACTCTCTCTCCACTACAGAAATCTCTCGACAATCCAAGGTTTAACACTTTATCAAGAGCTTCCTATTTCCTCCTTTAAATTTTATACTCAATCCTACCACCAAAATTTCCATGCTACTTTTTAGACAGCATTGCCTCCTCCAAAAAAAAAAAAAATTCTCAGTCTCCACACCAGAATTTCCGCAACAGTCTAAGACAATAGTAATACACAAGAATTGGATACCCCCTCGATTTAATGTTAAATCCCCCTCTAACTAAAATACCAGCCATAATGTAAGACCTAGAGTTGGATACTGCCCCCCCCCCCACGTTTAATTCAGAATCCCTTCCCCCAGAACCCCCGTGTCAATTAAGGCCTAATATGTAAGAGTTGGATATTCCCCCCCTTCGATAATACCCTTAAACACTTCCTTTTTAATCTTTATCTGTATTTATTTTCTCTTTCCATATTCTTTAATTTTGTTTCTCTTTCTTTTTCTTTTTTCCTTACAATTTCCTTCTGCTTTTCCTTTATCTCTTCAGTTTGGCAACATTGCTTTCCTACTCCAGTTTGTTGCTTCTACTTCAAAAGAAAACCGCCAGCTTGGGTGTTTCTTTTAACAAAGAGTACCGCTCCCTTTGTTAACCGCTGGGGATATAATGAACGCGCGACCCCCCCCCCCCTCCCCCGGAGCAGCCGGTGCTTGGGATGTTCCATATGTATATTTTATATATAGTGTTTTTCTGTGCCGTGTTACAGACTTGCAGGGATGATGGAAGGAAACAAACGCAACAAAATGAGATAGGGAATCCTGGTCCGGAAATGCCCCAGTCAAAAGTTACAAGCAAAAACCTTCGAAGGGCAGGCAACCACGCACAACGCCGTGAGGAACCGTAAAAGAAAGGGGAGAGAATCCACCGCGTATGACCTGGAACATTTAATAGGTCCGTATCTTTTTCCGCCATGATTAACTGGACCAGTGTACACTATGTTTCTGAGAGACATCCTCTCCGAGTTATTGGAACATGTCCCACTTCTCGTTCGTAAACGCATGTGTTTCAGCATGATGGGGCCCCAGCCCAATTCGTGGCTGGTGATCTTGATGTCCTGACGCAGACCTTCTCACAAGTAGTGGGTAGGGAGAGGCGGACCTGTTGCTTGGCCTGCCCGTTCACCAGATCTGACCCACTTTATTTTTTTATTTTTTTTGTGGGGTCATGTCAAAAGTATTGTCTACAAGACACCTCTGAGGAATGTAGAGGAACTCTTGGCAAGAATTCTTGCAGCCTGTGATCTGGTCCGAACGATGCCTGGGATATTAGAGCGGATGCGACAGAACTTATTGTGACACTGTCATGCCTGTATCGAGACTAGGAGCGTCACTTTGAACCATAGGAGGGGGCAACGGGGGGGCAATTGCCCCCGATTCATGGACGTCCGCAGATTTTTTCCATGGGGTATATTACCCCAATAATAGTGTTGCCCCCTGAAAAAACACTCTTGAATTTGAAATTATCGCATTAATGTAAATTACTATGACTGAAATCAAATTATACATGGGAAATATATACTTTCAGGATGACATTTCTAAGGGGAAAGTGTGGCTATCCTTGCCCCCTTGCAGACGTCCATGTCCCTACATTATTATATTTTCACCTAGAAATTTAGTGTAGAGGAATCTTATCTTATATGCTTAAAGAAAATCAAGTATTTTCAAGCTGATTAAAGTGCAAAGCAACTACGGGGCAAGGGGGTGCAGTGGCGTAACCAAAAGGATGCAATTGGCATTGTCCCTTCCCAACCTTGGACAGAAATGAATTCTAGGGGGGCAAGCATTGAGGTAAAAGAAAGCAAGACTAGTAGAATCTAAGAGTAGCAGGACAAAAGGATAGTCAAGATTAAATTAGTTTTCACGGCTTTCTTGTATTATTTCTTCCAGTCGGCCAAGAGCAGCTGCAGAGGGCACATAGGGGCAATTGCCCCTCTCAATATCAAATTTTATGCAAATAAAAATACATGTCATAAAATTTTCGTGCTCGCTTCGTTCGCAGTTTATACTTTTCTTAGTCTTGTCAAGTTTAGAGCCGTAGCTAGGTGACGGCGGGCGTTCGACCTGGGCGCCGAACGATTAAAATTAAACAAAATTGTAAAATAATGCCTTAACGTCCCATGATTTTTTTTTGGGCCATATTAAATCAATATTGTTTTCAGTTTGCAAAAATTTGGATCTAAAAAATTTCATGCTCGCTTCGTTGGCAATTTCATTGTTTTCTGTGATGCATTGTAGATTACCAGAAAGAGAATTTATAACTACTAAATACATCAGACTCTAGCTGCTAAACAGTTTTGTCTTAAATGCATGAACACAATTGTTTGGAGGAAAAGGAGCGCAGTACATTTCAGAGACAATTTAATTATTCGTTAAGGTGCCTCTATGTTGCTGTATATATATATATATATATATATATATATATATATATATGTGTGTGTGTGTGTGTGTGTATATATATATATACACGCACGCACGCACACACACACGCACACACACACACAGATATATACCTATCAATGCAATGAAACTTAAACAGTGAAATAAAATGAGTTTTTTCTTTCGCGACTCAACTTTCATCAAGGCTTTGCCCCCCTAATCAGCGGGTCTGCGCACGCCTATGCTTTGAACAACTGCTGTGCTGATGGCTGCAGTTCTTCTGTGTTTCTTTTCCATTTCCCCAGACATATTTTATGTTTCTCCTCCGCGTTGTGCGTGAATCCCTGCCCTTCGAAGGTTTTGGCTTGTAACCATAGGCGTAGCTAGAACTTTATATTTGGGCGTGCACAAAGAAAAAAAATGAGGTCTTGTACCTTTATAATAGCATATTTTGCAACACAATCACTTGTGGCTCTTTAACTGCAGTGATGTTTGTAAAGGAATATAAATTCACTAAATGACAGTGTTGAAAATTTCTGAATATATGTAGTAGAAAAAAATTAAATGGCATAGAAATTAGACACACACAAAATGTTCATAAATGTTACAAACAAATACATCAAAATACACGTCATCTATAACAAGAGACCTCTGTCAAAAGGTACAATGTTCTTAAACTCATCAATAACTTCATTTACATCAAGAGACTAAGCTTTTTCCTGTTGCACAAATAGCAAGAGCAGGACTTCCAATCTATCCTGCTTCTGAGTTGCTCTTAATTTAGTTTTAACTTGGGTAATCTTGGAGAAAGCTCTCTCACACGTGCAGCTTGTGACAGGTATAGAAGAAAGGCGCTGCAGTACAGAGTAGAATGCGGTAAATATCTTTTTTATCCAATGACATCATAAAATCGAAAACTATAGACACTCGTTTCATCAGCGATAATGCGCACGTTTGTACCAAGTAATGACATTTTCAACTTCTTACAAACTGCCGCTTATTTTCTCTCTTATTGAAATATCTGTCTTTAATTCTCTTTGCTAAAGCAGCCCATTAGGGTGTGCCTAGGCAAACCCGGCACACCCTGTAGCTACGCCTATGCTTGTAACATTTGACTGGGGCATTTCCGGACCAAGGTTCCCTATCTCATTTTGTTATATATATCGACCGTGCTCTCCATAAACAAAAGAGCTGGCTCATATTGTATTATTGGTACTCTCTACTCTTCTTTTGCCTTTATCTGTAAGATAGAGGAAGCGCAATTTTTCGAGTTACATTCCGAAGTTACCCAGCGGAGAAACTCCCTATCCCACACGTGCAATCGACCCGACAGCACTCTACTGCCATCTAACGGTGGAAGTTGAAAGCTTGTGCTCCGTGGAATCGCAGATCGATGTATTTACGTCAAGGAAAATTTGCGAATGTTTGCAGATCCAGATTTGATGTAAGGCGTGACGGTATTAGAATCAACTTTTTCCGTGAGTGCGTGGCAGCAACTGAAAGTGCGCTATTGAAACGGATATGTTTATGTGTCTGCCATAGGATGTGTTTCAAATTTCGACCGCTAGATGACGCGAACATTATCTTGTAGACGTTTTTCACTTCAAGTACAGGAAAGAGCCTTTCTTAATACATTTTTCCGTAACGTATGTAGTATATAAATAAAGTACAAGTGTCGCCTTGCAGTTGAAGCGGTCCTTGTTTCTATTCTCGGTGGAAGTAAATGCCACAATGGTTCCAACCGCATTCAAAGCTGTATGTTCAGTCTTGATTATCCTATCTGAACGTACAGTAAACTCAAAAACAAATTTCGATACCGGTTGAAAACATAGTTAACAGTGTTGGTCGCCATTCTAATATAGCTAAATATCGTCTCCTGTCAATTTTTAACTGGGGAAAAAGGTGATGGTAAACTCAAGATATTTGTCAGCCGGGATTGATTCCACCCCCCCCCCCCAACTCTCATTCTACACAGAATTTTCATATTTTCGACTAGTTCATCCTCACGAGCAGTGGAGAATATTCCATTGTTGCTGCTTGAAAGAAATTGCGAGAATTTCTTGCTGTAATTTGAAGTGTTTTAGCAACTAAAATATCACTTTCCCTTCAAAACTTAATTCTAAATTAAACATTAGAGTAGCTTACCAATGTAAACTGCATTCTCGAGTATACCTTTCTATGTAAACTATACGTCAATGTAATTTACGTGTAGTTTACATGCAGACGTTAAATACTAATAATATAAGGTAATCGCTGTCGTTACGTGCTTTATCACTCACCTTACCGTCCTGATCTAGCCCCATCAGACTATTACATTGAAAATTCAGTTGAAAGACACACACATATAAGGTATCGTTGCTGTGCTTAATGTGAAGGATTTACTTTTAGGCTAAATTTGTCGCAGGATCATGGTAAGAAATGTTTCCTCTTGGAGAGTGGAATGTTGAAGAGACTGGCGTTGTTATTGATCTGCCTACATTCTTCCATGCTATGTAGGTTCCAAACCCATCAACCTCTTGTTGTATGAATCCTTCGGGACGTTCTACACAGTTTCTTTTAAAGTTTTTACCGGATAGGAGTTCCCATCTGCTGAGCACGAACTTAGCTCTGAACTGCAGTAAGATAATGGATTGGATGGGAAAACACACAAATATTGAACATGAAGATGGAAGCTTACTTTGGTCATCGTAATTTACGAGATGTGCTGCTGGAAGGCATGAGTAAACAGAGTCTGTGAGCGTACGTCTACAGGTCGATACAGCACTTCACTTGCCAGAGTCACAGTCTATTGGATGGAAACTAATCTTCAGATTCCTATGTACTGTAAAGGTGCATGGATGACTTGTACCCAGTTTCATAAGTTGTTTTCCTCCTCCTTTGTTAATAAGAGACTTCTTTATATTTTCATCGTTCCTTTATTTTTATTGTCCAAGGTTTATTTCATCCTTTCTTCGTTTGTTTGTATTAGCTTTCCTAATAATTCATCAGAAATTGTTTCTTCCTTTTCCGTCAAAGTATTATTAATGGTACAAGTATCAATTCACAATAAAATAGTTTTTCCATTTCATTTCCTAGCAGCCATCCTCCATTCTCAAACATAGCAGAAATTGTATTCCTTCAGTTTCTATACATATCTACACGAGTTTGTTTTGAGTATTTGTGTAAGTCCACTTTATGCACAGATAGGCTAATCGGGACTGGGCCTAGAGCCTAACATGGGATCTAAACAACTATGTGCCTTCACCGGGACCTCTTGATTAAAGAGCGACGACGCTACCATTACGCCAACAGGGAGATGGTTCTATGCCCTGTACGCAATAAGTCTATTTCGTAAATTTATGTCTGATTTACATCGCAGATATTGTTATATTATATTTATATCACTGTTTGGCTATTGGTTTAAATACTTCTTTCTGCTATTTACCCATTATATATGTTTTAGTAATCCGCTTCATTTCGACATCGTTTACCAGAAGTATAATAGAACAAACCAATCCAACGTAATCCATTATTATTGATGATAGAACCAAGGATCACTGCTTCCCGTTTGTTCTTCAGTTTTTGCACATCAGATTACTTACGCCTCGCCAAACAATCTCTGCTGAGTTTCTTCCTTAGCCTTCCGCCATTGCACTTTCTTTTGGGGAATCTCCAATGCCAGCGTGACCCATGAATTTCACGCTCCTCTATCTCCTTGTCTTTCCTAGTCATCCGCGTGAGAAATTCCCTCGCCATCCCATTTCCTTCTGTTGCGTTTCTGCAGATCCGAGGTCGGTCTAACTGGAGTGGAAGGTGAAATATGAGTTGGAAGCTATGACTGCGGCCTCTATCTCGCCTTCACGCCCCACTAAGCATAACTGGTCGTTGCAGCCTGGTGTCCTCTGTTGGACTGCTATGACGGTTATTGTCATATGGTATCATAAAATTACAAGAATGTAATGAATGCTGAGAACATTTAAATATTTTACTTACGTCCGTAAACCGGTACATTACGAAGTTCAGAAAATAACGCTAGATGGCACTATTTGTAATTCATTATAAATTGTAAAACTCTTAAATCACATTGTACGTTAATGTTATTTCGAAGTTAAATTCAAAGTCATGGTATTGCAAGTGCCTTTATAACAAGTTTTAATCTCTTTTTGTTGAAAATCTCATTGTCATAAAATTTACCGCCAAAAACAGTTTGCTTTCGCTATGCACAAGGACATTTTGTTGTGACGGCGGCTGCACGCAAGGACAATTTGCAGTGATGGCGAAAACTTATAAAATTTACAGCGTAGTATTCTCCATTATTGTGCTTGAATAAAATAACTATAATCAATTAAGTCTTTATGACATTCAGATAATTAATACATACATATATGAATATTTGTACTTAATATTATGTTCAGTAGAACTTCTCGTGTCACGCTGAAAATGTGATGTATAAAGGAGAAAAAAGAGAAAAAAAAAACGGGGAAAAAGGAGAAAGGAGGAGGCCGGGGTAATGGTGAAGGAGGAGAGAAATAACGGAACCATGTGGGAAGGAATCCTCATTGTTTAGCTTACGGAAGATAAGTGTTCGACAGTGAAGGAATGTACTGCACTTTGTACAACAGGAGATCGGCCGTTGGATCGAGCAATTAATGGAAGTAAGGTGATGCGATTAGGCAGTTCCATTACAAAGGTAGGGTGTGAAAAGGATCACGTGACCCACCGTTTCAGGAGGTAAGCTGCAGCAGTTTAATCACTTTTCATGAGCTCATGTTTATATACTTCAAAGGTAGATCTATCTAAAGTACGTTTCGAATAAAGCATGCTAGCGTGTGTATCTAGTGTGGAAAATAAATCGAAAATTTAGCGTTCCGTATCTCGTGGTTGACAGCTAATGGCGGGCGATGCCGTTACATGTAAAAATGGAGTTTTCTCTAATAATTTGAACATGATCTGATACAATACATCCAGAGAACCTTGAATAAGTGCTTATCCTTATAATTTTAAATCTGCGTAGTAATCAGAGACAAAAGGTATTTTATTGCGTCTGAATATTTCAAGGTCACATGTCGTAATGCAGGTATGTAGTCGGCAGAAAGACGAATTAGTGAAAATTTGCACGGTTAGTAAGAAATGTGCAATTGCTTGAAATTGTCTGTGTAAAATTATCTGGGTTAATTATATAAACTTGACGAGTTATAACCTTGAATGAGGCGATGTTGCCAAATCAGACGCACGGTGAAGATATTTAATTCTAATTCAGCTGTTCGTACTAAATTCAGTTACGAGCTGAGTGCAAGTGAAAATATAAACAGCTCCTGTTAATGATCAGGGAGAGGTGTAATTTCTCATATAATAAATGTTTAATTATTTCGAAACTCCTATTTCATTCCATATATGCTTACAAAATCGGTATGTGATAATTGCATGTTGACATATCTTAATATTGTGTGTTTTCTTTCAGAGGGAAGAACTTTGTGTGTCTTGCCAACGTAACTCATATTATTTCATGCTGGTAATTGGTTTGGCAATCAGCTAGGGAAAGATCAGGTTGTTGGGTTACTACAAAATTTGGTATTCCGTTAGACATGTTTGAACGATATGGAAGTAGACTGGATAAAACATGTAAACTGCATCACATACATTTGTACTAGCTCTGAATTTGATATCCAAGACTGAATTATATGGTGGCTGACAGGCATATTCTTATTTGAATATTGATCTTATTAAGTAAACTTATATTGTTCACATAAAAGGAATCCCTTTCGAGGTCAGTTGTTCTCCACAGTATACAACAAATCAGCGCTGCCGGCGTTACTAGGTAGAACTCGTGGGAGCTATCCGAAACATAAATTTGAAGTTGCTGTAATTTTGGTGTTGAGAGGATTGTTTGGATGCTCTCATGACGTGATTGGTGCAGGTGGCCCTCGCCTCTGATTACGGAGACATTAATTGGGTTCTGGACCATCGTAAAAGTCAAATAAATAGGTAGAACATCGTACTGCGACGTCGCTTTTCTGTTAGCTTGAACGGCAGGGATTGGGTAACAAAATAGGGCATAGCAAATCTCATGAAAATGCCCACTTGAATGGATATTCTATCTGGATTTGGATAGAATCTGCGGTAGAGAATTGACATGCGGAGCCAGGAAATTAGGCAGCTACATGGACGTCCGCAGGATTTTTTCCAGGGAGGGGCAAGAAAGGTATTTTTTCCAGGGGGACAAGCAAGGCACAGTTTCCGCAATAATAGTGTTGTTCCCTCAAAAAAACTTTGCTTAAATTCTAATTTATTATGTTCGTGCAATAATTATTCATGTATTAGGGTGGGTTAACCGGTGCCACTATAACAGGGCGCCTAGTGGAGAATGTTGAGTGTGAAAGTTTACATCAGAATGTTTTGCCTCATTCACATTTGATGATACAGTTGAACCCTTTGGAAACATTTAACACTGATTTATTTTCTCTTTCGGTGAGTAGTAGAGGAAGAAGAAACGCAGAACAATTGGCGACTTGGTTCTTTGGTTATCTTATGAGCTATCAATATAGGTAAAATATATGAACATTCGTTAATTTCTAGGACGTACACACACACACACATTTCTTACTTGCCTAAAAATAACAACGACGCCTAATCTGCTCGATCGCTGACGTAATAACGCAATATAAAATGGCTGCTGGCAGCCAGAGACAGATGGTTTCTGAATAGTGGACCAGAAGGGGACTGGGAACATTAGTGTAGTGCCATGTGTTAGCTGTTTTAAACACTAATATGATTTTCGTAAAGTGGACCACCTTGCGAACACGGGCTACCTTTGGCTCACCTACCTTACGTAGAATGCTACGTTTTCGTTGCCTCTGGCCCTGTACCTTCTTTCACTTGACTTTTTCCAAAAAATCTCTCCTTTGGAATAACAGTTATGATATTCCGAACTATGCAGAGCCTCCCCGATGGTGCAGTGGTAGCGTCTTCTCCGGGTTCTATACCCGGTCGAGGCACAAGTGGTTCGGATCCCACTTTAAACTGTAGGTCCAGTCCCGATTAGCCTTACTCTGCATAAAGTAGACTTAAAACAACAAATCAACCAACCAACCAAACTATGTAAAAGTACAGCCTGTTAAGAATTTCTTCTTTGCTGTTGTCTAGCTATGCATGGGCGTCCGGAAGGATGTCCAGGGGAGGCCGTGCCCCCCTGGAAAATGAAAGTCAACCGAAAATTATATATTTCACACACATAATTTCATTTCAGCCACAATAATAGGTGTTAATTATAATCAAACCTATGACTTATTTTTTACTCAGTGAAGCAATATAGCCTACATATATGATACGTTTAGTAGCTTCGACTCAAGTCTTCCTATTAGCAGCTACTCACCTCCTGTATCCTTGGCAACTAGGTCACGGCCCCTTTTCAGGTGGACGCGCAATTGGAAGAACGAATGTTGCCGCAAGATGGCTTCCCGACGCCTGGTGACTTCGTCTTGCACCTGGAAAACAAAATGACCTCTCTTAGTTGAGAACCGTAGCATGATTCGAAAACAATATTAACAAATTGGGTTAAAAATTAAGGGATTCACGTCATGATATGAACTACAATACCGCCAAGATATCTGAAACCTCGGAAAAAAATGCGAACAACAGTACTAGCGACAATACCACCACTGTTTTCAGGACAGGAATTCAAATATAGTAGTGGAACTGTATGGATTATATGATGGTGTCTTCGAACTTTTGGATCGCATCTTAACAAAAATTCCATGTAATTAGATAATTGCTGTCAGAGGAACACGAAATTTTAACAAAAGGTACGTTGCCTCCTACGTTGTGCTGCAAGAATATTTCTATAAATAACAGAACTATCATAAAAGCTATGATGCGAAAACTTCGGGCTGCAGTCTGGCACTCATTGTCCCATGAGCGCGTTAAATTTCCAAGCGACAAACTTCAAGGATGCTTTTGAGAATAGCGGCGAGAGAAGAAAAGTCACGCACCATTTGAAAGTTGGAGGAGTTCTACCCTTAAAACTCAGTTATGAGTTACGACACTTTGAGTATTTGCATTTCTACGAGTTGGAGGGCCACAGAGGGTTTCAGAGGTGACCAGGCAATTTTTCTATCGTAGTGATGGATAAAATGATGACGATCCGTCGATAATTTGCATGTTATGCTGTGTACACGCGGGAACACATGTACATGTATTTATACGAGGGAGACCCAAAAAGTTCGCGAAATCTCCCTTTTCTATTTCTATTTTAATTATATATTACATCACTTTTCATCCTCTTTATACTAATCGCGACGATAAGGATGAATGTAGTTGATGGGGGATACTCTCGAAGGAAAACAGGTGTCTACGCCAGGACTCGAACTGAGGAAAGTAGATCGCGTGTCCAGCACTCAACGTGCCCGGTCACCAAGGTAGCAAAAAATCGTCCATTTGAAGATGAAAGCAATAAGATAATGTAATTATGATTTTTCCAAACTGCATGTTTTACAACGACTACCTCAACGGGGGAAAAATGATATTTGAACGATTTTCCCATCGGTAAGAAAGCAAACTCAAGGGAAATTAATGCCATTTTCATTTTTTTCTTTATTTCTTTATAACCTTCATTAACTGCAATCTAGTAAAGCACACTGCCAGCTAGCCTTATTTTGGTTGGAAATGCAAAAACCTGGGCCCTCCCCGATTGCGTAGTGGTAACGTCGTTGATTTGTAATCAAGGGTTTCTGTGTTCGATACACGGTGGAGATACATAGTGGTTCGGCTCGCACTTTAAATTGTAGCTGCGTTCAATCCCGATTACCCCTCTGCGCGTAAAGTATACTTAAAAACAAGAACTAAAACAAACAAAAAAAAAATATGCAAATTTGTAAGAATGGAGTGCGCCTGACGAAATCATTTCTTGACATCGTGGAGACGATGTTACGTTCCACTATGAGGACTGCTATTTTATTTTCGTGTGGTATTAATCTCTAATGATCAGTGGCAACCCTTCAAAAGACACTTCGACATGAATTTCAACAATTCTCTTATGATTGTCACAAGAAACGTCTGCTCCTTATTCGCTCAGATCTCCCTCCGGACTGAGCGAAACGATCGCGCCGACATCTACACAGGGTTGCCAGGTACAGCACTAAGTTCCATTCTGCGAACTTTTTCAATCTACCGCGGATTACAAAACAATGTTGCTCCGGTATTCCGTCTCGTAGCGATTCAATCTTCCAAAAAAGGACAATAAATTAAAGCTGAAATGTGTAATTAATCAGATTACTCGATACTTCGAATTAACTTTAAATCTCTTTAGGAGTTTCAATTTTCTAAGTTCGAATAAGGTTACGCTGTAACCCGAAGGCGATTTATCTCTCTCTCTCTCTCTCTCTCTCTCTCTCTTAATGTCTCGCTGGAATTACGAGATTGAATTTCTAAAGCATCGGATTGATTCTCCTGCAAGTGTCGCCGAGGAGACGAGAACACCTTACATTCTTACACTCACTTTGCAGGAGTGAAGTTACAGGCTTGGATTTATTATTGAGCTCTAGTACGAATAACCAAGTTTCTGTATTCATATATTCATGTAAATCACATACCATGTCGAAAAGAGAAACTTTTCCAATACTACAAATTCTTGAGTTTCAGTTTTAAGTAGAAAGCCAATCAATGAAAATGTGCCATTACAGGAAAATGAACCAATCAGTGGCGTGGACAAGGAGGGGTTGGTCATAACTCCCTCCCTTTGGCCCAGTATTCCTTAAAAATAGAACGTCAAAGGTAGGAAAATATGGGAAATTGAGGTCTAACTTCTGAAAAAAGTAGAAGTAAGCCCCCCCCCCATTTCCAAAATTCTTGGCACACATCAGAAACCAATTAACCATTGTGGCTGGTTATGGAATGGAATGGTAAGGGATCTCAAATGTTGGAATGTGTGGGATTAAGGTTCATACATTCTAGTGACCAACCCCATTGCCTTCGCAGCGCTATTGCGCTAGTACCTAAACATAGGCGTGCCCAGGAAAATGGAGGAGGGGGTAGGTTGACAAGGAATCCACAATGGGAGGACAGCTTCTGCTAAATTTGGAGAAAAAAATCCAAGAACCTCGATTACTCTGCTACAAAAAAGTAGCCGGCTAAGATCTTAGTTAGATATGTGTGAATGGCCAGCCATTGGGCTTAAAGCGCTTCTGACTGTACAACCTCTAAAGGTCGCCCACATCAAAACTCCCATATTATAAAGATATCTATGAATCCATTGTTACAGCTTTTTAACCCACCTCGTATGAGGATGCAATGCAGAAGAAGCAATACTCACCGAAATGGCATCCGAGGTGCTCGGCTGTTCGTTATCACAGGCATTTTTGGGAGAGTCTGCCTTCGTGTCTAGCAGACGAACGATGGGGGTTCGTGGTCGCAGCTTTGGGGAATCCCCCGGCGTGACGTCGGCGGACGGCATACGGGAGAGTGTCGGGTCGCTGCCGCGGGAAGTTTCTGAAACGAGAAAAACAAGCATTCCAGTCTCAGCACAGATCGTATATTACCTAATTAGCATATACAGAGCGCCCACAAAAGTTACATCAATTTTCAAAAGTCTGACGTCATGCGCAGACTGAAATATCTCGAGAAATGCCTGCGCAATGTTACGTAATTTGTTCTTCGAGTACGTTGAAAGTGATGTATTGCATAATTTATGCTTTAGATTGGTATTTGGAAAGTTTATTTCACTACAAGAATGTCAGAAGAATGCTGAATTTTTAGGGATAGTATCGAAACGATTCTTTCCAGAACCTGAGTCTCGTCCTCGCTGTCGTCTCGATTTATACTTTCCCATTCTCGCCTCGAAATATAGTCTAAATGACACATACAGAGTTTCACCGCAAAAAGCAAACAACATTTCTTAGTAAACGCCTCGTTTCGAATCTACGAACACTAGAAAAACTTAACTTTATTCTGAACATATACAAACACACAGCACAGGTTCGAAGTTACTCCCAATGGAATAACTTTGTAATTCCTATGCAGAAAATATAACTTATCTCTAAATAATTAAGTAGATAATTGCTTCATATGTCTGAAAAACATAGAAGTAAATTTGACTGTAAATTTTTCAATATCTTTCTTATTCTCGTTCTCAACTCGACAATTTCGAAGTATCTGGCCTCGTTCTCATCTCGATTTTTTACATGGTCTAGGTCTACTGTATTACCTAACCTAACCTAAACTAAACTAATCTACTCAATTTACGCAAATTTGTAACAGAAATGTTAAAATAAAATAAAAGTAAGAAGCGGCAGAAACGTTTTGAAAATCTTGCACAGCAGATCAGTACGAAGATTACCTGTACCTTTTACGAGTTCACAGCCATACATACATACATAAACAACTGAGAGTGCACCAGTGTACCACTGCAACCGAACAGCATTTGAAGTACTTGGTATTATCCATACATCAAGAACGATCTTGATTCTGATTTTAGTAGTTATATCAGCGTTTCGCCTATTTCTTATTTTCACATTGTTCTACCACTGCATGCAGAACCGGGTTGAAGCGTAGAATACCATTCGGAATTCATATATTTTTCCTTTGTTACACTTTCATTATGCATAGTGGCTTGACAATTTAATCAGCATTGTGAATTTAACTTGAACGCTTTAAAAATCATATATACTGTATATCGTGCTTCAAATTGGAAAATTACATTATGTACTTGGAAAAAAGTTCGAAATGGAAAATATTCCAATGACGCAGTCGCACCTGTGCCATGGCCGCTGTGACCAGAATTAATTTTTAATTTATAAAAACATGTAGTTAAGAATCGATGCGCTTGCCTCCTGCGTTAGGAAGCAGTTCCAATTCAGAACGACAGATGGCAGGAGCGGAGTCGAGAGGGACAGAAAACGTATGCAATATTGTGAAAACTTATTGATGTTTGTTTCTGCAGAGAGAATTTTAGTCTTTCCATCTTCCTAATGTGGGATAAAGACACAGAAGATACAAATCTGTGGTAAAGATAATCTGGGCATTTATTAGAAATTTAATGAATTTTTTGGGAGAATCCGGACTAGTCTAATGGAAACTGCTATTTCTGGGAAACTACCCGATATAATCTGGTTCCTGGCCATTAGTCCCGCAGAAATTTTGAGTTGGACGAAATCTCTTTTGACCCTGTTAGGGCATGCCTAAAGAAAGGGAAAAAATCTTGGGTAGACATCTGGCATACCGGGCACCAACAAAATAAATCGATCATAACTCCTTTGAAATTGGTTTTTGACAATTTTTCAGAGACATATTTTATTCAGAATTGAAAACGGAACATAAAACATTCTTACAGTTGTTTTCATATCTTGCACTGTTATGGAGATATATCCAGTGAAGAATTTGGGTTGGGTTTTTGCATGAAGGGAAGACATGTGTATGGAGGATGCCTTCATTTTGTGGCATGCAATCATAAGTATATTACTAGGTGTTTTGCTGGACAATGTGTCAAGAGAAGGTACATGTACTCTTCGCAACATTTTAATTGACCGCCCTGAAAAAAATCAAAGTCCTGAATTCGTAAATTTGGCAACATAGCGCTTCAGAGTCCACAAATAGTATCCAACTTAGCAACAGTTTTTCTTTCTAAACGAAAATGCTCTTGTGAATTTCTTTCATTCTTTCACATTCCATGAAGTTAGAAATACTAAACCAGTAATATAATACGCAATTAAACAAAAATCGTAAATTGGAAATAGAAATGTTGATTTTTTTAAAGACTATTCGTTCTGAAATAGAAAATAGGGGAATTTATGTGCAGTTGGAAACACTGAACTCGTTCTCCACCACCTGGAGAGAATTGAAATCACATATCAATGCAATGAAGCAAATTTATCTCGATTTTAGGCAAAATTACAGTAAAGATAAATTGCACAATACCGGACGATTCTACAGATTCCCTGATCTGTGGCGAAACATGGTTCGGAACTCCGGCAAAATGTTATTTCAACAGATCAACTTGTTTTCAAGGCTTTCACGTTAGCCATCACTTGGAGTAGTTGGTTAAGCGATCGTCTCGTTTGCTTTTTCGTCAAGAACAAAAAAACATCGTAGGTTCAAATCTCACCCACTCCTGATTCTTTTTTTTATTGTTATTTACGTAGTACGAAGTGTTGTAATAATGTAATATAAGATTACATTAAATCACTGTAAATATTTATGTGATGCGTACCTCGGAAATGTTTCTACTCATCTTCTTGATTTTTCAGTGATTTGCAGGATTTTTGGCAAGACCTTTCATTTCATTTAGTTGTCAAGAGCTATGTTAACACACATTAAGAATTAATATATCATAAATACATGTTCTTAAACAGCATATTGTAATCAAGGTGTCCCCGTTTTAATATCAGGTGGAGGCTCATTCCACAGTGGTTCGGATCCCACTTTAAACTGTAGGTCCAGTCCCGATTAGCTTTACTGTGCATAAAGTTGACTTACAACAACAAATCAACCAATACATCTCCTTTCAGAGTGGGCCTTCTACGATACTGTAGTCGGCCAGCATCCGAAAATACAGTTCTGCTTCGCGTACACCAGAGTATAATTTCATTTAATATTGTGACTAATTTTACTTTAAAACCACAGATTAAAGAGATAATAGTGTCCAGAAAAAGAACCTCAAAGTAGATTTCACACAAAGTATTTTAATCCATTGCCAAACATTTCAGTTAAGAATGATATTATGCTTTTCCATTGACCGTATTTTCGATTCACAGCGAATTTGCTAAAAGGACCATGTCAAGAAATCTAAATATGTAAGTTTTACTAGTAATTGCATTTAAAATGCACAAAACAACAGGGGAGGAGAAAAATAAACCTCAAAAATAAGTAAAAAATGCAACAAAAACTGTTAAGAATACTGACAAATAAACTAAAAGCCAAAAAAGGCTGAAAAATGCAAAAGAAATGTAAAATAGAAAGTGTTTTCAGGCTGTAACTGAATTGAAACTGACATGATATCAGGTTTGGCATTGTTTTTAAGGGTCAGACAAAAAGTTGATTTTTCCTCAACTTCCGGACCCTAATTACTAATTATGACCATTGGAAAAGTTGGAGGGAAGGAGACGGCTTACTTAAATTTTTCTTGCTGAGGGATCGTATTGTCCCATATCTCCACTTTCTAATACAGAAAAAAAATCAAGTTCATATTTCGAAAATGACTTGCAGTTTTCCACCACGAAAATATGTTTTCATAGTTTGAAGTTCGTTAGTATTTCCATTGTTTTATTTTCACACATATTTTATATTTCATACGTTGAATATCCCTTTCCTCTCTCTTTTCAAACAGTTTTTGGAAAAAAGCTGAAGTTTCTTGGCAACCAGGTTCTGGTTCAAATTACTCCTTTTCGCTCTCCTGTTCCTACCTTAAACAAATAACAAAATACTTCGTAACTAAACAATTGCTTGTTGAAAACACGGAATTTTTACACAATTTACAAAATATGACAAAACACCAATAGACATGTTCAACATCTTTCCCTTTCATCGTTTCTCGATTTTTTCTGAATTCCTTTCCTCATGAAAATTGCCATAAGGAAATTATAGACATGACATTATGTGTGAATTGGTTTCTTCAAACTGGTAGCTAATCATAACATGATCTACCTGGAGGAAAGGTAGCGTGCTTGATTCTCACGAGGGAGGTCCTAGGTTCGATTCTCCACCTAGGCAGGATTTTTATCATGAGTTTATCGTTGGATGTAAAGTTTATCCACCATGCTAAGAAGTTAACATTGGTCTCTGTATTTCACGAGGTGAAAGGAAATTAGTAAGTGAAAGTTGTTTGGATGATAGGAGGAAGTCACATGCCACGTGGAATGTGCAGAATCAAGTTACGTAGAGCTAAGTCTGTAATGGCGGTACCGAATATTGCAAAGTTAGTGGGGAAAGTGTGTTATATCTGATACTCGTACTTTCTGTTCAAAGAAGACAAACATTTTAGATACAAAGGCAGTGACGAATTAACGATCATTAAGAGGTTTCGAATGTTTTTTTGTCACTCACTATATAAATACTTATTAGTAGTTTTTTATCGAATCGGCCTCCGTCGCAATAACCATTTACTTATGTTAATTGGCGATTTACTATTATTTTTAGACGCATGGTAAGATGGTGGTGAGGGGATCGACAACAGTCATTACGAAGGAACGGACATAAAATTACCAATCTTAGCAATTTGAACTCATTAAACTCTCTTCTTCGTTACAGTAATGCACTACATCACTACTTAACATAACTGTATATGTTTGTTTTAGTATATCGAAATCAAATAATCAATATTTTAGGTGTCAGTAAAGAACAAACAATACATAACTTAAATAACATTAAATTTTCCATCCTGAATACATATATGTGATTTGTGAATTAATCAGGATGTGTGTGTTAACACAACATATGAACAATAACTAAAAAAAAAGTTTTAACTTTAAAAACTGGAAATCTGCAACTTATAAGGGGAAATATGCGCAGAAGGGACGTCCCTCAAGTGTGCATCGTATTCATTTTTTAAATATTCTAATATCAACGGTCTCTATTCAGCAAAAAAAAAATGAGGAGAGGGTGGGATTTGAACCCGCGACCTTTCACGCTTGACGAAAAATAAGGAAAGCAGGATGTAAACAACTGCTCTACGTTAACTTCATGACGTAATACCCTTTAAAACATGTTGACGTTTATGAAGACTCCCACCTTCCTGTGCACATTTTCTCGACAAGTCGTGAAAAATATTATTTTTTGAGAACTGTTTGATATTATGCAAGCTATTGTAAATAAAATGTCGCATAAACTCCTCACAAATTTGCTTCTTTCTGCACAAACTTGATGGCGATATCCTCCAGGTGGAGATATACTGTATTCAGTGTTTAAACCCCCCAAATTTCAAGTCGAGCAAGCAGAATCATAAAAATTCGTCAAGGTTCTTTTTCCAATTTATTATTTCTGTTTGATTGTGTATTATAATAGCGGTTTATAGTTTCTAAGTTCATGGAAAGTGCGAAATTGAAAACCTCTCACCGCAGCGTTTTTCGTCTAGTGGAAGGACCAACTCAAAGTTGGCTACTCTCACTTGGAGCCGAACTGCAATGCTTCTAAGTTTACGAATTCGGGAGTTAAAATTATTTCGGGGTGGTCAAATAAGATGTTGCGAAGTGTACATGGCGTCGGGAATTCAATATGGCCGCCATGGAGGTTCTGAACATAAAATACTGTCCATATCCTGATTTAGAGTTCGTTTATCAGATTTTTCCAGAGGTACTTATCTGTTAATAAATAGTGAAAAAGTATTATTATAATTTTTGTAACTACTATGGTAAAGGTGTAATAACATCACCTGTGACTACCGCATTGTCATTGTAAATTTGAAATTTAATCAGCTCACATGCTATCAAGAATAAAAGTAGTTGTAATCATTAGGAAACATCATATCATCAGTACAGTCAGTTTAGTCAAATTCCTCGTCATTTTGATCTGATTATCTGTCTTGTAAGTCATTGTTTTCACACTTCTCTTCATCTCCACTACAAGCACACAGTTCAGTACGTCACAGATACTGATCTCGGCACATTCATCAACATTTCTTCTTTCCGCAACAACAACATGTCAACTGTAATATACTATGGAACTGTAAGTAGTGTGAATATGACAGGAATGATCTTGTCATCCTCATTTTCTTCTATTTTACCATCAACCGCCTATTGGGTTGGGTAGATATGAATGTGCCTTTTCTGCATTTATTTTACTCCAATACTTGGAAGTAAGCGTTCTGATGAAAGGTGTCAGGGTCACTTTGGCAGCAGCGTTCACTATCTAATGCTAACCCAGCTTGTGTACGTACAGGAGTACTTGCAAAGAAGGAAAGAAATGATTGTTGAACGTATTTGATGGCGCAGAAGATGATGTGCTTCAGTAGTTTGAAAATCTTGGTTCTTCTGGATTCGATGAACATGATGACAAAAAAAATGAATGAATTGATTGATTGATTGATTTTACTATGCGTTTCTGCCGCTTTTGGATAATTTCAAAGGTGAAAATGAGTAATACTAAGATGAAATAGATGAGAGGACAATCACAAACCCATATGGATAGACATGAGTCTAGACTCCAGAACATTGTTAGTCTGCAAAATGCAGTCCAGGGTGTACAAAGGAAATTGACATTTGAGTGTCTCATGAAAAGGGTCACCCCTTACACCCCAAACATGATGATAGAATTGTTAAGAAATTCATTTAAGTAGTGCCTGACACCAAAAATCAAAGATTTCGGCGAACCACGATGGTAGCTATTCACATAAAGAGATGTTCAAGGCTCATGTCTGGCTCCAACCAAAGTGACCGTCACACCTTTTATCAGAAGTGGTTACTTCCAAGCATTGGAGTGAAATAAAAGAAGAAAAGGCACATCGAAATATACCCAGCCAAATAGGCTGTTGATGGGAAAAAGAAGAAAATGAGGATGACAAGGAGATCATCCTTGTCTCTGAAGCTCTAGGTAGTGTGAACATGACATTTACACTACCTAGAGCTTCAGAGAATGTTGAATGAGGAAGTCACAGGTGACGTCATTACTCCTTTACCATAATAGGCTAGGTGTCCGAAAACTAGAAATATGGAAGGGTATGGAGTGTAACTCACCTTATGTGCACAGACAAGAGTGCTAGCGTCAAATAGCCCCTTGATTGAAAGGCAAACCAAACATAGTTATCATACCAAGAGCGCCTCATTCTGTATCAAACGCTCATTGTGATCGGAGGACAATCTCTTGGTAAAGTGTTCAATGTACAGTAAGAACATGGCGGAAAGACGACAGTTGGACCATTTTTTAAAGGAAAGAATCACAGGACACTTGGAAGATATTTCCAGGCTTTCGCTATGGTATCAAGATACAGCAGATGTCCATCGTAGGCTAGTACAAGGCAGTCCACGAATAACAATGTCATAACAGCGTTTCTGGCTTTAACTGCACGACAAACCGGACGATGCCTGCAACACAACTGTCCTCAGAGCTTCCAGCAGACTCAGTGGTTAGAGTTTCTCTCGCCAAACTGTGTACCGAAGACTCAGCACAGCTGGTCCCTCTGCCAGACGTTCAGTAGCGTGTGTCCCACTTGATCCAGTACACAGAAGAGCCCGTTTATATTTACAGTGGAGTCAGCACCATCAAAATTGGACCATGAACGAACGGAGGAACGTGCTCTTCACAGATCAGTCCACATTCAGTTTGCAAAATGATTCCCGTCGCACATTTATCTCGAGAGAACCTCGGGCACTATTCAATCCCAGGAATATCGTGGAAACGGATCAGTTTGGTGGTGTTGAAATACTAGTGTGGGCAGACATCACGTTAAATGGACGTACGGAGCTGCACCTCTTTGCTGGAGGTACTGTTACTGGTCAGAAGTACAGAGACGAGGTACTCCAACAACATGTCCGACTTTTGAGAGGCGCAGTCGATCCAGAGCCAAATTGTTGGATGACTTTCTTGAAGATTAAGAAGTCACCGCATGGACTGGCTACCGAGGTCTCCAGGAATAAACCCTGTAACGCATTAAGGAGAAGAGTTGCAGCCCGCGAACCTCCAACAAGGACATTGCAAGGCTGTGTAGCTGTTAGGGGTGACCACGCCAAATACAAATCTATGTTTTTTCGTTAAGGAAGCAGTCTTCAATTTTCTTATTTTCTATTGCATTTTTTGTCTTGACACTAAAAACAATTGTTAATTCATGTAACGTTTTGATTAATTTTCACTATGTTTTGTGCAGTTCTGACACTTCATCAATAAAATATTTTCTCATATCTTCGTCATGCTTAATTTTGGACACCACTGTAGTTACAAAAATTATAATAATACTTTTTCTCTATTTATTAACAGATAAACACCTCTGAAAAAATCTGATAAACGAACTCTAAATCAGGATATGGACAGTATTTTATGCTCAGAACCTCCATGGCGGCCATCTTGAATTCCCGACGCCATGTACATGTACCTTCTCTTGACACATTGTCCAACAAAACACCTAGTAATATACTTATGATTGCATGCCACAAAATGAAGGCATCCTCCATACACATGTCTTCCCTTCAAGCAAAAACCCAACGAACCTACAAATGATCAATATGACTCCTGAAGGAGATAAGGAAACATGGTCGATTTTCTTCGTTAACGTCTTCAGAGGCAGTCAGTCATCTTTGATGCATAACGTCATGCAGGCCATGCGCCACAATAGTAGGCATCAACAAAATATCACAGGCAGTAATTTATTGCCCTTTATATGCCAGACTGTTAAGTAAAGTGTAAATATTGCTTAGAATCCTTGCTGAAAAGGATACGGAATTTTTCACTGGATATATCTCCACAACAGCGCAAGATATGAAAGCAACTGTAAGTATGTTTCCTTGTTCCGTTTTCAATTTTGAACAAAATATGTCTCTATGAAAAATTGTCAAAAACCAATTTTATATGAGTTATGATCGATTTATTTTGTTGGTGCGTGAAGCGGCGGCCATCTTGAATTTATGGGCCCCTAGAAAACATGGGCCTGGTATGCCAGATGTCTAACCAAGATTTTTTCCCCTTTCTTTAGGCATGCCCAAACAGGATCAAAAGAGAATACTCGTCCACGCCAAAATTTCTGCGGCACTTATTACCAGGGACCGGATTTATACCTCGGCCTGACGCTAGACTAACTTCAGAAAACAGAAGGAGCTACAACATAAAATGAAGTCAGAAGCTAAAGGACTGTACTCAACTTCCATAACCTAAGGTTATTGTTGCAGACTTGCTACGAGAGTAACAGAATCGACGAAATGCAGACAGATTTCTGTGAGATAACACCAATGGGAGTAAATAGAGGTGCAACTAACTGCGGTATACTTAAAGAGCTAGGGCAAACTAGCTCGAACTAGCTAACACAGCACAAGCACAAATGAGGGTTACAAAGTATTGGTTACTTATCACACGAATGTAGCACCCCGATGATAGGTCACCGCCTACAGAAATATACAGGGTGTCTCATAAGTAATAGCGCAAACTGACACAGGTGAAAGTACACGATAATAGAAGCAAAAAAATCTCAGTAAGCATGGGTCTGCAAACGAGCCGTTTTCGAGATAATCGCCAATGTGTGATTACAAGTCGCCACCGACTTCATTGTTTGTAAACACCGAGTGCTTTAATCCTTGCTCGGTCCGAGGTTTGCTCTTTGTTTACAAAATAGAACATTTCCGAGAGGTGGCGTTGCAATCAAACAGAACATTTCCGAGAGGTGACGTTGTATGGATACAATCAGTACACAGTCTAATCGTATTGTGGGAGTCACGTCAGTTGTGCTGGACTGCGTAGTGAAAATGGAACCTTACAGCAACGAAGAGTATATGGATATGCATTTTGTGTATGGTTTGGCTAACGGCAATGCACGGGAGACTGCACGCTTGTACTGTACAAGAAAAATATCCTGCTCGAAAGCACCCCGATAGTCGCACATTTACTAGGGTACATCAGCGCCTCAAAGAACATGGGAGCTTCGAACATGTAGGAAGACCTGCACGCATTACGCCTGAAGTTGAGGACATGGTGTTGGAAGCAGTAGAACACTCTCCAGGAACCTCGACGCGGAGAAGTGCCGCACAAGTGCCAGTAAGCCGCAGTTGTGTATGGAGAATTTTACATCGCAATTCATTCTACCCTTACCACCTCCAATGAGTTCAATGTCTCAGTGATACGGATTGTGTTCCTATAGTGACGTTTTGTCAGTAGGTGCAACAACAGATTGTACTCAACCCTCGTTTTGCAAGTAACATTTTATTTCAGACGAAGTGGAGTTCACACGCGATGATATTTTTAATTTTCATAATTCTCATGTTTGGAGTGTACTAAACTCACATGCTGTTCATGAGGCACCACATCAGCAACGTTTCTCATTGAATGTGTGGTTAGGGGTACTAGGTGATCGTCTCATTGGACCACACATTCTTCCAACAAGACTAAATGGACCGAGGTACCTTCGGCTTTTGCGGCATGATCTTCCAGGATAGCTTGAGGATGTTTCCCTTGATCCACGTCAGAGTATGTAGTACTTGCACGATGAAGCACCGGTACATTTTGCTGCTGCTGTGAGACATCTAACACGCAGATTCATCAAAGATAGATAGGTCGAGGCGGACCTGTACCGTGGCCTCCAAGGTCACCGGATCTAAATCCTTTGGATTTTTGTGTCTGGGGTCACCTCAAAAGCGTAGTGTACAACAGGGGTACCCACAGGGGGAAATTATGGCGCAGGTTGCGCCATCGAGATTTTTTGGGGGGATTCGTTCGCTTCAAATAATATAAAATTCAACATTTATATATTTTTCCAAAATATATGTAAAAATTTTACACCTTAAATGCACCATACTTAATCCATTATATGAAGAAAAGAAAGTGTTTAAGGGCATTATCGAGGGTGTGTGAGAGAAATATCTAACTCTCACATATTAGACCTTAATTGACAGGTTGGTTCTGGGGTGGAATTCTGAATTAAACGTTGGTGGGGGGGAGGCAGTACCCAACTCTAGGTCTTAGATTATGGCGGGTATTTTAGTTAGAGGGGGGATTGAGCATTAAATTGAGGGAGGTATCCAAATCTAGTGTATAGTGTTGCCCACGAGACGAGACTTCGGCCTGTCTCGTCTCGTGGAGTCTCGTGGAAATGCTGTCTCGTCTCGAAAATATTCGTTTGTCTTATGACACATGGTCAATCTCGTCTCGTCTCGAATTTTTAAAAGCCTGTCCCGTCTCGTCCCGTGGGCAACACTACTAGTGTATTACTATTGTCTCAGACTGTTGCGAAAATTCTGTTGTGGAGACTAAATTAATTTTTGGGAGGAGGCAATGTCCACTCTTCAATATCAACAGTAAGTCTAAAATTGGCGTGGAAAGTTTGGTGGTAGGATTGAGTATTAAATTTAAGGGGGGAGATAAGAAGCTTTTGATAAAGTGTTAAATCTTAGATGAAGGGATTTCTGTAAAAGGGGGGAGAGTTCGAACATTATATTGGGGGGACTATATTAGCAATATGGTATCCACACGTTTTCGGCGCCAAACGGGTGAAAAGAGAAGCTGGAAAAGAGTAAATATCGCGGGATCCTAAGAAAGTATTGACACCCCACTAAATTAATATTCTTGAAAGCATGTATAGAAATGGATGTAAAAATTTTCTTGCTCGCTTCGCTCGCAATTGCGTGTTACGAGAGTGTGTGTTTGGCGCTTTGCTGAGGTGAATGTGAAGTTTTATACTATAGCTGCATTACAAGACAATTGCGATATTCATTAATAACATCCTTTCTTAAAATACTGGGTGTCCCACTTAAGAGTGGTACGCCTAACATTCATTCTGGCGTTCACAAATAAATGGGTGGGATCAGATTAATGTAGTTGCCTACACTGAAATATCGCATTACTTGAAGTCACACGTAGTTGTTGAGTTGCGTTCGACAGTTTAAAAGTGATTGTTTGCGGAGATTGTTGTGCAAAAGTTTGCGGAGAAATGGTGCAGTTTGCAATTGAACACCGGATAGATATTGTTGAATTTTACATAAAGACAGGGTCCATTAAAGAGACTAAAGAAATGTTTGTGGCGAAATATGTCGGTATGAAGCCTCCCACAACCAATGCAATTCAAAAGATGTATAACAAATGGAGGACTACAGGATCCGTTAGTAATGTTTTGAAGAAGAAGCGTCCCACAGTGAAGACCCCGATGGTAATGGACAGAATTCGCAGTAACATATTGAGAAGCCCCAAGAAATCGATACGAAGATTATCTCAACAAGTTGGTGTATCCCGCACAACATTCCATCGTGTACTAAAATAGCTCCATTTCCGACCATTTCGTGTGACCGTAGTGCATGAATTGAAAGAACCAGACAAAGCTAAACGAGTTACTTATTGCAACTGGATGTTATTTTCGATTGCTGATGGTTACTTGGATCCTATGCTCTTCTTCATGACAGATGAAGCTTGGTTTCATCTTTCTGGTTACATCAACTCACAGAATTGTAGATTTTGGTCACAGGATAACCCACACGTCGTGCATGAGGAACCTCTTCACCCAGAGAAGATAGGCGTTTGGTGTGCAGTGTCGGGAACACGCATTATCGGACCAATTTTCTTTGAAGAGACTATCAACAGCGAAAGATATCTGCAGATATTTGAGTCGTTCTATGCACAGTTAACAGAAAATGAAAAAAGACACGGCGTCTTTCAACAAGATGGTGCCACTGCCCACACCTCCAACCAGAGTATGACCCGTATAAGTGAAGTGTTTCCCGAAAACAGGCTTGTCAGCAAAAACCTTTGGCCTCCGCGATCGCCGGACTTAACATCTTGTGATTTTTATTTATGGGGAGCTCTGAAAGGAAAAGTGTACGCTAATAACCCTCATACGATAGACCAACTGAAAGAGAACATCACAAACGAGATAAATAACATCTCCCCTGAAGAATTACGACGTGTTTCTCAGAACATTGTACTGCGAGCGCAGCGATGCATGGATGCTGGTGGATGGCACTTTCAGCATTTGTTATAAACCAGACAGTTTTACAGTTTTACACAGTAAGTGTACCTAACCTAACATAAGATGTGAAAATGTAATTATATGATGACACATGTCTTGAAACTCTGCAGTATTTACATATGAAAAAACAATTCAACTAGTATGAAAAGCAGTCAGTGAGTCGTACCACTTTTAAGTGGGACACCCGATATAATGCTTAGTGTTGGTATACTGCTTAAATTAAAGCAGGTGCATCATTTGTTACAATAAGCTAACACACGCTGTCGTAATTAAATACCTTGTAGGGATTACGATATAGTTTGAGGGCGCAAATGATATGATTTGGAGGGGAAGATTGCCATGATCTTGGGGGGATGCGCTATTGGCCTTGGGGGTGGGTGGGATGAGCACCCCTGGTGTACAACACTCTCGTTGACACGGTTGAAGAACTGGAACAAAGAATTGTACATGCTTGTGACCAATTCCGAAATGATCCGGGGGTGTTCGAAATAATTCGAAACTCAATGCGGAATCGCGTACAGTATTGCATCCAGATGAAAGGACGACCATTTGAACACCTTCTCTTAACAGGTACGAGTGTACAGTAGCCTAATTGTAACGTAGAACATACTAAAGTAGTGCTATATTCCTTGTTAAAGTACAACCTTGGTGACAATGAAGTTCGACCAGAAAGGAATACGTGATTAAATGCACAGAGGCATAGGCGGTGGAATGGGTGACCCGCAGAAGTGACGCATGTGTGTAAGAGGAGGCGTGTGAGCAGGCAAGAATCGTGATCCCAGCATGTTGCACCCAAGGTCACGTAAAGAACGAAATGACATTGAACTTCGACCAGGCACCAGACCCATACGGTAAATTCCAGATAGTGGCGCATTCGACGGAAGCATGACGTCACGGACACGATAAAGGAGTCCGCCGTATATAAGCGCGTGCTGTGCACCGAGGAACCGGAGTGCATCATCACCATGGCCAGGGGCAAACCTATTGACAACACCGTGAGGAGAAGAGTGGTGGAGTTGCAACGGGATGGACTCAGTGAACGGGAAATAGGGCGCCAACTGAACTTACCCAAGTCAACCGTCCACTGAATCATCAAACACCACCAAAATACGGGTACTACGGAGCCAGGTAAGGCCCCCGGTCGAAAACGCCTGCTGAGCGTGCGTGACCTACGGATATTTAGGCGCTATATCCAGATCAACAATCATGTTTCTGTGGCCGAATTACGACTTTGGACTCGAGAACGCTTTCACATTGAAGTGTCAACCAGAACCATTCGCCGTTACCTACAGCGATGCGGTTACCGAGTGTACAAGGCGAAACGTAAACCCTTCCTTTCCATGTTGAACAAAGGCAATCGACTACGGTGGGCACGAATGTACCGGGGATGGACATTTCGGCAGTGGAACGGGGTTATTCGAGTCCCGACCTCTCGCCCATTGAGAATGTGTGGCGTGTTCTTAAGCGACGTGTGCAACAGAGGGGACCCACGACAGTGGCTGCTCTTATCGCCTGCCTGCAAGAGGAATGGCACCGCATCGATGTGGAATACCTTGAACGACTCGTCCGCAGCATGCCCCGACGCAATGCCACAGTTATTCGCCGACGGGGCGGCGTCACACCATGGTAAACAGGATTCCCTCTAACAGTGGTCGAACTTCAATGTCACGTGTAGATGGACGAAAATGTTTCATTTTGTGTGGACACCATACATTGCTGCGTTGCAGCGGAAATGTATGTTTTCCTTTGTTCCATGTAGCCTGCTGAATAAAATATGTTCAGCATATGCATGTGTTCTCCTTCTTTCACAACGCACTCCTATATTTGTGACTGGTCGAACTTCATTGTCACTAAGGTTGTAAGTAGAATGTCTAATAGAAGCAATGAGATCTCCTGATTTTTCATACTGTATTATTGGTATTTTACCAACTAGAACGACGTTTACAAACAATGAAATCAGTGGCGGCTTGTAATCACACATTCGCGATTATCTCGAAAACGGCTCGTTTGCAGACCCATGTTTACTGAGACTTTCTTGCTTCTATTATCGTGTACTTTCACCTGTGTCAGTTTGCGCTTTTAATTTTGAGACACCCTGTATGTAACTAATCCAACAAAAATTAAAGATATTCAATCAAATATTATTGTTATATTCCCAAATAAAAATTAAATATTACAGTTTAATATGGGAAAATAACCCAAACAAGAACAAGACAAATTTACGAAACGGAATGGAAAATAAAGAATCTGTTGAATGCGAGTGGCATGGGATGAGTTTGGAAATCGGTGTGAAGTGGGGGCACTTCATTCGAAAATTAGGTCAGGGAGAGACTAATAGACATAGACGGCGGTCAACCGAACACCTCACTAAGGGAACAACTAAGAGTTAGGGAATGGGGGAAAGCAGAAGATGTCAGTGTGGTGGGAAACAAGGAAAGAGGAGAACTAGGTTGGCTCAGGTTGTGGTGGTGATTGGACAAAGATAAGGATAAAAGAGGATAAAAAATGAAGCAGAAGAAACGCTGTGCCAAGGTCGTCCACATTTTTAATGCCATGCTACGGATGATCTGAGAGAGACGTGGGTGAAGAACGTTAACAGGGAGGGAAGTGATAGAAGTGACAGGCGACGGAGGAAAGAACAGCATGGAAACTGTGTAAAAAATGTGGAGATTCTTGTGGGAAGTAAGAAAACGGCGAGGAAAGGCGGTGACAGACTGCAGAGAAGAAAGACAATCCGTGTTAACCGAAGCGAACCTGTAGTACTTGCTTGTCTTTGCCATGAGTATGTGTGTAATCAACACAAACTGGACCCTTTTCTACTCCTTTGGATTGTATTGGTATTCGAGTACTGTATATATATTTCACAAATGTACAAAATATACGCATATGTACATGCGCCAGCCGTCTTGCACGTCGTAGCGTGGCACAACTAAAAGCTCCCCAATTTAGTGGAAAGTGAAAATAATCAGTGGGTCCAGCTGGTAAGCAACAAACAAATTCAGGAGAACCTAGAGCTTAAGCTTCTGGAAAACACAATTGACCAAGATGTTGAAAAATTCTGGGGGAAAAAAAATGGATCATTTGTTGGAATAGTTTCGTGCTACTGTAAGGCTGTAAGCCTATTTTAATCACAGATATCGGGACAATAGCGAAAGTAAAGCATGCGACGATTCACTATTAGGAATTCTAAAGAAATGCAATTTTCTAGAATTTGGAATATCAGTGTGTTTATTTTAAGAGAGAGATAGAGAGAGAGCGAGAGAAGGGAACTGACTTCCGTGGCGGAATGGCTAGCGAAGCGCGCTATGACACCAGGGGTCCCAGGTTCGAATCCAGTCTCGACGTGGGTGTTCTTTGTTAGTGTCCCTTCATCAAAGCCATTCTCTTTGTCACGATTAGCCAAAATTGGAAGAAAAACGATCTTGCTGTCATATGTGAAAGATCCAGCAGAACCTTAATGTCAAATTCCGACTAACCTATCTGTGCATAAAGTGGACTGAACACGAATTTTGCGAACTTTACTGAAAATTATTCTACATCATAATATAGAGAGGGTTAATAATTAAATTTTAGCTACGATTCTTAAAATTACTCAGTGCTGGTGACCTTGACCCACCCCAAAGACCATAATGGAACTCGAATTGGAGAAAAAACGTATTTGGTTTCTCCGCCTACATTATGGAGCACTCGCTTAATCGGATCATTGGGTTGAGAGACTGGGTTGCCTTTTAGAATCGAGGCGAAGCAGACGCTAACGAAGTAATTACTCTCGGATGGAACAATATCATCTCCTCGGTTTCTTTCATTCGCCTTCCTTGCAGTAACAGCCAACCGACTCGAATTTCTGCCCAATTGAATTCCTTCGTCTTCGAGCTGAGAGAGATGGGGGGAGGCAAGGAGGGGATGGCTGGATTTGTGCAAGACTTTCTGGAGAACAAATTGTTCCAGTTCTAAAAGCCATGATTGTTCAGTTTTATGGAATTTCGTTTGCTGAATGCTTGTAAGTAAATTGAGTTGAGTGAAATAAAAAGTAGCTTTCTTGAATTCTTGTTTACGTAGTCTTTTTGGAACGTCTTCAATCAATGATCGAACAGTGTTGGACATTGGCGACGATAGTGTGTGTACGTGTACAGTGGAGTGCCCATGAGGTGGTTCGTGGGGCATAAGCGCCCCTCTTTGGTAAAGAGTTCCTAAAAAAATACAGGGCTGACTACAAAAACTATATACCCCCTTAACGAAATTACGTGTGTGTGTGTGCATTGAAGCGAGACTTCAGTGGAACTTCGGAAACTTATTATTCTTAAAGTCAGTTGAAAGTCACTCTTGCCTCGTCTACTTCATTACACATTTATGACTATCTTTGCATTGCTGCGTCTAGTTTGTGACAAAGTTCATTTACTTTGTATTGTGTTGCGTATGTTATTATGTTGGCATGGTAATGTTTGTGTTGTGTTATGTGCATTGTGTGATTTGGTGTATTGTATTCGTTATGGAGCGGTGTACAGTGCAGCACGTGTTAACCAATGAAATGAACATTGAAAGCAGCAAACAGGCATTTGTTGAATCTTCTTGCGTACAACGTCTACTTGGTTCAACGCAATTTCCATGCACCAGCCTGACACGGGATGTACCGTACCTGCACTACACATGGTGTCAAAAGATGTAGCGAACTGGAATGGGCTTCTGTTCCCCATGTTCGATAGCATGGAATAACCTTCCTGGGAGCAGGAAATTTCCTGGTCACCTGGCGAAATAGTACTGGCTTCAGGACTGATGAGGTCTCTAAAGGCTTCTGCCACGACACAATGTGTTCATCCGCCGTAGAGCAATGTCTATTCCGTTCTCTTGTTCCAGGTAGGAAACTCCAATGTTTATCGTTTAAGTTAATGTCCGTGATTTAATCTCTATTGGTGTAGCAAATCAGTCATCTGTTTCAGCAATATCTCATGCGGGTCACCCTCAGCGTTGCGCCCAAGCTTGTAACGCAAATCATTCAACTTGTCCAGTTGTGACGAGGCTAATTCTAAATCGTTCATATTATACCTCCGATTTTTAGGTTCTAAAAAGTGTGCTTTTAGGTCCCTAAAATAGGTTCTAAGAATCCTAAAATAGGTTCGAAAAACCCTAAAATAGGTCCTAAAAATCATAAGTTATGCTCGAAAAATCTTGAAGTAGGTTCAAGAAAACTTAAAATGATTCAAAATTCCTGAAAAATGCTGATTAGGTATAGTCACTGGCAATGAAAATGGAACACCTATATCCTGAAATATGCACTACCTTGCGTAACGTTATGTGTGTTGCCTAACCCTACAGCGATGGCAGAATTGACCATTGGAAATTTCTTATTGAAATCCACTCTTCACCGTATAGTTAGGCAAAAACCTCTTTTCATATTATCCACAGTCAAACTTCACAATTTTGTCTTGTCTCACCAAAACCATAGTCAGTGGTGCAAACGTCAATGCTGAAATTTTAGATTGCAAGGCGTGAATGCCACAAAGCACCGAAGTGACTCGAAAGTGAGCAAGACCACACAGATCAGACCACTTTGGATTGTACAGGTAACAGTGGCAACATTTTGCTTTATTTAGAGCTTTGAAAAATCGCCATGGACTTGGAGGAAGGGAAATCGAGAGAGAGTACGTTTCAATTACGTTCGTCATTGATTTTATTCATAAACAAACCAAGCAAATGCCTCTGTGTAAGATAAAAATCCTGTGAAACCTCTAAAAATATATAAAAACCTAAAAAAAAGGGCTTGATTTAGGTGCATAAACCTAAAATAGGTTCTAACAAGCAAAATAGTTTTTTTTTAGGCGCTATAAAACTTCATCAGTTGTTGCGTTTTTTAACGAAACGTTGACATAACTTATTATTTCTTACATATCTGTAAAGGAAAAAATTGGTTAAAAACCCAAAATCCGAGGTCTACTCATGACATAAGCGTCACTCCAAATATTACGTTCCACATCAATATACAGGATGCAGCACAAATTCTTCATTGTCACTGTCACCTGGAATTAAGGCTCCTTCATACATTTGACGAAAGTCGAATCTGAGAAAGAAGAAGAAAAAAGGAGGGTCATGTGGGTTGGTTTTTGCGTGGCTTACTCTGTAACGTATCTCGGACGTAACCGAGTACGTCACGAGATTGGCAGTCTTCACAGTTTGCTTGGGTCTCAGCTTCTACTTCCTCGTAGAGCTCCGACACAGTAAATAGTCCCTAACGAACCTACACAAGTTATGTTAAAGAAACAGCGAAATGATTTTAAAAAAGTATAAAAGATTACCTACACATGGAAACAGATCTTCATATGAGATCGTTGAAGGTAGGCATTTGCTGTTTACTGTTCACGGCTGACGGGAGAGCAGTTGGGGTGGGGTGGGGGTACCTGAGGGGAAACAAACACAATCGCTTGCAAGGGTGGAAGGACGAGAATTTGTTTGTTGTGAAGCAGTTGACAATCTGGCGCGCAGGCGAGCGAAGAAAGCAAACGTGAATTATCGTTCTTTTAACACGTAACGAATTTTTCATGGATAGTAAATTCGTAATTTGATGACAAAAGATTCTCAAACATTCATGAAATGGAATAGTAAACACAGCCGCGCTTTCATGTCTTGAATCTTGGATATATCATTATGTGGGAGAGGCAGGGAGGGGAAAAGGCACTTTCTCTCTCTCTCTCTTTTTTTTTAATCTTCCATAAAGAGCAATGAAAGAAAAATCGAAAACTGTTCCTATTTTGTACCTACAGTTCCTAAATAGAAATTACAATTTTTGTAACTATAATTGGCGTACGCAGAATTTTGTCGCGAGGTGTTTCAAGTTTGTTAAGATTTTAGTATTTATAGTAATAATAACAATACATTGTTTTTTGATTGATTGATTGATTTGCTTTATTTTGCTTCGCCTTTTGTGCCACTTTTGGCTAATTTGCGAATATGGTGATGATATGATGAATGAACACTCACATACAGTGGCGCAGGAACGGGGCGGGGGGTACAGGGGTACATTGTACCCCCAAATTTTTAAAGGGGGTACTGTACCCTAGTAAATCGAGTTGTACCCCCTTTTGGTAATTTTACAGCAGACGGAAGGTACTACTGTTAAAAGAACCTATTTTCAATTCACCCAATAAAAAAAGTGTATATTGTTTATAATTTATGAGCATTATCTTTCTTACCACAGAAATTCAATCCATTGCAAACTTATTCTACTACATTGTGCTTGCTACTAGTTCGTTCATTGACCTGTGTTCTTGGTAACCTCCTTAAGGAGATGAAAATTGTTTAAAATGTGTGTGGAACGATGGAACCATATTTGCTCTCAGAAAATCATGCTGCAGACGAATGCTAAAGAAGTGGTCTCGTCGATTCGAAGATAAGATACAAATCTTCATCAGAAGAGTATATGACTGACTCCATTTTCTTTTGAATGTTTAAAATGTAATTTTTCGAAACGAAATATTTACACAAACGAGACGAGACACGACAGACCAACTTGGGGGGTACAATGTACTCCTGTACCTCACCCATATTTTTCATAACTTTGTAAGATGGTGTACGGAAAACTATACTTAAACCTATATTTTAAGATATTTTTTTGGAAATAGAGTCCCGATTAGCCTATTTGAGCATGAAGTGAATCTAGAATAAGTTTTAATAACTTCAGAGTGGAAACCGAAACAAAAATATGCACAAACAAGAACGAGAAGGACCTCACCACACAGGAGATGAGATGAGGCTGTGACAATTCTCGACTCATCGCATAGCGATATCATTCCTAGGTGAAATTAAATTTTTCCTAGACATTTAAACAGGATGCAATTTGCGACTTTAGCAGGGGGACTTATTTTTACCTTTGTATTAGGGTATACTTATAATTGGATATTAATTGCTTATAATCTAATTGTGAAATCGAATGCAACACAAACACAACGCCATTTTAAGTTAAACCCTAAAGTCAAACTGTACATTACATTAGTCAGATGAATGAACGACATAAATGAGATTCACTGCAGGTTCTATTGGTATATTTTGGATTGGATGGATTCACAAGGTGTTTCATTCATTTATTTTATTTATTTTACTTAGCATTTCTGCCACTTTTGGCTAATCGCGAAGATGAGGATGAGTGATGATATGATGAAATTGATATACACTCACAAATAACATCCATGACCAGGCCGGGATTCAAACCTGGGTCCTCTGACGTCATAGCGCGCTATTCTAACCCCCATTGTCACGGAGGCCGGCGAGGTGGGAATGAGTTTTGGATTTTCTCTGTAGATGTGAAATTTTTTAACTGTGACGCGCACATGCTTTTGCTTACATTAAAGTTTACCTTTTCACATAAACGAGAAATTGACATGTCACCCAAAAACACACGCATGCACCTGCATTTAATACCATTACATACGAAAATAAACCTTGGCCGGCTCTTCATATTGTCCACCAAGGATTGAAAAGAAGAAAAAAGTATTGAGCATATAACTTTCCTAGTTTCCTCTGAGATCTGAAGGATTTCGGTTTTGTATATGTAATGATAAAGTGCTTGTAGAGTGTCATTAGGTACAGCTAATTGTAATTATATAAGAAATAAATGCTTTGTCAAATGTTTCACAAATATTTCAAACTTAGACTTCTTACGAGTTGATCGGGAACCATCTCAACTCGAGTTTTATTTTCTTTTTTAATACAACGCCCTGTAGGTGTCTGAGAAAATACCAAATACATGGCTTCTAAAAGGCATTGGATGTGGTACACATCTGCCATAAATTGTTTAAGATATTTTTATGTGTAGCTATGGCACTTTAAAATTAGAATGAAAAGAACTGAAGTGGAACTCCATAAGTATTATATATTTAATAATGTAATTTCTATATCCATTGGGTGGGAGATGATTATTTCTGGTTGGGGTGGCCGAAGATCCTCCTCATCCCCTTTAATCTCAACCTGCATTAAAATGAATAGATGTATCATTGTTCGCTATTTTCACAGTTATAACTCCTGATTTTCCGTTCCGTTAAATTAAAACAAACCCCGAACGAGGTCCAGAGCTTTATATGTTTCAGAATTTTTATCTGTTTTTAAAATCTGTTTTTTTTTTTAAATTCTAAGAAAACAAAGAAAAAGATATTTATGCAAAATATGCATTAAATAACAGGACATTCGTGTGTGTTGTTCTAAAATATAATATTTCACATTATACTTAGATATCAAGGACGTATTTAACGGGGGGTTCCTGATCCCCCTCCCCGAAAGACTTACTAAGTAGTAAAAGTAAATAATCAAAATATTGTTTAGATTTTGTTCGATGATTATTTCCGCTGAATTTATTGGAAGCAAGGAATTTGACGCATACAGCTTTGAAGGGTTCCAAACATTTATGGACACTACTAATATCATCCATAAAATATTAATCAGGAACTTTACTTTTCATTAATTGGATCCAACTGCTTTTTTGTCATTTAATAAATATTCAATTATTTTTCTATTTGACATTAAATTCCTTGCCAGGGCAGTTGTTTTTATGCAAATCTTGTCGATCTTAACTACACGTAAGCTAGATAATGAATACGTGCTGTTATATCTATATTATTTTACTATATTTTACCTATTCATGTAATAATAATAATTCATTATTAATTAATGTACATATTTAATTAATATTTTAATTTAATTAAATATAATAATTATTATTATTATTGTGACACTTGGTTTGAAGTAGTATGTGTGTGTGCGTGTACATATATATATATATGGGGGAGGGTGAATGCAAAACGTTCCTGCGCCACTGCTCACATACAACGATACCCAGGCTAGGATTCGAACCCGGGACCCCTGGCGTCGTAGCGCGATGTGTTAACCACTCCGCCACGGGAGCCGGCAATACATTCTTTTTATTATAACATTTATTAACAATATTAATCTAATAATATGAACTGTTTATATTTTCGTGTGACACTAGTTAGTTTAAAACAGAGCACGAATTAAACATTTCTTCAGTTTGCCCAGTCAGTGATCATAACAGGTTCATTGAATGGACAGTGTTCCATAAGATATACACATATCATTCTGATCATGTACAATTAACTACACGTATGCTAAAATTGTAGTTTTACAACTTTGCTTTTACAACGAACAACGCTCACACTGGAAGAGCAAAGTTGTGCGTTACTGAATTAGTAGTCTTTCTGTATTATTTTCTGCAGATAAAGTTTATTTCGTGGTGAAGAGTAATGAATGGGATGATGAGAATAGACATTGCCATCTACATCGCAGGGAACGGAGTAGACTGGTTTTTCTAGAGGTACATTTATTTTTCTTGCTTAAGTAACAGTTTCTTATGTAGATATACCGGGTGGGCCAGACTCAATTAGGCAGCTTTTGATTAGATGTTATTTTTATTTTTTCTTCATTTTATTTTTATTGACAAATGTTAACAATTCCAACGGCTGCAAAATTGTTACAAAAATGGAATCACACACACATAAGTCATTGATTTTTAACATAGTGGTCGACCTGGGCACCATCTAAGTCAACACAGGCTTGTAGACGCAAAGCAACATTTTCACACGCCTTCCTACACATGTTAACCTGAACATTCTTGAACTCCTGAACAATTACCTCACGCATATGTTGCTCACTGTCAATGGGATTAGCGTACACCTTGTGTTTGAGGTAACCCCAATGGAAAAAGTCTGGTGGGTTGATGTCGGGTGATCGGGCTGGCCAGTCCACAGGCCCTCGACGACCAATCCAGCGATCAACCTCGTTCACAGCATACCGTATGATGCAGCCATCTATCGACAAAAAATGTACTTTCCAATTTTTTCCGTATGCTGTTGGATTTATTGGTTACTAATGTTCGAAAACTGCCCAATTGAATCTGGCCCACCCTGTATACTATTCCAATCTTTGCTTATTTGAAGTACAAATAACAAGAAAAGAAAAAAATCTGACAAACAGATAAAAAATTACTGGGCTACAAAAAATAAAGAAATCATACACGGACACAAACAATGAGCTTCTTAAATATTCATGAACAGCAGTGCACGTAGATACACTATGTAACACAATAAGAACAAATACATGACAAAGAAATTCTCACAATCATTGGAAAGCGCCCTGTGTTTCTGTACATTACGTTACATAAGCTAATAATACTTTGCGAACAATTTATATGACAAAATCAGTCTCAAAGGTAAACATATTCTCTGTTGCTATACAAAACGCCTCCTGTGCACTGCAATACATAAATAAGATCAAATTCATGAAGAAATTAGCCTCTAAATACTTACTATAGTAAAATCTGTTGCTGTACGTTATGTGAAGGCCTCCCAGAAATAACTACTTCCAACTATGCCACAAACAGTGCATACGTTACCTACAAAGGTTACCTCGTTTAGAAAGATTCTCCTTCTTGATCAGTTTGCCGGTGTTTTTTTTTCTTCCCTTCTATTTTGGGCTTGGATTATTCTCGTGGGATTTCGGATCTGCATTGAACATGTGTGCCGTGGATAGACAAGTTTTGGTAGTAGACACTCAACATAGAATTGTTGTAGCTGCGTTTCCATATTCTTCTTCCAGAATGGATCATCTCTCTGGATGTATTCTATTTTAACACCTTTCTGTGTCCACAGACCAAAGATACAGTACCTTCTCCGTGTAATAATTACTATTACCCTACACGTGGTAAGAGTAATTATGTGTGGTGTTCATGATATTGGCGTTAAGCTCTTCGTCAAATTTCCAGAAAGTTACTTTCTTCGTCTTGATGGCATGTGCAGGTGTTACATGTTTGACAGAAAAGGGACACTTAATTTCGATAATTGCATAACGAAATAAATGTTAGATACAGTGAAGTTTCTGATTAATATTGTATACATATTGTTATGAGTTGTAGTATGCATAAACCTTCTTTGTAATATCATTCAAAGCCGTGCTATCTCAATATAATCCTTGCCTTCCAATAAGTTCAGTCTCTTCAGATAAAGCTAACAACCATCATATACAACAAATGCTAAACGAGTATTGTTATTATTTTATTACTTGGTAATCTTTTCGTTTGGGGGAGGGGGTCCAGACGCCCTAAATAAATCCTTTATGTCTTTCAAAGCCTTATGATCTCAATCCTAATCATTGCCTTCCAAAATATTCAGAGTAAAAATAGTAGTACTTGATAAGTATTTCGGGTGCTATACTTCAAAGCCGTATTATATTTATAGCTATAATCCTTCCCTCCAATACGCGTTCAGAGGAAATTATCCATCGAATATGCAAAAATTGCTAAAGGAGTATATTTACATTATTTAATTTTAGTACTTCATAATCCTTTCGGGGGGGGGGGGGGTCCGGACCCCCAGCAAACTTGTTCTACGTATTATAGAGTAATATTTGCCAAGGACACCGGTTTAATTGAATTACTCAAAATAACGTTACTGGTTTACGTACGTACAATGTAAACGTCTAATGGAAAGCGATAAATACTTCCCCATTTGATGATGTAGTAAACGGATAGGTATTATTTATATTTCATTCTGAACCCTTATTTTGCCGGCGATTTTGTAGCGCTTGAAACTTCATTGTTGTTTCTGCAGCAGACGATTTTCTCGGAGCCCACATCTTACGCCAAACACACTTGCTGCCGTCACCCATATTTTGCAATTGAACACGTCCAGTTGACGCAAGCACACTTCCCTGTCTCTTGCGATCGTGTTTTGTCTTCACGAGCTATTTTGTTGTATCCCTCCGCGTTCTACTGTGGGTGGGGCTTAGAAAGCTTCTAACTATCTGCACGAGGTGTCGCCACAGTGCAGCAACACTTTTACGTATTGCAAGGGTTTCGTTTTCCTCAAACAGTCTCAAAATAGGAAAACTGACTTCTACAGTGATGATGTTAATGTCAAGTACAATGAATATTGCATGTCCCCAACAAAACAGTTTTCCATAAGCTTGTGTGGTTAACGAGATAATTGCATGTGAAAATTACGGTTTTCCCCATTTTTATGCCCAATTTACTTATTAAGCAGGGTCTTTTTTTAAATTTCGGCTTTGTAGGAAATACGCAGCCATATTTTCTGAAGGATAGAAAACAAACCCCAAGGTTCTATCTTTGCTCGTAACTGAAAAATCTGTTTAGAACGGAACGTCTGCACTGCGCGTTTTCGTCGCTGTATGAAGGAGCCTTAACGTCGTCCCCTTAAATTATGCATGTTAAGTTAAACACCATCCGTGTTCCATATATGTATTATTACATATCTTGGAAAAAAAATGCTTCATGATATGTCTTTACTATATTTTTTTGCTGGACGTGACGAATTTTATGTGCACAATGACTTTTTACATTTGAGGACCGTGTCACACATTTGTCTATATTTAGTGTAATGAGACCAGTGGTTTTTCCATTGCGCGAGCCTATATTCTTGTTATCGTAACTTCTCTTTCCTTGTTATGATATTTACTTTCAAAATAAAACTCTATAAGGCTACTTAGTTAGCATATTGTATGGATGCACATTGTATGAATGCTGGTGGTGAAATCGGGGTATCTTGAAAAATGCCCAGTCGAGACTTCAGTAACTTTTCTTGAAGCATCGGAATAGGCCAACATAAATCGCCTTTTAATCATGCATCAGCATCCATGCATGTGCTGAATATCTGTTTTACGTTTCTTGTATTAATGAAGGATTACCAAGTTTTGTGCAGGGGTGTTCACATCCCCGAGGATGGTCCTTGCGTTGATTCGTTACACAATCTGTCGGTAGCATGTAAAAAATATTGCCGTTTTGCGAGAGAAAAAATAATGTCAGTGGCAACAGTTCCCAGCGTGTGATTTCTCCTCACCCACCCCCCACCCCGCTCCCACAGTCCATTTCGCACTCGTTTTACTAATGCTGGTGCATTAAATGGCTTCCATCTATATATCGCGCCACCATTGTTTTTTTTTTTTTTGTCTGCAGCACTTTCCATGCTCCGTGTATGTGATATTTGTGCTTTATAGAAAGTATCATTACTCCACCATTTTATCTAAGCCGGTCTGCACCAGTGGCGCATTATCCATGTAGTCGAATTTACCGCCGATAAACCAACTTTGTTTCTATATTCTTATAAATTTAGCTTTAATATATTTGTAATTGCTGATTATACGATATTATGCAAACGAATAAAACAAACCTCTAAACCAGAATTTTAGTAATTTTAAGAACTTATTTATGTATGCCCCTAATCGTTCTCCTTCGCACCTTTCTGACGACCAGGTTTCCTCCCAGACTGTACGCGGGGAGGGCGAGGGAGCCGAAGAGAGTGGCTATTTAAAAACACGTGGTCTTCCACCGCTGCAAACAGCGTTTGCAGAACACTGCTCCTTCCTTCCTGCTTTCTGTGCCGTGCTTGGCAGAGCCAATATTACTACATGAATGGAAATTTCCCTCGGTGAAGGGTAATCCATGTCCAACTTTAGTTAAAAGGGGAGATTTTATATATATAAAAAATACACAAATTGCCGGAAATCTTATAGTTGTCGAGCATCTGCTTTTGTTTTACTAGCATGCCTGCATTGGTATTTTATTTCTATTACATCTACAGTAAATAATGTAGATGGGGTGTATAATGGACACGGTAATCCAGCTTAAATTTTCAGAATACGTCGCTGGTCTACACCTCGTATATAAAAATAACCGCATATACCGATTAGATCAGGATAGACGGCAATTATAAAACGAACATTACAATATAAGCATACATTAAAAAGTAAAGTGCTCCTCTATGCTTTGCATCACGCCATGAAGACGTATAGGGGGTATGGAGTTAGTGCCCCACACTTTCTTGATCACGGCCGAAGGTAGGGGTGATGTGATCAGCACCCCCCAGTTTCCTCCAGGTACCCACTTTATACAACGCTGGGTGGACGCCGGAGCGTGTTTAACAGGTTTAAAAAAAATCCAGATTTTCCACCGCCTGGTATTGCAGCGCGCTGTGCTAACCAATCTGCCAAGGAGGTCGACAACGACTGAGCTACCGCGGCTTATAATTGCAATATTAAAATCAAATAGCTTACAAAATAATACCTTACCCGAGGGGCTTTCAAACTTTTAGCTGTCGTACCTCCCCTTCGCTGCCAAAATCTGCACGCGCCTCCCCTTAATTATATATATAATGATGCGTTCACTGGTTTCAGTTATTAAACCTACGGGGATCGTTACTGTGAACGCTTTAGGGGTCAGATGGTAGAGCTAGGTTACGTTTATGGTCCCCATACAATCTCACTGACAGGCTTCTGGCAGGGAGTGGAATGATGTCAAGGGATGTAGACGACGTACATCTTACCTCTCGGCCAAGCGGTTGAGTGTGGACGTCAGGCGACAGAGCACGGAGTCCTGAGTTCGACGGCCCACGGTCTTCTTGCCCGTGGCTGGCGACGAAGCACTCGTTGTTCTTGGAGTATCGGCCCTAGGAAAGGCGCCGGGACGATGGTCTGTCCGACGGCTACAAGTTGTAAGCCGTGGTGCTGAAGATAGTCAACTCGCGTAATGTACTGCCGTTGCCTTAGGCGAAAGCTTCGTCTCGGTTTCCCGAGCCGGGCTGAGACCTGGAAGGTGTCGAGGTCTTTGCCGGGGTTTCTTCTGAAGGTCTGAGACTTGACTGAGCCGACTGAGCCTCACTGAGCCCTCTGATCCCTCTGAGCCTCGAATTCTGGTGCTCAGGTCTTTTAAGCTGCTGGCAAATACTTCCTAGTTCGAACCCTGTGACTCGCTTAGAACACCGTCTTTGACAAGTTTAGCTATCTCATCTTTCATTGTTTCTTGTAAGTTAAAAGGAATTCTATACTGTTTGCTTATAATGGGCTTGTCGTGCGTTAACTCGATGTCATATTCGTAAGCGTTCGTGACACTAGGGGGGTCACCTTCCCATGACATAATATCAGAATAATTGTACACTAAGTCTAACACTTTTTGCCTGTCTTCCTGTGATAGGTCTGGATTTACGTCTATTAGTTTGGGATCAAACTTAAGCTGGCTCGGTGAAGGATTTGCGTTGTTTGTGCATGTAAATGAAAAGTCACGATTAGCCTGAAAAGTGTCAAAATTCATTATGTCCGTGACATCTGTTACTATGTTACATGATGCGATTTCGCCTATCTGTGTACCCGCTTTTAAAGTAACAGGCACATCACTTGGGTTAATGACAAGTAAAATTCCTGACTGGGGGTTTAATGTACAGTGAGGTACACAAATACCATGAGTAAGCAGTGTTTCAACAGAGGGGGTCAGTAATACGGGCTCGTTTTTATTGTTTCGTTGGAACGAAACTGGCACGTAGTTCTTTGTACGCGGACATAATGTGATATTTTCTGAAATAACGGCTTTTGTACATCTAATTGCAATTCTGTTAATGACTTCATTAGACACTGTATGTGACGAGTGTTTCTTTTTGATATTCCAAAGTGGAATGTGTCCCAGATTTGTGATGGAAATAGTTTTTTCTTTTAATGAAATGTTGCATTTCTGAGCTGTTAAAAAATCATTTCCTAAAATGCAAGGCATGCTATTTGATTCAATTATTCTAAATGCGTGAGAGTATTTAAATCTACCTATTCTCAGGTGTAAAACCGCTATTTCAGATAAATTCACCTGATATCCAGTTACACCTTTTATTGTAGTTTTTGCTTGAATTATTTTTGCAGCTGACGGTACAATACTCTTGCTACAGATGGATATTTGTGAACCTGTATCGATCATGAGCTCGACTGATTTTTTGTTAAGGGTGGCCTTTAAATAAGGTAAACTGTCTTTCTCTATCAAAGTTTCTGTATGTTGAACGGTACGAGATCGGGTTGGTGCTTGACTCGTACCCCTATTTAGTTTAAAGAACCCTCTGGTTTATAAAAACAAGAGTTTGATTCATGGTTTCTTAATCCACAGTATTCACAAGGGTTTGGATACAATGGACGGGGATTTGCGTTTCGGTTACCCCCGCGTCCTCTTGAATTCGAACGGGTTGACCTAGACGTTCCTCTGAAATACCTATTCCCACTAATGTAACCATTTGCTTGAGGTTGATAACAATTGTTCCCCTGCTCTAAATTGTTTTGGTGGGGAGGGGATCCTCTACAATCTATAAATTTAAAACGCCTGGGTAAGTCAATACGGCAATGGTTAGAGATACGCATCGCCCCGAACTGATGTGAAATGCAATCGTCGTGGGTCTGAATGCAGCTGGGCGATGCTGGCGCTTGCTGGATGCAGTTAGAATTAGATGTTATTGGCGCTGATGTGCTTGCAGCGAGAGCCGAGCTCTGAACTGTTGGAGCTAAGTTTGTCGTGTATTGAGAACCGAGGGCGTGGTTTGTGGAAATGCTTTGTGGTGTGACGTATGCCGCGTAATGGGATTGTTGTGGAGGGGGCAAGGAAGGAGGGGGCGTGAGTGTTGCGTATATACTGGGAGCAATGTTCGCTGCAGGCGCGGGTGCCGTATGCGATTGCATTGAAGCCTGGTATTGTAAATTCTGCAACGCAGCAGCTTGGTTTACAAGATTTAATGCTTGAGTTTGCTCATCATTTTTCCTAGCTTGAATAAGTGATTCCTGTCGCTCGCTATTTTGCAAAAATGTTATAAGCTCGGAGGTGGATTCAAATTGTTGATGGCCAATCGCCTGAATATACTTACTGAGCAGACCAGAGATGAGAAATGACATTATTTGTTCATTGGTGGCGTGGGGAAAAAATCTTAAAATTAATGTTTTTTTTCTGACAATGTAGTCAAAAACTGACTGTCCCAGGGACTGTTTGGTTTCCATTAGAATTTGAGTGGGTTGGGCGGGTGAATAACTGCCGCGAAATAACGTTATCATCTCATCTTTGATCTGCTTTACAGTTAATGTGGCAAATGTGGGCCGAGTTTTGATATCGTTAAAGTACATTAGGGCCACATCTGAGAGAAAAAGGGGTAGCATTTCTTTGCTCTGGTCATTTGTCCACGTGAGGGCAGTAGCCACACTGTCAAATTTTGAGAAGAACTCCTCCACTCGTGAGGGATCTTGCCCGGAGAAAGAGGGTGGGTAGAGGTTAGTGGGTAGGTGTAGAGTCATAGTGGTTGCGGTATGTGGTCTAGGTATCTCGGGTGTACTGGTGAAAGGAATCTTCTTTTTCCGTCTGGGAGTTTCCAGACCGCTGAGAAACAGGGGGTATGAAGCTGTTGCCTTAGATCTAGTTAGGGGCGGGGTGGGGGGTTTATGTATTTCTGAAGCTAGTTTTAAAATTTCATCGAGTGACTGATCTAATACGTCATGTAGTGATGTGTTCATTCGTTACTTGTAACTGAAATAGGAATGAGGGTTAGGTTGTTTTTGGTTGGATGATTGATTTACACGCTCTTAGCAAAATTTTAGGCTTTTGACGTTAATGATATCGTTGTCGCACCCGAAATTACAGCATAAGTGCATCTCTGTCATCCGCTGATAACTGATATGAATGAAGAAGTTAATGTGGGCTGTATTGGCATGTATGGTGGCATGCAAAAGTTATGCTAAGGTTTCGCACGTTCGCCATGAATTTAAAAGCAATTTGTAAGGGAGCGAATAAAATTGTTGTTGCGCCTATTGCAACTATACCATAATTTGAAACTGGGATGGGGGGGGGGGTTAAAATGTTACGCGCAACCTGTACTGGAGTGTACAAAATTACAAGGTAGCCCAAAGCAACTCCACCATGATGCGTTTACTGGTTTCAGTTATTAAACCTACGGGGATCGTTACTGTGAACGCTTTAGGGGTCAGATGGTAGAGCTAGGTTACGTTTATGGTCCCCATACAATCTCACTGACAGGCTTCTGGCAGGGAGTGGAATGATGTCAAGGGATGTAGACGACGTACATCTTACCTCTCGGCCAAGCGGTTGAGTGTGGACGTCAGGCGACAGAGCACGGAGTCCTGAGTTCGACGGCCCACGGTCTTCTTGCCCGTGGCTGGCGACGAAGCACTCGTTGTTCTTGGAGTATCGGCCCTAGGAAAGGCGCCGGGACGATGGTCTGTCCGACGGCTACAAGTTGTAAGCCGTGGTGCTGAAGATAGTCAACTCGCGTAATGTACTGCCGTTGCCTTAGGCGAAAGCTTCGTCTCGGTTTCCCGAGCCGGGCTGAGACCTGGAAGGTGTCGAGGTCTTTGCCGGGGTTTCTTCTGAAGGTCTGAGACTTGACTGAGCCGACTGAGCCTCACTGAGCCCTCTGATCCCTCTGAGCCTCGAATTCTGGTGCTCAGGTCTTTTAAGCTGCTGGCAAATACTTCCTAGCTGCTTGGACAGCACTTCCGTATTTGCCAGCCGATGGCGGGCTTGAACCCGGTAGTATCGAAGAATGCCGTGTCTCCTGACGTCATGTGTTTCCGCTATTTGTGGAATGCTGTGTTGTGTTGTAAATTGTCGCTTGACCGAGCACTGATGTCTGGCGAGAGATTTTACCTTTTTTACAGAGTCTCCTTTGAATCGTTCCACAATAAATACATGTGATATGGTCATCAAAGCTCAACACAAAATCTCTTCATGTGTTTAATTACTGTTGGTACATATACAAGTAATGAAAATATAATGTGTTATTTATGCAGGTGGTGTACAATTTTTAAAGGTTTATAAGCTGGTGACAATCCATTCATGAGATAAAACGGATAAAAAAGTAAGAAAAGCTGGGTAATGGATTTAAAAACATTCATACAGCAATGTTTCGATTTCCTCATTTAATTGTAGTCGTGTTTCTTCTAACAACAGGCTCAATGTACACTCCTGTTCAGATAGTGGCACATTCTTCAACTGTCCAACCCTAAAAAGCGTGCTATTTTATGTGAACAGGAGTATACAAAAGCAATCACCAAAGCTTTGATTTTCAATCTTTGTCTTACAAAGCAGCAACTTCCTTTTGAAGGCTGACACCTGTCTGATAATTGCGTGATTCCCTTGTATATTGAAGAAATACGTTCAGAACATTCAGTTTGTTGAAAATAAGAGAAAGAGATGCCAATCAATTTCTGTACAAAAGCACTATCAATTTGGTTTTCAACATTGGCATGGTTTTCTTCTACATGGTACAGTCCCAGTGCAGTTCCTGTCTCAGTTCAAAAACACGGGAGATTGCCCATGGACAACCAACGTGAGTTGTAGTAATACAGAAGAAGAAATTTATATTTTTTTTATTAACACATTTTAAACTTTCAGAAAAAGGAAATACTTTTTTTGGAAGTTTTCCCGCCTCCCCTGCGAAACTTCGGCGCTTCCCCAGGGTTTAGGTAATCTATTATAATGGCATCAAAAAATTATGTTAAGGTGAATGTATTTTGATGTGTTTAGTAAAGAGTTGAAACTGCTCAGGAAACATCGGTGAGATGTTACCGAGAAAATTATCCAAGAAAGGAAATGTCATGTCAAGTTAATCCAATACCTAAACTATTGTAATAGGGATTTGGACACTGGATTCCACGAACAGCAGATAACAGATTAAAAGAAAATTGGAAACCCTTAGCAGGAACGAACATACCTTGCCTCAACGTGCAAACCAGAGAGACGGGCAGCTGAGTGACATAACAAGGCACGGCGCAAAGACAACGAGAAAACGAGGCAACCGCTGAATCAGGGACCCATTTAGGTTGACGAAATTGGACAGGGAATCTAAATCCGTGAACAATAAAGGTCCTATGAATAGCCCTGTCGTGGTAAACCGAACTATTCCTGCTCGCGATGCCAAGTTGAAACGACCTGGAAAAGAAATGCTGATTTAACCCTCACGTTTAGAGAATTCGAACGGCCAAAACAAATGAGGAAGGGGATGACTGATTTGAATTGGAAATTGTTGTATCTCGTTGATCGAGACGCAGAAGAAATTGCAAATCGCCAATGACTTTCACATACAATACAGGAGTAAAGGTAGCAGAGGCTTGTTACTATACTCTGTTCCAGATACCTCTGGAGCGGGCGAACGAAAAAAGTCTCTGCGCAAGTAGTGACGCGAGGCGGCTTCACCAATGAACACGTGAGAAGAACGGAATTATGTGGAGAGGGAAGCGATTTCAGATACCAGCCATCCCAGCAGGCCGTGCTGCTTCACTCTGCCTACTCGATTTCCTCCCTTCTCTGATGCTATGCGCGGTCTTGCTTCAGAGATATTTGGGATAGGGTATAGGATTGCGGAGGACTTTCGAATAGAAGTAGTATGATGCGCAGGTCGCTGCGTGAAGAGCAGCGGGACATCACGGTATACCCAGTTTCGGTATCTCTGACGCAAGGCCGTGCATAGCGACAGAGATAGGAGGGATCGAGTGGGCAGGGCGAAGCAATACACGCTACTCGAAGGCTGGTAACTGCAACAGCTTTCTCTACCTTCACGCGTGGTCATTGGTGGAGCCGTCTCGCGTCACTACTTGCGCAGAGACTTGTTTTCGTTCGCTTGCTCCAGCTATAACCGGGACAGGGTATAGTAGGGATTTCAGTTGAATTTGTGTGTTGATTCTGGAACCAGTGGTGTCTACTGGCGTACGCAGAGGGGGGAGTAATGGGGCTACAGCCCCTCCAGAAAATTTGAGAAAATCAAAATTTTTTAATGAAAGAGTAAAAAACTCCGGAAAACCATTGTGGTAACTGAAACCCCGACTTAAAATGACGGCAATTTTTTTTTTTTTTGAACAACCTTTAAGAAGAATATTAATTGGCACATTCATTGTGAGTTCCCTTCGAATAGCCCATTTCTCCATCTCCACCCTCAGGTTCGTGGGTGTCAAGGTAAGGCCATGCACTGGACGTGCCATGAAGACGCATGTTGAGGTTGGACTGCAGACATTCTCGATCCTGGTCATAATGAAGGTAATGTGGCTAGCCCTCGATAGTGTTGCCCACGAGACGAGACGAGACGAGACGAGACGAGACTTTGGTCTGTCCCGTCCCGTCTCGTGAAAATGCTGTCTCGTCTCGTGTCTCGTCTCGAAAATATTAGTTTGTCCCGTCTCGTGTCCCGTCTCGTCTCGTCCCGTCTCGTTTTGTCTTGTCTCGTCTCGTAAAAGTGATCCGGGATATCATGCCAACAAAAGTCAAAAGTAGCAGAAACACAATATTTTTTCGGAAAGTGGGCTAAAGCTTCAAATATTTTACCCATTGCGTGGTGAGAATAAATAAGGTTCGTTAATCATGAGGACATTAATATTAAAAATGCAGTTTGTTGGTCACTGATTGCTAGGTATCTTATGAAATCTACCTTGTGGTTTTTCTCGCTTCATACAACTATCTATCTATCGTACATTTATACCGAGTTTGTTAACCTGTCCCGTTTCCCGCGCTGTCACGTTGCGTATTTTAATTTGCTGCCTGGCTTTGGCTTTCCCCAGCACGGAGTTCAGGCGGTCTTCAGCAGCAACACCGCTTGGTTTATGCTAGAAAAGCCAGCAATCAGCTAGCGCGGGAAGCGGGACAGGTTGTAACAAACACGGTATAAGTGAGTGCTCTTTTTCATTACTGCTACGATCGTCAAAATCTGCATAAAAACAGCTGTCCTGGCAAGAAAATTAATGTCAAAAAAGGTGATGAATTGAATATTTGCTGAATAACAAAAAAAAGATGTTACATCCAGTTGACGAAAAATAAAGTTCCTGATTAATATTTTATGCTCATTATTATGTAGTAGCGTGCATAAATCTTCATTGATACTGTCATTCAAAGCAGTATGATCCCAATAGAATCCTTGTTTTCTAGTAAGTTCGGCAGGAATATGTAAGCCTCGATTATGCTAAACAAATATATTTTTTGTTTAGCTAGAGCAAGGCCCCAGGAGGATGCAAGAAGCCGTTTCTGCAAAAGTGTATGTTTTACGAAGCGAAGAAACGTGACAAAACCACCACGTATGGAAGGCAAACCTGCATTTATTTTATATCGCACATTTACAGAGCCGTGCCTCCCGAAGTTATAAAAATCCCAACTTCCATGATTCTTTTACACATGCTATAGTTGAAAAAAATATGTTTAGATGCACCAAAATTGCATCATTATCAGATTATGCATATAACGTGTTATTGGAATCAACATATTTGTGTAAATTGGGTGCCTCCCTGATGGCGTAGTAATAACGTCGAGGTCTTGTAATGAAGGGTCCTCGCATTTGATACCCAATGGAGGCACAAAGTGGATCGGATAGCACTGTAGTTCGGTTCGCGATTTAACCTATTTGTAAATCAAGTGGACTTAAAAAAAAAAAATCAACCTTAAGAATATTAGAATCCACTAATTCACCCGCAGGTAAATCAAATTTCACATATCCCTCTTCATCCTCGTTCATAGGCTTCATGCAATACTCTTGTGTTGCATCCCACCAGGTGCGAGAAATGTGAAGTTATTATTTCCCCGTACTGCGTTATTTCTTTTCATAACAGTAAGGCTAAATTCTAGTTTTATCTGAACTTTTAAAAAATGTGCAAAATACGTCTCTATCTTTAAACAACCACCCTTTTCCATGTCTGTGTAAAATAATCCCACTCTTTCTCAGAAAACCTCTTCCTACGATCAAATGAAGGAAACAACTCTCAAGTCTCAACAATTATAAATGTTTGCTTAAATTTCCTATCATTTTTCAAACAGTAGCACATATCACGTCCTTTCGTACAACACTGTCAACAGCTAATGTTACTTTCCTCGTCCTAATAAATTTGCTTCCAACCAGTGATGGCGCCAGGGAAATATGACTGGGGGGGGGGGGGGGGGAGGCTGGCAACAAAATATTGTAAGGGGGCAGTCACATTAAAACGCCCGAAAACACTACACATATATATGCTTATATAATAATACTTATAATAATAATAATAATTATTATTATTATATTCATGTATGGTGTTTCGTGTTTGTTTTTTTATTTAGAGTGGACGTTTACTGCCTAAATTTACTTCTTGATTACGAGTTTATCTCCACATGATTCGTTTTAATAAAGACATTAATTTTTTTTTATTGGTAAGTGGCCTATTTCAGTATTGAAAGACATTCATAATTTTATAATTCATCGTCTTTCTTGAGATGAAACTACTGATATAAATATTTAAGTTATAAGATAATAATATAAATGATGAAAATAATGCTTCGAAGAGTTTAATTTTCTTGCAAAATATACGTGACGTTGGAAGAAATGAATCTTCTTAAGTATTAGAAACAATGTGAGGCACTTAGTGAAGTGCAATTCTCCTGTAGGAGAATTCTGCTCTATGTGCTTTGGAGAACACATTGCCACCTTTGGCACGTCCAGGACTTGACATTTCTTCTCAATGTCAAGAACAGCCAAATGAGGGAGGCAGTTTGCATCCAGCATCCTGTTTCGAGCAAGCCTTTTCAAAGATTTTAAGGACAACCATCTTCGTAACGCTGAAGAGTTTTGAGCAAAAATTGTGTTTCACCTTTCAAGGAAATGTTATCACAGGATAAAGATCAGACAAAGGTTACAGTTATCTCATAATTCAAGAAATATTCGGACCCTGGCATTACTTACTCTTACTCTACCACTCCAACCTATGTCTGTGCTACCCAATTACAGGCACCTATGGAGTTCGTGGGAAGAAGTTCTTCGATTTTGATATGTACTAGAAAGAGCGAACCTGCATCTAATGATTGAAGAGTGGCAAATCCTAATAAGCGTTCGTTTACCTGCCCGCGATATGTTTTGAATCGAATTTTAAGTGTAAATTGCATTTTAAGGTTCACGTTCAATACATTTCCAAATAATATCCCCTCATTAGCTTCAAGAGTATCGAAGAAATTCCCTTTGTTAAGGTTTCCTCAGACTCATCATCTCGAAATTCAAGTCCCTGAATAGTAAGAAAGCGCGATGAATCCACAGCAACTGACATGTAGTGACGGTTTTTTTTCGATCACCTTTGGTCCTGGGTTCGATACCCAGTGGAGACACTTTAAACTATAAGTCCAGTCCCGATTGGCTTTTCTGTGCATGAAGGGGACTTAAAACACCAAATCAACCAACCAACCAAATCTTGAATCAACTTTGAATGTCTTAGCGTTGTCACTAATGACCACGATTAGAATAATTTGCCCGTACTACAGATGATGTCTTGTGGTCCTCAAAATATTCGTGATGTTTTAAAACCATCCACATTCAACACTTTTTCCCAGTTCTTAAGACTGGTTAAAACTTAGGTTAATCTCGGCTATTACAGGACATAAATGAATGAGAAATCACCTATGCCCAGGTCGGCGCTCGAATCTTGGACGAAACAAATTAATATTTGTTAATCAAGTTGGTGTTATAAGCAGGAAAGTGATATCATGCAGAATACACCACTTCGAAAAGGTGAAGTCTCTTATTATTCGATATTTAATTAACTTCAGTTGGGAGCACGGGCGGTGGCGGGGGGGGGCGAAGTGTCTGACATGGGGCGTCCCCCTGCTCCCCTCTGGCGTCGTCACTGCTTCCAACCTTCTAATAATTTCGCTGCTGATAGCCTCACCTTCTAAATGGAAGCTTGTGTGTCGGCGAATAATACAAAGAACTTGTGTTCACTGTCCCTCTTCCATTCAAAGTCTGCCGTTTTCCTTTTCAGCTTTTCCTGCAAAACTTCCTGTCAGCAAGCAAACCAAATTACAGAATTTTTATTGCCCCTCCCTTGCATCAACTTTCATTCCTACTTTAGGCCTGGATTTATGGCACGTACCCGCTACTGCAGGTCAACCTCGCCCTATGTTTCGTGTTTGCCCCCTGAAGCAACGGTATCCATTGTTCAAAGCGAAACCTCTGTCAGTAGGGAACGGCCGAAAAATAGTCTCGGAATACACCCTGGTCGTAAACAAGCTCCCGCCACCCTGACATTGCTGTCAGCTTCCCTATGAAGTTCGATAAAACTACTTTGTGAAATGTGTTTAGTAACGAGTGAAAATGTAGACAGTAGATACTACATGCATTTTGCTCATAAACTTGAAGGCTAAATTTACAGAATGAAAAGAACAGCTACAACATTCCTTCATCTGATTTACAGAAAGGCTAATCGGGACTGGACCCACTGTTTAAAGTGGGATTCAAATCAAAATGTGCCTTCACCGGGTATCGAACCCGGGACCCCTTGATTACAAGGCGACGACGCTACCACTGTACCATCGGGGAGTCCCCTCATAGAACAAAGTTTCCTTCTACGACGATTATACAGAACTTAGTGCACTTCCTTCATTTGAAATCTATTCTATATCAGCCTCAGTATTTCGTTATTGGAATCCAAGGAATAGTATTCTCCTTAAATAAGAAATAAATAAATAAAATAAAAGCATTGGAAATAATCTTCAAACGGACGTAAAAAAATCGAATCCAACCACCTGTAGAATGCCTGAGGGAAACAACAAGAATTTTCTCAACAAAGACATATCCGAAATTTCCATAACATTCTAATAATTTTGCAACCCGTGCAAATAATCATGTGGTAAAATCTTGTCGTGGTTCCCTGTAAACGCTAAAATTACCAAATTACTTCTTTCCATCTCTTTAGCTCTCAGCTGTTCGGAGTGGGATAATGCAAGATTATTTGTCCCTAATTATCTCCTTCTCTTAGTCTTGCTAATATCTTGGATTCCTTAATAACTTTCCCAACAACTCCTTATCAATTTGTACTGCCATGTTTCCTACAATGTTTTTCCTACTTCCTAATAACATTCACTTCTGTACACCCTTTGATGTAAAAATTAAATAATAAAAATAAACCATATCCGTCGGTCCGTTTATCTTTCCAACCTATAGAGCTGAGACTATTTTTACAAGATAAACCTCGGACGCAGACATTCCACGATCTTTTGGCCCCTCCTTCCACCTTCTCTACCTGCCCGTTTACTTGACGTTTGTTACGACCTTACTTATTTTGTAACTTTGAGATTCCATGTTAAAAGAAAAATCTAAATAGTGTTACCTCAAGTCCTTGTTAATGTCCGTGATACTAGATGTTGTGACGCAAATATGAACGCGCCAATCAAGGCGTTGTTGAACTAATGTGTTCACCTTTCTGTAACTATCTAATGAAGTCAGCTCGCTTAAGACAACGGGCATTTATTATGATGTAAATATAGATTTACCAATCAAAGATTGGTTAAATTTGTATAATTCCAAAATGTAAGATTTTATCAACGTTAAAGAAATAATTGTTAACTCAAATGAATATGTAAACTTTCTTTGTAAATTATTAATTGCCAAACTATGCATTTTTCAAATATCTTTCTGTTGTAATTTGGAGTAATGTAATAAGAAATTACCTAAAGACAGGTGTTCGAGGCTGGAACTTTGGGTATAAATACGAAGTAGTTTGGTCCGTAAGAAGGTCTGTTCTGGTGTCAGTCTAGGAAGAAGTGAATAGGTGCAAGCCGCTCTTCTGTAAAACCTAGACTGGCCAAATAGGAACGATCTAATCTAGGAAGAAGTGAATAGGTGTATGCCGCTCTTCTGTAAAACCTAGGTTTGGGCCACCCTAGTTTGACCTTTCTAGTAAGTTTGAAATTATCTATTAAGTATTGATCTCCAAGTTCCAGTTAAAAGTTACCTAACCACTGGCTGTAAGCACTCAAGCAGTAAATAAACATTTCATTAAAACTTCACGACTTTGGTTGGATTTGTTCAGCACCTACCCTGAAGATAGGTTTCAGTGTAGACCCTTAGAGCCTCAATGCTCCCGGCTATAGGAGTAAAGGGTGAGGAAAGTTACTAGGAACGTAACACGTTATTCAGAATTGTATTAGTATCTGGAGTACTATCGTAACATAAACTTATTAACCTGGAATAAATTGAAAAACAAAAATGGGGAGTAATGCTCTGTTTTGAAAGAGTATTGAAAATAAGTTTAGGTATTCATTCATTAATCTCTCTAGAATAGTCTTCTTTTGACTTAATACACGCTTATCAACGTTTCTAATTGAAATACTTTATTCCAAGCAAACAAGTATTTGCAACTGATTAAATATTTTGCTTTCATTTTTTCGAGACATTCGAGACGAGACGAGACTTTTCAAAAGCCGTCCCGTCCCGTCTCGTGTCTCGTCTCGAAAACGAGACGAGAAAGGCATTCCGTCTCGTCCCGTCTCGAATTTTAAAAGGCTTGTCCCGTGAGCAACACTAGCCCTCGAGCACCCCATTGACGAGAGGCTAAGTGAACACCAGAGCCGTTCGTGCAAGCATATCAACAGAAAAAAGAAATCCTCACATCATCCATCGCAGAAACCGAACCTAGGTGGAAATTAGACACCTAACGACTTAAGAAATGGCGCAGTTGCTGGTGTAAGGGTTAATTCTAAAAGTAAATTATCCCTGTAAAAGATAATTACGTTCACCAAATGCTACGAATGCATAGAGGACGTATCTGCCTAAGAAATCTGAAAATGAAACAAATTTGATGATGGGGTAACTTTTGTAAAAATATTGAAAACTTTCAAACTTCAGATTTTCGGGTGTGAGAGCTACAAAACTAGGGTTCTCTGATATCTGTGTCTCATTGAGTAACACAAGTAATTTATGAGAAGTGTTAACCAGTCCTAAAAAATCCTGAAATTTTGAAAAATCGAAATCGGGTGAGTTTTCCAGAGGAAAAAGTTACATGAATATTTACGAGACCTGAGAGAAAAAATTGCATTTTTTGTTAAATCGCGCGGGTTCTGGCCAATTTGCCCATTTTCCAAGTATTTTGATTTGGAATGACATTTGTTCGTGTAGGCGAGTTACTTCTTTTATCCCCTACTTTTGTTGTTTCATTCTTGCAACTTAATCAAATTTTAGCGACTTAAATTCTCAATTTTACGCATAAATATTACACATTAGTCGCTAAATAGCGCCTAAAGGTAGAAGTTCAATTACGAAGCCTGAAGGAAAGACAGCCGCAGCACTAGTTGCTGTAATCAAAACCCAAAACCCAGTGAAATTTCAATTTATCCAATGCGGGTGTACGTAAAAGACAAAAGAAAAGTTATGAAATTTTCGCAATACAAGTTTCGCTGTTATTAATCATTCCCTCTTTGGCCCCGTAGCCGGGCGTGATTAAACGAGAGGAAAGTTTGTTATCAATTTTAACGTTTGCATCTGGCTTGTCCCATGAATAAATCACAGCCGTGTGCACTAGAGATTAGACTGAACTGGCAGGGAAACGGGACCAGATCAATCGCAGAGCGAAAAGTCCCGAGGTGACAAATTAAATGTTATTTCTACTGCGTAAATAATTTACCCTATTAGCGGCTGTCAATCCATAGAACGAGTCACGAGCTTGGAATGATAAAGACTACATCTGAAACTTGATGCAGGTCACTACAGTGGTCCCGTCTAGTACGCTGCACTTTTTGACACAAGGTGTACTCGGTGTCAGGTTGGTGCAAGGAAATGACTTTCAAACAAGTAGACGAATAGCGGGGTTCAAGTTCACAACATTCAACAAATGCCTGTTTGCTGCTTTAAACCTTCATTTGGTTCATTAAGACGCACCACGTGACCGTACACCACACCGCTCCAAGAACGTGGTGCAAACGGTGCAGACACCAAATCAACGAAGTAGACGAGTCGGGTGTTGCACCGTGTAACCAATAGTGATGGGCACCATCGACTAATTTCCACCATCGACTAATTAGTCGTTAGTCGAAACAAAATATCGACTAATTAGTCGAAAAAATTAGTCGACTACTTTTTCGACTAATATTAGTCGAATTAGTCGTTCGACTAATATTAGTCGAATTAGTCGTTCGACTAATATTAGTCGAATTAGTCGTTTGACTAATATTAGTCGAATTAGTCGTTCGACTAATATTAGTCGAAATAGTAGTCGACTAATTTTTTCGACTAATTAGTCGTTCGACTAATATTAGTCGAATTAGTCTTTCGACTAATATTAGTCGAATTAGTCTTTCGACTAATATTAGTCGAATCAGTCGTTAACGACAAATATTAGTCAAAGTGGAACTATATATTTTTCTTATTATTTTCAAATTCCTCCACTCTTGTGCTGAGCTGAGCCAGGCTAAATTGGACTGTTTATAAACGAATGTTTATACACACACACACACACACACACACACACACACACACACACACACACATATATATATATATATATATATATATATATGTGTGTGTGTGTGTATATATATATATATGTGTGTGTGTGTGTGTGTGTGTAGGCGCACAGAGAATAGACCCGGGATCTCTTCATTACAAGGTCACGCATGAGAACATTGAGAACAGTCTCTGTGGCCCGAAACGTTGAGTTGTGTACTCACGATGTCAGTCACCATCAAGGTTCCGGCTTCAAATAAAGACGTAAAGAAGACATAGGCAGGCCCATAGACGGGAATTATCATGTGTCTTGGGTTGGGGGGGGGGGGGGGGACAAATCCTAATTGGAACAAAGAAAAGATGCGAAATGTTGTTTGTTGGAGTGTCAGATGTGACCGATAACTTTACTATAGTAGTATTACAGTTAGACATACAATTATAGAGATGCTACATTAAAATCTAAAGTAACGGAACAAATCAATCTCACTGATAGATACCTCGCATACGTCGTACAGCTTCATGTTTGATGTTTACATATATTCTTAGAAGTATTCTAATAGTATTCTAATAGTACTGTATTCCTTAACAGTGTTTTCAAATTTCCTTTAATCAACAGTGGAGGCGAGTTCTTGCTCCCATACTATCCAACACATATTGGTCGAAATTTTTTAAGGGGTGTGACCATTATGTGAAGCTTTTAAAAATATAGTTCTGATCAGTTAAAAATTATTTATTACGATGTAAACTGCCTTTGGTGCAATATTAGGATGAATGAAATACTAGCGAATAAGTTGAAATTGAATAGTCTAAAACGACAAACATAATTTATTTGTGACAGTAAGCCATTTTTCGGTATGAAACAAAAAAGTAAGACATTAGTTGTTATTGATTTGTGCATTATAGTCGAAATATTACACCTGAGAAAATTTACCAGAGTATTGCGAAACTGTGTCGAAAGATCATGCGCCGCTATAATTGGTTTCGTTCTCTAACGCACCAATGCGACGATTACGAGATGAGAGATTATAAACCATTTTTTTGACTGAAAAAGCAGGGTGCGACGGTTAGTTAGAAGAAACTCGGGACAGGGATTAAAAAGATTTGACTGTCCCAAAAAATGTGGATGTCTGGTAGACTTGCATCAATTGTTATAAAACTACCTGGGTACAATTACCAAATATGGCAGACTGGAGCCTGCCTCTCTCTGCGAACAACCCATTCATTTATGCAAGGACGAAATAGAATTCATTATATTCGTAAATTTTTATAGCTTCACATTAAAACGTATCATAGTTCTAGGAAAAAATGGCCCCATTGCTGACGTGGCTGGACATGAAGTTCTTTATCAGTCGAACCTCTAATTCACTCCTTTCCTAACTAATAAAAGTTGAACTTTTATTATTATTTGAGATTCTTTAATTCTACGTTTATACTCATGTAGGCTCAATGGGGCAGTATAAAATATGTAGGCCCCAGCATATAAATCCAGCGATCTATTGATTACAAAATGATAGTGTAAGACAACGCATTGGCCCGACCCTGTGGCCGAGTGGTTAGCACATCGCGCTGCGACGCCAAGGGTCCCGGGTTCGAATCCCGGTCGGGCTTGGTTGTTTGTGAATGTCCATTCATCAATTTCATCATTTCATCACTCATCCCCATCTTCGCAAATTAGCCTAGAGGCACAAAACGCGAAGTCAAATAAATTAGATCAATCAATCAAGACAACGCATTGTCATGGCAGACTCGGTGGACGAACGTGTTGAGTTCTGGATTAACGAAGTTACCACCGAAAGTTCCTGGTTCCAATAAAATCCATATCTTTTCATGACACTTTGCGATAGTATCTTCATCAAAATTCATCTGATCATGACTCATCCTCATCGTCGCGATTAGCCAAAAGTGGCAGAAATGCAATGCTAATTATCAAAACTGCAAATACAGGCAAAATTCGACACAATCCTTTAGAGTAATGAATATTCATTGATAGGAAAACAAGGGTTATAGGGAACGGATTGATATGTACCAAAAAATGTTCGTTATAAAGGTAAAGTGCTCCCCTGTGCTTAGCAACACGCCATAAAGGCGTATAGGGGGTGTGGGGCTAACGCCCCACACTTTCTTGATCCGGTCGTGAGTGGGGGTGATGTGATCAGCATCACGCCCCTGATCGCCTTTACCCCCCAGGCCCCAGGTACCCATGTCATTCGACGCTGGGTGGGCGCTGGGGCCGCTTCCAACGTTAGAAAGGTTCCCGGATTTGAACCGGCTGGGGAACGCACCCCGGACCTTTTGCTGAATCCGGGCGCCTGATAGATATGCATCAATTAAACCTTTAAAGGTTATAATACTAAAATTATAAAATAACCAAATATTGTAGACTGCAGAGTCCTGGAGCCTATCTCGCTTCGCGAACAACCCATTCATTTATGTAAGAATAAAATCGAATTTCTTGCAAAATCTGAAAAATCGTCAATGTTATTTTCGTAGGTTTTACAGCTTCATATTAAAACATTTCATAGTTGGAGGGGGTAAATGACCCCATTGCCCCACCCCTTGAGTATTAGGCTGGACATGGATGTTCTTTTTGATCAATTCGTCCTCATCGTCGTGGTTACCCAAAGTGACATACATCCTCTATCTTTCTTTATTATTATCCTCATTTTACATCGCTTTTATGCCTCTTTAGGCTAATCGGGATGATGAGAATGAATTGTGATTACAGGAAATGGATGAGTGGAAACTTACAAGAAACACCCATGTCCACCACAGGATTCGAACCCGGAGCCGTAAAAGGCGTGAATGTGAATGAACCACCCTGCGCGCTCTGCCACCGATGTTGCTGGCAAATTTGTACCCCATAAGGGGCAGAAAGGTAAATTAACATCTAGCGACTGCAGCAAGTTTGAGATCGTTCTGGACAGCGTATATTTTAGTATTTGCCCCACGAACATAATTTATGTTTATTTTTAATTAAATTAATTTTACCTTACCTTGCATCAGAGCTGGTGGATTGTAAACTCTCTTCATATATTCGACCGGTTTTTTAAGTTTAAGAATATTTCCATTCCAGTAAAATGCATTTATCATAAACCCTCTAATCCATCTGAAGGTCAGAAATGGATAGTTTTGCTTTTAAAATGTTGCGGTGTCTTGTGCACTGGCCTGTGAATACCAAGAAACTCTCGGAACTATGAATGTGTATCCCTTCAGAGAAAACAAAAATAGCGACATGAATGACGGTAGGCATCGCCCCCTGGAGGTAGGGGGGGATAGAGCTACAGCAGGGTCAGCTTTCCCTTTGCATACCAGCTCTGTCGCGGCATCAAGGGATAAAAGATTCCAGTCACTGACCTTTCCAAGAAATACCTACCTGCTTTGCTTCCCTTCTTGACAATAAGCCCTCTGCTCAAGTAGTCGATTGTTCGTCTGGAAATGAGACATGTTCGGTCATTTCGACTAATATTAGTCGGAATGTTCCCGACTGAAATCAGTCGAAATGTTTCCGACTAATATTAGTCGAAATGTTTCCGACTAATATTAGTCGAAATGTTTCCGACTAATATTAGTCGAAAGGTTTCCGACTAATATTAGTCGGAATGTTTCCGACTAATATTAGTCGAACGACTAATCCGACTAATATTAGTCGAACGACTAATCCGACTAATATTAGTCGAACGACTAATTCGACTAATATTAGTCGAACGACTAATTCGACTAATATTAGTCGAACGACTAATTCGACTAATATTAGTCGAATGACTAATTCGACTAATATTAGTCGAACGACTAATTCGACTAATATTAGTCGACTAATTTTTTCAGTCGACTAATTTTCATTAGTCGATAATTTTTTCGATGGTTTTAATAATCGACTAATATTAGTCGACTAATGCCCATCACTAGTAACCAAGTATAGCCGCGACGGCCTGGCATCCGGCGCGGAGACCGACTTTATGGCAGTAACCCTCGGTTGCTGCGTTTACCTACGAAGGAACTTGCGGTCAAACAACCAATTAGGCATATTGGTTGGGCAAGAAGCGGCAACGTTAAAAACTCTCTTCCTGGAAGCAGCCAGCAGGGAAACAGGATTTTGTCAAAATAACCTTTTTGCTCTGTGAATGGACACCGGTTCTAACGGCGACTTCAATAGACGCGCAGGCACGTGTGGACTGCATAGCCCAGCGGTAATGTGGCGTTGTAGGAGACGAAGGAGGTTTTCACGGTTTCTTTCTGTGTTAGACCACAAGGTTAGACTTAGTCAAGTCGGTCGCGTTTGCGTAGTGAGAAACCTCTCGTCGTCTATCATCTGGGTAACAGTGTAGTTGCATTGTAAACATATCAGAAGAAAAAGTAGGCTGTTCATAAAATAGACAGCACCTTCCCCACAGTATTTCTTATCTCTCAAGGCGGTTCCCTCTACTGGCCTTGAGGTGCAGTGTGTAGCGGAAAACCCCCCATCGCACGGAACGGTCTCTGGCCTCTACAAGTCAAAATGGGTTGTTTTACGTCTTGAACTTTGCATACTCTTTCAATAAGTGAGGTTTATTCAACTTTATTCAGTCAGTAAACAAAAATTAAACATAACATTGGAGTGGAGCTAAAAGTAAAGCGGGTTTTCAGATTTCTCATACTGACAAGCTAAAAACACATTTCTATGACTTTCCCACGACGTTTTCACTAGTTGATTTCCCTGACTGTACCAGATTTTCTAGGATTTCCAGGTCAATAGAAAGTGGCGTTTTAAGAAAGGATTGGTTTGCGCTATAACCCTATCCTCATTGTTCAGCTTTACTAAATGCAAGAAAGGATAGGCGACTAGTGAGCTACACAGCCAGAAGGTTAGCGCTGTCGCCTTTCGTGCTTTGAAGGCTTTGTTCGCGCTGTCGCGTCACGGAGCCATTTTGAAAGTTTCATTCGGATACGATATAATACTTAAGTAGGCTACCTGAGCACACTATCAATTAGCTGCCACCTCGGCGGTCGTTGAGTGTTCGACTCACAATCTTGCGACCGATTCGAGTCCTAGCCTGGGCATGGAGACTACTACCTTTTCATTTCTTTTCTCTTAGTCCCCCTTATGCACAGATCGGCTAATCGGTACTGGACCTACAGTTTAAAGTGGGATCCTCACCGGGTATTTAACCCGGAATAATTTGATTACAAGGCAACGCAATCGGGAGGTCCCGCATGCTACTTGGCGAGTATTCCATCATCATTTCAACTAATAATTATTTATCGTCGAAACTAGCCTAAAAAGACAGAAAATGGACATAAATGAAGAAAAATACTATTTCTATTTTTCTACTTATGTTTCCGTCACATTTTGCCTCTTCGAATAATCGCGACGATGAGGATTAATAATGAACTGACGAAATGCCTTATGGAACAAACATATTCGAACTAAGGTTCGAACCTGGGGCCTCTAACTTCGAAATGCGTTACACTCACAACTTTGCCACGTTGACCGGCACAAATACTATTACAGGTAACAGAAAGATGAAGGCGAATTATGAAGAAAAACTGACCTTTAACGCCAGAACCAACAGAAGTTCTTCCAGCACCGCGCTGCAAATCTACGAGACTAAAAATGAATCACGTACGTACAACACTCACTGGTCGCGAGACAATGTAATGGCTTACCCACAGCGTCGCTGTTAACGGCACAAAGAAACTGGCTTAGGAGCAGTGCAACTAGGAACGTGGACGCATCCGTGATTTATCGCATCGCACACAACCCTGCCACGTTCCATATAACAGTGGAAATGAGCGCTATTTCCTAACCCACAGGAAATCCTTCCATCTCTACACAAATTAATTCCCCGTTAACTCGTTCAACCAAGTCCTGCATTAAGTGATACTTGGAACAAGGGTTGCCAACTGCACACACAAATCAAACGGAACGGAATCTCACTAATTTTTATTCTGGTTATTTCACGTCACTTTTCTGCCCATTCTGTTAATCATGACAATAAGGATGAATGATGAATTGATGAAATGGGTGATGGACAAAGACAATGATAAAATAGTAGTCCTAAAACATTTCTTACCTCAGTGGCTGAAATTATTTAAGTTGTTCAACGTTCCGATATAGCATTCTCAAGAGCCAATAACACTAATTATCATTATTACAAAAAAAAAAAAAATACAAATGCACTCAAGTATACCATTCCAAACCGCCTCCCTAATTAGAAACTTCTTTTTTAGCACACACATTTTAAAATTTATGCAAATTTATTCATTCCGAAACCTTTTGCAGGAAACATTTTTGGGTGTGCAAGTGGTGCCAACATCACAAATTTTGGCGGAGACGTCAATCAGTCAGGCCTGGGCAACCCTTCCATATTTGTGAGAGTACTCTCGTATGCAAGTGTACCCGGTGGAGGCACATAGTGGTTCCGATCCCACTTTAAACTGTAGGTCCACTCCCGATTAGCCTTATTGTGCATAAAGAGGACTTAAAACACCAAATCAACCAAACCGTATGCAAGTGTGGACTGCAGAGCGAGCAACGGTAGTGTAGATTTGTAAGAAGAGCGGAGAGGAGGGAGTGAGCAAAGGCGGAGGCTTCGTCAGTCGCGTTCGATTACTGTTCGTCAGTGTGCGGGTAGAGTTTCAGGTGCAGAATGTTTCTTCCGTGTTCAACCAGTGTAAAAGTTCTGCCGAAACAGTATACAATGAGATCATACCCTTAGTAGTGACCATGGACTCAAGTGCGCATGCGCAACTTGGACGAGTCCAGTCGCTAAATAGGGGTTACAGCTGTAAGTGGAACGCAGATGGGGAAGGAGGTTCCGCGAAAATCGTTTGCTGCTGATACAATATTGAAGTTTCAAACGTACTAACGCAGCTGCAGTAAAATGCGAGCGATAATAATGAACAGAACGTATCCAAAGGAATACTGATCTGATATCAGTTCCGCGCATGCTTCTTCTTACTTCCCCTTCCAGTTTGGAAATAACTAGGTCGATCTTCCCTTGCGGAGGCGATGAACTCCTCAGATTCGCCCGGAAGCTCGGCCAGTACCGGAACTGATAAATCCTCTGCGGATATTCTGCTATTAGGATTTATTTGTCTCCTCTTGCGAAGAAGACTGCGGGGAGAAAATTGAAGCGCCAAGAGAGAGAAATGATAACACAGGCAAAAAAAGAAACAAGAAAGCAGGGAATAATTTTAAATATCTTCCAGCAACCAGCCTTCTGGGTGTGGGATACTTGGAATGAGCTTAAGAACCACAAACAACGTTGCCAACTAAAAAAACGTTTTAACCCTCCGGCGGGCGCGATGGGGGACTTTGTCACCGCACAACCACATTATTTTGCCGTGTCGAGACATGACTGGCGCCACCTTACCATCCGCTCTCGTATACTTCAATTGGAGTTTCTGCTACCGACGGAGCAAGGCGCCGTTCTTCTGTCTACCTTTCTGTACATACCAGAGGCGTTTTAACATTTCTTTGCATTCTTGGGGGTGACTGAGTCACCCCGCACGCCTTCTCGTGTAACTAAAATTTTAATTATTATTATTTTTTACTTGCTTTTCTATCTATTATTACTTTTATCACCGATCCCTATTATAGCAATGAAGTTTTTATTTAATATTTATATCGATTCATCACGCCATTTATCAGATAAACAACAACTTCTTATTGTATAAGTGCAAAGAAACAAAAAAATAAACATTTGTAAACTCAAATACACAAATAAAGTTTGCAATAATATTATTATCTTACATGCAAAAATAAATAAATATCATAAATATGTATAAACTCAAAGATACATATATATTATGTGACAACAACAACTTTTAATTGTATGAGTGAAAATAAATATACAAATAAATAAAAAATAAATATTTGTACATTCCAGGATACAAGTAAGGAATGTAAGAACATGTCTAAATAAAGTTATTCAACTATAAATGTAAAACAAGCAAAGTCCCCTGCGCGCCTGCTCGTGTTATTAAAAATAGCGCGCCTGCCGGAGGATTAACTCAAGTAACGACTCAATTTTTCTCTCTTCCATTAAGTTTCCGATTCCTACACCCACCCTGGTCATGGTTAAGGTTAAGCCAGGTTACTAGATAATAGTTACTATAAGCAGGAAGTAGGGCACACTGTCATTTTTACTTCTGGTCCAAATGAAGGACAATAATATTAAACAATAATATATATATATATATATATATATATATATATATATATATATATATATATTTTACTAGGGAATGGGTTGGCAAATAACACATTTTCAGTTCAAAATAGTATTTTTAATGACATCTTGACTATAAAATTCCCAAACCTATAATCAACAATTCGGGGTGTAAGCGGTGACTCCTACTCGAGACAACCAAATGTTAACCTCACTTCCATGTAGTACACCCTGGACTTCAGACTGACGAGGCTCTGGCGTACGGTCCCATGGCCAGAAAAATCCACTATGGAACTTGTGTTTTGTGCTGTCCATATGTGTTTACATCATTACCTTTTGTTTTGTGGCAATTTCTACAAGAAGCTAATTTTCCCACAAAATGTACTGTGATTTTTTGTTTTAAATGCAACTTATGTGATGTTCAAAATGTAGGGCATGTACGATTTCTTCCTGAATTTCTCTCGAAGGCCGAACACAACACTAAAATGTGGGGAAAAAGAGGGCTTCTGTTAAGCGGTACACATTGTTCTGAATTAAAATTCGGAACAAAAAAGCAATATTTCTTTGAGCTTGTTTTCCAAACATGTTTCATCAGCTCAGTACCCTCCCTCGATTAGAAAAGTTACACGTATTAACTTGAATCACAATTTTTGTTTTTGCGATCAGCTAATATACAACTGAGGCCAACTCAAATGTGAGTCCGAGAGTGTGTAGATAATGTGATTTGCCATCAAAAGATTCAATTTTGTGGATTTCATCAGGGGAGTGCAGAAAATAGGAGACGCCAAAAATTTCATTTCAGCTTATCTCTGTAATAGAATTAGTAGAATAGCTGAAAATAGCATTGCCTAATGACATTATCTAGGCGTTCATGGAATAACATCTCACCCAATAGTGAAACTGATTTCAAACCCATTTGGTGTAACTTCATCAGAAACTATCCTTACTACCTCGATAACACAATACTAGAGCCAAAATTTACACCAATATAGAAAGTTATGAACTCTTTTCTAAAACTAATCCTTATCCATTTTTGTACAGTCAAAAGCAAAACTGTGTTGTATAATCTGTGAATGATTTTCTACTCACATGTCTTTAACTTAGAAATTCTGATAAACAAGCAATAAACAATTCACCCTAAAACATATTTTATCCGCTAATCATAAGGAATAAAACACAAATATAATCATTAAGGAAGTACCAACGTTGTTTCATAGGTATTCACACACCACTTCTAACTCGGAGTGTACATTCAAAATAAAATTAGTACTTTTCGAGTCATATTTGTTGTTTTGGTCTCACAGCTATGGAAAAGCATTTTTTCCAAATTGCTTGTTGTTTTCATTGCTTGCACGTGACCAGAGAAAAGCAATTCTCCTTGTGACCGTACGAGAGGAGTGAAATTTCTTTCCTGCATGAGCGGTCCATTTCTTGTCATGAAGGGAAAATGTCTCGTGAAAAAGGGAATTTTCGTGCTCTAATTTCCCCATTGGTTCGCAAGAACGTAGAGGCAACACTGTAACAAATCGTTCCGCAGCGAAGTCGCCACTTGAGCCATTGTGGAGGTCTGCCAACAGAAGACGTCCTTTTTTTTTTTTTTTTTCCTATTTTGTCTCACGCATCAAGGACTTCCCTCCCAATGTAGAGAAATGGGAGACGCATTCAAGAGTTTGTGCGTATGGGGGGAAACAGTCTGTTTTCTCTCGTCCTCTGAGGTTCTCTGGCGCCTGGAAACGGCTGAAAAAGCATGGAAATATATTCTGGCGCCCGGAACGGCTAGTGATTGTCCTCTTGCTCAAGGGGCATATGTATTCTGTAAAATCGCGGGCGCATTGGGTACATATCACCAGCACTGCGGTACATCCTATGTTATATCTGTACGCGTTGTTTTGTTATTTTACATCGCCTTTCAGCACGTCGCGCTACGACGCCAGTTCCAATTCCAGTAAGACATTGATGTTCGAGTTTGATTTTTGAATTTGATTTGCTTTATTTTACTTCGCTTCTTGTGTTAATTTGCGAAGATGGGGATGAGTGACGATATGATGAAATTGATGAATGGGCACTCACAAACAACCATGCCAGAACAGGATTCAAACCCGGGACCCCTGGCGTCATAGCGCGATGTGCTAACCACTCCGCCACGGAGGCCGGCATGTTGTTCGAGTTTGTTCTGATTAACAAAACAGAGAAAGAGAATGACAGGAAAGATTGCCCATTATTTTTTATTATTATTATTATCAGTGCCGTAACAGTGCCAAGCAGACTTCTTCATGCGTAAAAGTGCTCCGTAAAAAATCGACAAAATATGTGGTAATTAGTGAGTGTTAGTGTAAGTGAGGGAGCATGCGGTAGTGTAAGGTGTGCCTTGGGTCGCAGGACACCCCCACAATCTGTTCCGGTAAGTACTTTCTCAAACACTGCCAAAATAGTAATCGTGTGCACTCTCCATATATTTCTTATGGAGAATACTGTTGCCCGCAGATGAACGCAAAAGACACCCCCTGCAGCTCACCCAAGGAGTAGTTTGCTTTGCTCACCCCCAAACGCTCACGTAAGAAGGACCAATCTTGATCTGAAAATAAACTAAAAGTGAATTCACCCTTAAGCAAAATAACTGTTGCGAAACAAACATCCCCATGCTATCCTTACGGAGCCACGTCAGTTAAGCCTAACGGATGTCAGTGGTATAAATAACAACCAGACACAGACAACCCGAACTCAGTTAGCTTGGTTAATAAACATAGTAGTTTTATGAGAAGCCTGATTGACATTCTGAGACCCCCAGAACCGAATTCAATACAGTAGTTCCAGTTTTATTTGACAAATACAACTGCCACGACACGGCGTAATTCTCGGCTAGAGGGGTCTGTGCATTGCCGGGGCGCGACGTCATTCTCACTCACTCAGCTGTTACAAAGGACATTCACATAGCGTGACGTCACTCGAGAGTATGAAGTCCATTCTAATACTATACAATACGCGTCAGTTCTCGTAGCACCGGGCAACCTGTGTTTGCGACCGTGTGATTGCAGTTAACGGCCGCTCTCCGTCTATTGGCTTCTTTAATCCAGATTTCATCAGTGCGCACAACTTGGACTACTGTTGGTGTTCCTCATGGCTCCTACCGGTGGCACCACACCCAAAAACAAAAATTCTACCCCCAAGCAAAACACTCACTTTGGTTTCGAACAGGGTGGCCCTGTCCGTCATTCCCCCCCACCTTCACCTCTGACAAAAAGGAAGCCTGATTCGCCCCTACAACAGCCCCAGGACCACTGGAAAAAGTCATTCAACCCGTCACCTGCAAACCCCTTCAGCCCCTCAGCCACCCCTTCCTCCCAGACACCAGGCACCAACGTTCAGACATCAAACTCCAATGCGACTGGCGTATCTTCAATAGACAGTGTTCCCGTTTCTCAGACTATCAAGCTAGAGATGCACAGAAAACTGGTATTAGAAATTACTACCCTCGTCGCTAAAGATAAAAACATATCAGAAGAAAGAAAATCCATCCTCTTAGAACTGATGAGCAAATTAGAACAAGTACATGAAGAAACAGTGTCGGAGAACAAATCACTCAACGCCGTAAATAAAATCCTTCAAGATAGAAATCACCATGTCCAATCTGCAACCCCTAGAGAAGACGTATTATACTCCCAGGTTGTATCAACAAAAAAAACAGACAAACAACAACAAATACAGAAAGCCACATCTACCGTAAAGCACACTGTCTTTATGTCCGACAAAGATAGGAAAATGAGTGCTAAGAAGATACAGGAAATCTTGACCACCACAGTAAATCCAGTGAGGGAAAATATCAAAATCAAAAGCATAAGAACCACAAATCAAATGGTGATAGTGGAAACAGCTTCCAGAGAAGGAGCCGAGAAATTAATTAATAATAAAGATCTTCCTAAACACAACATCAAAGTAGAAAACCCTCGAAAAAAGGATCCACTTCTGATCATATATGACGTTCCGGCCAATAAAGACCCAGAGGAATTTTACACAGAATTTTACAGCCTTAATCTCCAAGAATCAATTCCATATGAAGAATACACAAATGATTTCAATGTGAGATTTAAAACAGGACCCCGTAACAGCAACACAGTACATCTAGTTGTACAAACCACAAGTAAAATTAGAAAAATCCTTCTTCGCACAGAAAACGTATATTTACCGTTCCTATCTCTTTTCATCAAAGATTATATCGTGGTTGCACGTTGCCTGAAATGTGGAGATCTGGGCCACGTAGTAAAATACTGCAAAAACAAACCCTTGTGCACCCATTGTGGAAATGAGAATCATGAACGCCAACACTGTGATAAAAAAAACCAACCGAAAACATGCATTCCATGTAAAAACAGGAACAAAACATGCAATAGTAAAGACAACAAAGACTGCCCAACATACACCCTCATGTGGCAAAGACTAGTGGACAAGACAGACTATGGAGAACACCCCTAAAACAAAACGGAAAAGAAATCCACCAAGTAGAAGAAAAAGAAACGCTAAAAGAGCGGCAGCATACCGACTAAAAAAAGCAATCGATTTAGTAAACTCTTCCACGCTAAACCCAGAAGCTCCCCCCTTCATGTACCCATATAGCACATACTTCAATCCCCCAACCCTTCTCGACCTCTCTACTGAACCGTCCAACCTATTGGAGAATATAAAATTCACTACAAACACCCATTCCATCATCAACGACCCTTTTCCAACACCTTCTGCCCCAATTGAGGTAATAAAACCCGCTCTGACACGAACACCTACATCTGACACATCATCTCACACCCCTCTCACATTCAAGAAAATTGAACTCACTGCAGAAGACACACTTGACTTATATGACACCGATCTCGATACTGACTCGGAACCTCCATCACCCTCGCCAGAACACTCATCCCATCCCTCGGATCCGTACCTAATATATAGAAACTTCGAACACAACTTGAAACTTTCACGCCTAGAAGAGAGAGATATTCTCATTACTGCACTGAGACTACTAGTCAGGAAGAAGCATAGCAAGGGCAAAACTATTACCTTCCCCATACCAGAAGCAGTGGACAGGATAACGTTAAAAACTTACAACCTTCCTACCGACACAGAGGAGCTGCTCCGGCTAACCGAGACAGCCTTCGGACGTCGCGGAGAGTCCCTGGTACTTGACGATGTTTACGCGGACTTTGTAAGGGCACACGGGAGAATGGAGTTCATAGCTACAAACGAATGGCCCCGATGCCACCAATTAGTACGGCACTCATAGATAACGACAAGATACGCGTTGCACAGATCAACACCAGAAGAAGCAAGCTTGCAACACTTGAAACAATCAATTACTGCAAAGAGCAATACATTGACATAATTCTCATGCAAGAACCATACACATCCAAAAACAAAATTCCCTACATACCACTCAACGTTCACACAATTCAGGACCGCAATCAAACCATGGCAGCAATAATTAACCTAAACAGAAATCTAACAATCACCAAAATAGCACAATTTTGTGACACACACATAAATTGCGCTCAAATATCTTCCGAGCATGGTTCTTGGATCCTAATAAATAGTTATTTTCAATTCAGCCATGACATAGACCCATATTTGGAAAAAATCGATCTGATCTGCAATGCGTACAAAAACTACAAGATCATAATCACAGCTGACACGAACTCCTCCTCTCCGTGGTGGTACAGCCAAGAAACCGACACCAAGGGGGTAGCCATGGAGGAATTCATTTCTGAGCACAACCTACAAGTCGAAAATCAGCCAGATAATCCCCCCACCTACAGGGGAAGGGCGGGCGCCTCAAGCAACATTGATCTAACACTCACGAATGCAAGGGCCTTGGGCGATGTCCAAAACTGGAAAGTTATAGATCTCGCCACAACAAGCGACCACAACTTAATACTATTCGACTTAATCTACAGGCACCATCAGCTTGAACAGACAAACCAGGAGAACATATTGAACTGGAGAAAAATCGATCATCAAAAATTCCTAGAAAAGCTCATTATCCCTGAACAATTGGACCAACAAAAATCACTCAACACGCTCGCAGAGGAACTCTCTGCAAACATCAGACAAGCAATTGAAAATTCATCACCCAGAAATAACCAAAGGAAAATGAAGAGGAAGCCATGGCCAAAGAAATTAACCAACCTTAAGAAACAAATGCAAAAAGCCAGGAAACTATATCAAAAATCCATCATCGCACAATACAGAAATGCCAACCTCCAGATTTACCGTGCCAAAAAAAAGCAATACGAAACCGAGCTACTAAATTATAAGACACAACAATGGAATATCTTCATCGAAAAACGTCTGGAAATAAATAAATGGGGCACCCCGTATAAAATCGCTACCGGCAAAATAAAAAAACCGCAAACCATTTCCACCTTAATTAATGACGAGAACAACACGAATATGACAAAGGACTTGGAAGAAACCATCAACTTCTTAATGAAGAATCTCATACCAGACGACAAACCTGAAAACGACAGCGAGGAAAATAAGGATACAAGAAAAATCTATCACCAGCCATATCCAGAATCACCAATATTACCTTTCACTACCCAGGAAGTAGAAAACGAAATAAGCAGCATGAAAATGAAGAAGTCCCCGGGACCAGACGGAATTCCTGTGGAAATAATACAAGAAATCACCCCAGTACTTACGCCTTACATTACTCAACTATTTAATGAGTGCCTTGTTCAGAAGATATTCCCAGAAACCTGGAAGGAAGCAAACTTAATAATCATCAAGAAACATCCAAATAAAGATGAAACCAGGGTCAATTCATACAGACCAATATGCCTTCTCAACGTTTTGGGAAAACTCTTCGAGAAACTTATCCTAAAAAGACTCAAAGAATTTCGCCTGCTCAAACCCATATCAGGGATACAATTTGGGTTCACGAAAGGTAAATGCACTGACGATGCATTACGCCTGCTATCGTCTACAATACAAAACACTCCAAACAAGTACATGGTTGGAATCATGGTGGACATCGCCGGGGCATTTGACAACTTGTGGTGGCCCAGCCTTTTTCAAACACTTAAAAATATGAACTGCCCAGGTACACTCTTCCTACTTCTGAAAAGTTATTTCTCTAACAGAAAAATTAGCATCAAATATCCGGATCTACAAATGAGTAAGATCACGTCAAAAGGTTGTCCTCAGGGTTCCATTCTGGGACCCGAGCTTTGGAATACTAACTTGGAGCCTGCGCTTATGAAACTACAAGACCATCCAGACATAGACCAGATCATAGCTTATGCGGATGACATTATCATGCTCACTTCCGGTAACTCAAGAAGGGAAATCGAAGATAAAGCATCCACTGCAATCAATATGCTATCCAATTGGTGTGATCATGCTAAACTCAAAATAGCTTCGGAAAAGACTCATTATATTATCCTTAAGGGGAAGTTACAAAGAAATCCTCAAATCAAACTCAGAGAAAGAAATTTAAAAAGAGTAAGAGAAGCTAAATACCTTGGCATTACTCTTCAAGAGAAGATGTTTTTTAACAGACACATAGCCCTGGCAACAACCCAGGCCGAAACAACTATAAACAGTCTAGCCACATTGAGTTCAGCAAGCTACAACCTTCCACTATCACACATAAAAACATATCTCATTACCATATATAATTCTATTATTTCCTATGGTTCGCCCCTGTGGGCCATGGAAACCAGTAAACAGTACATTAAAAACAGATTGAGATCTTCACAACGCAAAGTGATACTTCGCCTAACGGGTGCATTCAGAACAACCTCAACCCTGGCTCTTCTCATGATTGCGGGCCTACAGCCTATTGAAATCGTTATTAAAACTAGAGCATCAAAGTATTACTTTAGAAATGGACAAGAGGACGAAATCTATAAACTAATTGGAATACGCCCTGCCACGGTACCAGAAATTTACAACCACTTGTTTAGCGTCTGGCAACAGGAATGGACACAAGCTACGCAAGGAAGGAGACTTCACGGCTTCCTTCCAAACATAAAAGAACGACTTTCGATGGACCATTTCCATCCCACGAGAGGTCTCATACATTTCCTAACGGGACACGGTCCCTACGGTCAACACCTAAATAAGCACAACCTCAGACAGACTGATAAATGCCTGAAATGTAAAACCGAGACGGACACACCGGAACATAAAGCCTTCTTTTGCCAGACATCAAACAAACAAATCGAAGATTTAAGACAAAAGCTACCAAACTTCAACACGTACCAGTTAATAAGAAATCCCGAGCACTTTACGTCACTAAACGACTTAACAAACCTGGTGTCGAAAGAGGAACATTCCCTCTTCAAATCCGGCATCACTCACCTCCCCATTCAACCCCTACCTCCGGAATGTAATATACCCCCCAGAAGATCACAAAGAATCCACCTTCGACAAACTCAACAACAGGACATCCCTCCATAGGACTAAGATCACCAAGAGGATAATGAAGCAGAACCTCCCACAGGAACATCAAGAAGGAGACACTAATACAGAAGACAGTGATACGCCAAAACGAAAAAAGGTTACGTCTTCCCGGAGAAAGGCAAAGGATAACACTGCAAGGACTCGACCTAAGAACCAACCGAATTTAACTAAGATTCTTCTTTTTCGTTTCTTTCTTAAATTGTAATCTTACACCCCCTTCTTTATTCTCATTACTAAACACACTGCAAACTTCTCTCACTGATTCTTGACAATTCTCTATATTTCCACTACCGAACGTACTAATGTACCCGATACTTCCCAGGAAATCCCTCCCTACTTCTTCCCTTCCTGATGATGTCCCGGGTACCAACCGTCGTACCGATGTTCATCCCAGTCCGACCAACTCTTGCTGGTCTCCCGCAAGTCTCCTTGCATCAGGTACCACTCCTTCTTTCATATCTCTTCCTACTATTAATACGTACATCTCAAAGCCAATAATACTCTCACTATCTCAAACATAACATACTAGAACATAGACCCTGCTTAACATTCATAGAATCGTGTTAATGTCCATTCCTCATCTCATCCATCAACACTAATGCACACGACACACAATAAAACTTATCCTAAGAAAACATTACCCACCCAATTACACTTTTATGTAACTTCGTATCTGTGATCATAAATAATATTAATGTTAAACACTAACACTTATTTACTTCCTACTATTTCTAACCTTTATCTTAATTTTCTTACCTTGTAGAATGATGTGAAACCAACTTTGTTCAGGAAAACCGAACAAATTTGGTTCTTCACACTGGGACATTCTTGCCAATGTCACAGTGAATTATTGTAATTAAAAAATAATGGAAATCAAGGATGAATCAAAGAAAAGCGGGGGAATCCGTAAAAAATTCACGGAACTGACGCCCTGGGTTAATTTTCAGGTACCAGGGCATAAGCACATACCTCCGAAAGTAGCTTGACTACTTTTATCCGTATACATAAAAAATAATAATCCTTCTATGTAACCATATCTTGTATACTGTTTAGGAAATAAAAATTTATGTTATGTTAGTATGTTATTTTATTATTTGAAAACAGGGCGTTAAGTTGTCGACTTTCGATCTCACCACCAAGGTCCCCGGGTTCAAATCCCAGAGGGGGCATGGGTGTTCTTGTGAGTGTGCTTTCATAAATTGCATTACATCAGCACTCATCCTCATCGTTGCGATTATCCAAAAGTGGAAGATAAGCGACGCTGAATTACATAAATACAGTTCCATCGCCTTTCAGAGTGTCTTCCTTATTTCCAGTTTTTTTGTCAAGATAAAATTTCCAAATGTTAACTTCCTTTTGCCACTTCTCTTATATTCATGTCGCTTTTCCGCTTCTTTATGGCAATAACAACGATGAACGATGGCTAGATGAAATTGATTATGTCGCGTTCATAAAGGCACACTCATACACAGGATTGGAACCCATTCCCACACACACTACCCGTGTGTTTCATGTCGACGCAGAAAGTTTCCACATATTGAAGATTAACTGTTTGCGCAGCTCTGCCAACATAGTCCCCCAATAAAATGAGCTTTAAGCACGGTAAACTTCTGCCGGAGCAGATTGGACCGAAGGAATTGCTAATTCCCACAAGCTCTAAGGCGGGCGTCAAAGGACTTCATTACCCGCGGCTCAGTTGTCGAGGCGTGGCCTTGTCAGCGGATAGGTCACCGCTTCCTCAACTTTCCCCTGCTCACATGCAACCCGTAAAACAGGTTATGGTCCGCTTTATTGATTAATATTGCCGGAGGCTTATGATCGCAGGAAAAGGCGGTGGAAAACGTTGTTCCCGCAACACGCGTTTCGGTCGGAGCAGAATCCTTAACCTTTTACAGTACGTACAATATACAGATACTAAGGATGTATTTAAGCATTAGCAGAAACCAAACCAGAGAAAGCAATGTGATGGCCAGCGCAGTTGATTCGGATGTCAGATGTCGGGTGTCAGATGGAAAACTTTTTTTTATCTTAATAAATTACAATAATCATGAAGCCAAATTTATTTATCTCTTTCCGAATTCGATTTTTGGGGCGGAAATTTTTCTAAAAGTATCCCTGCTCTGGGACCCACACAGCATATAATCGATTGGGATAGAGATAGCAGGAGCGTGGTGCTGGTCACATCACTTTCACTATGGCCAGTTGAGCATCAGTAAGCGCGATCTATTGAGAAGGTAGGAATGCAGGTTCGATCCTCGATAGAAGGCCTTGGCAGCATGAATATGGATTTTTCATATATTTGTAAACATGTGTGTTCGTAAGCAGAAATTACTACTTAAAATAGATTTTTCTTGCAGCTTAAGTCAAGACTTCCATGTCTAATATTCAGTTCCAAGTGGTGCAAACGGTGTAGGGGCAGAGGCGATGGGAAACTAGGAGACAGAATGAGAAAGACAAGATCAAACAAGACTCAAAGCTAGACATGGCGAGAGGGACTAAATGTCAGAAAATGAGACAACGTAACAACAATGCATTTACAACGAATATGTACGTAATCGCAACTATTAATTAATTATCAAGTAAGAAACTTTTTTGAATGACCAATAACATCAATGATTAGGTTCTTCTACGAAAGATCAGAAAAAATTGGTTGTTTTACCTTTTTAAAATTTTCATAATTACAATATCAGTCGTTATTTTTCATGTTTATAAACAGAAATAAATCCTCCTGACAAAAAGTTATAGCAGTGGTGCCAGTTGAAAATATTTTTGAAGGGATTGGAAAGATGGACGGGACCTCCTTTCCAGTTGAAGAATTAAAGGGGGGAGAAAGTACCTTGCCCCTCCCCCCAAAGTCGACGCCTAGGCTGACGAGCAGTCATAAAACAAAGGGCATTACCCTGCTGGAAGAAGCCACTTGATGATGTAGTATTCCCCCAAATTCGCTGACTTCTCCCAATTTTTCACGCAGAATCCAATAAATTTCCAGAACATTCTACTTTAATGCTTTATATAGTATAATGTAAAGTAGAAACATGGAAGTCATGATTTTCTGAGTTTTTTCCATGTTTTTAAAAATACTTTTGTGGAAATCCTTGATTTTTTTAGGTGCTGATGGGTTTCCCTTAATTTTCTAGGTTTTCCAGGCCAATAGGTTTGATTGATTGTTGAATCAGCATGAATATGGATTTTTCATATATTTGTAAACATGTGTGTTCGTAAGCAAAAAGATTTTTCTTGCAACCGAAGTCACGACTTCCATGTTTTTGCTTTACATTATACTGTATAAAGCATTAAAGTAGAATGTTCTGGAAAATTTATTGGACTTTGCCTTTGCCCCGTGACTGCTCGTCACCGTAAGCGTCGACTTTGGGGGGGGGGGGCACTTTCTCCCCCTAAATTCTACAAAGACATTTTTTTGTTTACCTCTTCTTGGGCCACTTTTGGCTAATTTGCGAAGATGGGAATGAGTGATGATATGATTGAATGGACACAAACATCCAGGCCGGGATTCGAAGCAGGGACCGCTGGCGTCGTATGACAATGTGCTCCGACACGGGGGACTGCTTTCCAGGCCAATAGGAATCTTGCGAAGGATACCATATGGGCATAAATGATGCAAAGTTCTCGGTGACGATGATCGAGCAAAGTCTAATGTCCAAACGGCATTCCACCGACGTTCAGCTATTATACACGTTCCGCAACATTGACAGTACAGTCACATATTTTTTCGGAACATCTCCAGCTGATTGAGGCAGTCTAGCGAGCCAGCCTAGGAACTGTGTAGAGCGTGAGCAAGAAGATCAGCGATAGGTTCTGGGTTAAGATGACGTCATCCGCTCTATTGTTGATTGGAAGGTTAGGGAATTATGACTCGCCTACAAGCTGCAAATGAACGTCACGAAAATAAAATAATCACACTCTAGTAGAGCGTTACTGCGCACTTACCATGTTGGTGCGTGAAGAGGCGATGTCGCGGGGACTGGGTCAGTGGCGTGGCGGAGCTGCTGTGCTCGGAGGAGTTGTCCGCCGCGTAGTCGGTTGTGCTGTCTTTCCGCTGCCGGGAGTCCGTCGGGGTATCGCGTAGTTCCTCCTCTCTCCGCCGGGCGGCGCGCCGTTCCTTGCTCCGGCTCCTAGCGAACCGGCACTGGAAAGATAAGGTAAAAATAAAGCCCTTTTTTGTTTACCTCTTATTCATGTGTAAAGAAGCAAGTACCCCTTAGATGCAAAGATGGCAAAACCCTATGACCGCAATGGAAAATGGAAATATCATCATAAACAAACAGTGTCATAATATTTTGCATGCGAATGTCGGATTCACAAGTTACAGTATTCTTTACAGTAGAAGAAATTAATGCAAGAAATTATACAAACAAATAATGAATATCATCAATTGTTTGTACATGTAATTACGAGCATATAAAGCAGTAAATAAATATTGTTTCTGAAAATGTGTTCTTTACTTTTTCTACAAAACTCGGCACGGAGAGGTATGACTATTGCATATGAATATCTATCTGATTTTACGCGACAGCAACGGTACTTACCATCTTGTTCATGACATTTGAATTTTCAGTGTTAAAATCATCCTTGCACTCTCCCTAAGACGTTACAATACTTAAAAAAATAATTAAATACCATCGTCATATGTATCAATCATCTGTATGTATTAATTCGCTGAATGCTAGTAACAATGATTCTTTATTAACATGCAATATTAATTGCACATGCTAGTGTTAGCTATGTGTCGTGATAAAGTAAGATCTGGACGTCATCTTGTCTGAGACGGTCTTAGGAACTCACATTGAAATGGCCTTGAAACAAGTAGAGGCTCCAGAATTCGGAATTTATCAGGGAGTGATTTGATGTATTAAAAGGCGCGAAAGAACAGTTCGTTCGCTTGATGCATCAAATCAAGCGTTACATCTAGAAATATCTGAAAATAACAATATAAAGGGTGTCCCAAGAGTAACGCAGGATTGAAACTCTGCGCCATCCCCTCCCCCCACAGTGCTGGCAGAGTTCTGCGAGGTCACATGATGTAGTAAACACGTTGCGGTTAGTCAATATGGAGCGCTACACGACGGAGAAGCCAGTGACGATCGCTAAAATTCTTTACAAGTCCGGAGAATGTTTCGCTGACACTGTGCAGAAATTACGTGACATTTTCTGTAGGAGAAACGCCACAAATGAAACAACTGTGAAAAGACTATTTGAAAAATTTGAACAAAGAAGTTCGGTTGGAGACAACAAAACAACAGGCTAACCTCGTTTTCAGCCGAAAACATTGCCGCTGTGAGCGACTGTGTGGCAGTCTCCCGAAACCATACTGCGCTGTCGGTCACTGCAACTCGACATTTCAAAAAGCACAATGCAGCCGAGGATATTTGTCAGATATCCTATTTCACATTTAATGGTAATGTTTACCCTTTCGAATAATGTAATAACTTTGCCAACTAATAAATATTTTTTTCTTTTTTTGAATTAAAGCCTGCGTTTTTTCTGGGACATCTTTTACCTTCACCAATATATCCTGCTGAATCCACGAAACAAGGTATTTAATTGGCTATTAATTTCAGAGGGTGACGGTGTACATGTATAATTTTACTTCTAATTCTAAACTGGAAACCTTGTGTCGATTTTCATGTTATCCCCAAATAATAGTGGAAACTTTTTGAACAACCTGTTTTGCAATATTTTACGCATGCGCAGCATCATCGCGCGTCTACTATGTAGAGTTATGTAGAGTTGAGCAGAAGCCAAATTGGTGAGGAAAACTTTCATTGTGTTCTCTCGTCCTGGAGATAAAAGAAGCCGCCAACTCTCGCCAACTTTTCTTTTCTTCCGGCTTCCTGATGTAATCAATATACGGTCGCAGTGGAACAAATCCAATTTCTTCTCTCGAAGGAAACAAAGCGAGATGCGAAATTTTCGAAACACTGCGGGCTCGCTAGGCCACTTGCAAGTTAATAAATTGGTGCTTTTTCGTTTAGATGTCACTTTTCTGTCCCTTTTCTGTCCCTTTTCTGAAAAAGTCTTAGGCACAACAATACGTCCAGAATGTAAGCAGAACGCGAATGTTTAAATAGTATACTGGATCTTATTTGTAGATGCATTTCGGAAATGTTGTCGTTTTGTAATCAAGGGTTCTCGGGTTCGATTCCCAGTAGAGGCACATTTCACAGCAGTTGGTATCAAACTGTAGGTCCAATCTCTTGAAAGAAATATTTTTTTTTTGGGGGGGGGGCAAACATTACGTTACCTTTGATCTTGCTTTGAGTTCACTTTATGCACAGAGAGCATATCAGGACTGGACCTATAGTTTAAAGTGGGATCCGAACTACTGTGTGCAAATATCTAACACCTGATCTCGTACTTCCTGCTTTTACTATACGCCATGAACTTCAGAAGCTGTTGCACTTACAAGCTACAAACTTAGACTGCGTTTACGGCGAATTTGATGCGTAAGAGCAGTAATTAATTAATAATTAAACAAGGGATTTGTCTCAGTAGGCTGAAATATGTAGAAATACGTGCGAAGTAGTACACAATCATCAGATAAATTTAGTTATACATATTTTGTAAATTTGTTATTTGACACGCACCTTCTGCCTTTAGGGCTTTATGTTAGTCTGGTTACAAGCATTTTATCGGACTTCTCAAAGGCTTCTTAGGGTTAGTAGGTCCATGCCCTTGCTTGGTCTGTAGTGCAGGATTTATTTTTAATTATCACCTATGTAGGTTTGAAATGAAAGATCATTAAGATATTTTACTCGGAGATTTATTTGAACTTCCGATGATATACAAACACTTTTCAAACAGACAATTCACCCGATACAACTTGTAGACCTAAACCTATTAGTTGTACCTAGGTTTATAACCCTGGTCATTTTGAAGATGCAGGAGAACGCCTTATTCAGAGTTGGGTTTGTGGAATATCTGCCAAATGGAACACAAGTACACCAGTCAATCCGAAGATTGAAGCAAGATATTACCCAACGTCCCCTGAACCATCAGCCTTTCGGCGACCAGGAGAATGTCCCGAAGGCTTACAAAAGTCTAGCTCTTTTATATCATAATTTTGTTTACAATTTACCATGGTTACTACATAGTTGTTTTATATTTCCATAGTTTCAGCATTTTCTCAGATTTAGGTTAAACAATTCATTACCTATTGTAACATTAACAATAACATTTTTATGGAAAGAAATCTAACAATCTTTAGAGAAAAGTTTCAACACTAATTCTTAACAACATAGATTTTTATAACATAGACTGAATAGTTTAGTGCTTAAAAGGCATGTGTTGACAGGGGCGACACATATTGTATTATATTATTACGAGTTTGACAACCTGTTTTAAAACTACTCATCTGTGTATTTCTTTCAATGCACGATTCTCACTGCATTGGGTCCTATCCATTTCCTTCACGTGAGAGTCCATTCATCAATTGCATCATGCCATCACTTATCCGCAGCTTCGCAATTAGCCAAAAGTGACACAAAAGCGAAGTAAAATAAAGCAAATAAAAAAGAAACACTTCCTTCACCTCGTATTTTAAAATTTAGTAAAAAACTACTTCCATTACTTCTGGTTTATGAAATAATGAAAATGAGTTGTCATGAAAATTCTCTTAAGACTGTATATTGTCAAGTATAGCTTTAATAGAATTTTAAATGTCCATTTATTTAAGTGTTTTATAGTTCCGTAAGATTTTTCAGCTAAAATTAGATTTATTTAAGTTTTTTATATATTCGAAAGTATATTCCCGCTAATTTTACATATTATTTACATTAATTTAATTTTTGAAAAAGTTTGGTGATAGCTGTACTACGCAATTCGTAAATGCTTGCGCCCGAGTTTTTATGATGACGTTTCTTACAAAAATAAAAGTGAACTTAATAAAAACTTAATAATATAATTAATATAAAATGACACACAATGAAGAAACATGTTATGCAAGGAGCACAATGTAGCAAAACAACGCATATATCTATTAATATTCCACATGGAAGTATTTGTCACTTTTCCCAAAATATCACGTTGTAATTTCAGGTACAGTGCTGCAAAGAAACTCACTCAAAATTTGTAAATTAGAATTCAATTTAGGCTATTTGAAAACCTTAAATTGAAATGCAGTTGACATTGTAATAGCGAGTAAGAATGAGCAAGCCGAAATATTTTTAAACATCACAATGTTCAAGAGGCAGAGCTATCTAGTGAAAACTGCTGACAGCTGAACATTTTCTGCAGATGAACGTTTCCCGCAGTTTGCTATCTAAAGATGCGAGTTGTCGTTGAGAAAGCAACCACGGGGTTCTCTTGAAAGCTTTTCTCGTCTCTATGTCTCAAGGCTTACAGTTATGTGTACGAGGTTTGATCAAAAGTATCTGAATGGTGTCTTTAAAACACCGATATAATCTTTCATGGTGTGCAGAGGACATTAAAGTAAACAACATTTCTTTGTTACATTCACGGTTGCTACAGACATTTTTTTTGTCAGAAAACGTACTACAAATTTGTATAAGCGAGAGAACGCCATGGTAACAGTATCATACCAGCAGAGCCATACCAGCTCATCCATATGGATCACCCTATCACCATGTGTAACGAATTACACATACTTATTATATTTTATGTTTTTGCACTAGAGAAACACTTTTGTCCATACTCAGATTACATAGGGTGCCCATGCATTGATTGCTTTTGTGGTCCTACTGTACCGTACTAAATATTTTGTCATTTTCATACAGCAAAGAAATAATGTCAGTGTCAAATCTAAGTGTGTCACTCATGGTTGCATGCATGCAGACTAAAATTACTGTTTATCTAGCTTTCCTGCGCTGAAATGAGACTTCAACCAGAATTTTTCTTTTTTCTTTCAGAAAAGTTGTTGGCGTTGATGTCATCAACACGTGGAAAGAAAGTTAGGTCTTCACACACAAACCTAAAATCATTGACACAACAGCTCTTTTAGAGTCAAGCCTTCACAGTGGGTTATCATTGGGTGACAGGTCATTAACGCATCCCATCGCCGTTGTCATAAGGCTTGCTGGACAGGAGTCCGCAAAATGTTTTCAAGCAGCTCCTCCATTGCACTCGACGGGACCGTCGCAAATGCGAGGGCGCTAACCATTAGAGTACATGGGACACACACACAATATATATATATATATATATATATATATATATATATATATATATATGTATATACTACCGACAAAAAGTTTAAGACCACCAGGAAAAAGTGCCAAAAATCAGTAGAAATATATGTATTTCGTAATTAATGTACAAGAAACAGATGTAAGAATCTGCTTGACAATGTACAAACATAACATAGGTACATCCACTATACATACTAATGTCATCTCATATTTTGCTTTGATCAATATGTCCGCCATGGGCCTTAATGACAGCAGCGCAAACACGTGGCATGGGCTCCAATAGTTTTTCCAGATAGGATGGTTGAATGTTACGCCAGGCATCGTTCATGACTTCCCATAGCTGTTGAGTGTTGCTGGGTACCTTCTTCCTGATGTCCCTATCGATTTGGTCCCATAGCACTTCAATTGGTGAAAGATCAGCAGACTGTGGTGGCCACGTCATGAGAACTAATGTCCCTTCTGTTGCCTTGCGGTCCAAATACCACGTGCACAATTTGGATGCATGTTTGGGATCATTATCTTGTTGAAAAATAAACCCATTGCCAACAAGACGACGACCAGAGGGAATGGCATGGTGCACCAATATCTGATGATACCCTTCTTTTATCAATGTTCCCTGAATTTTATGAAGGTTCCTCGTCTGGTTTCCGGCAAAACATCCCCACACCATTACACTTCCACCCCCATGTTTCACTGTGGGAACAAGACACTCTTCTTTCATTCTCTCGCCGACCTTTCGACGCACAAAGGTTCACCTATTGCTGCCAAATAATTCATATTTGGATTCGTCGGTCCAGAGTACCCGTTTCCAGTTATCCACAGTCCAACCTTGGTGCGTTTTAGCCCAGGCCAATCGTTTCGTCTTGTTCACACGTATAACAATCGCTTTCTAGCAGCTACTCTGCCATGCAGCCCTTCTTCACGCAACCTATTCTTCACCGTTGACACAGACACAGGCTTCACTCTGCTGTTATTCAGGGAAGCAGCGATGACTGGTGCTGTTAGGTGCCTGTTCCGTTTGCTAGTTACTGTAATATATCTATCGTCAGCTGCAGACGTTACACTATCTCTTCCACTACGTGCACGATCAGCATGACTGTTGGTTTTACGGTATCTGTCCAATGTACAATGAACACCAGTCTTGGAAATATTTAGTTTTCTTGCTATTTCGCGTTCCTAATAACCTTCATTTTTCAGTGCACATATCACAGCACGCTTTTCAACCAAAATCGTCTGTTCCCCACGATGACGGGCCATTTCACTCAGCTCCACTTACCTTGCACACGTCACACACAATAATGGTCTCGCAATGTCGCCTGCATGAAAAGCAACTGACCCTGAGCCACTGATAAGGATGCGCAGGAGACTCGCTACCGTACTGACCGGTTTCACGCACACAGCTGCAATGTTGCCAGCTTCAGCAACGTTTTTGTCACTTTCTATTTTGCCAACCACATGCTACATATTCGGAAAAAAATTGGTTTCGCGTCTTGCGAGGATCAAAGTAGACTACATTGCATTTTCCATGCGTATCATCGTCACGTCTTTCTTGGACAGGAACCGTTGGTTCCACACAACACTCCATACTGATTTTTTGACCGTTTTTCGTTTGTGTAATTTCTGTATCACGTGTGTCATTAAATCAGAATAATAAATATGTCATTATAATTTTTTGCACTGTTGCTATCCGAATTTTATAATCTGCAGCGATATGGTAGATTCGACCATATATTACTCGTAGAATGTATTGCATAGTTAGTCATGCTCTTACCAGTTGAGCCTTCTTTAGGAATGCCAGTCTGGCATAAGAATTCATTATTTTTAATCAAATATTAATTAATTAAGAACTTTAATGTTTTAAGATCACATTCCAAAATGTGTAGCTTAACTAAGTTGGATTCATATCTTAGAGAATATTTGCCCCAAAAAATCTGTCTACTGAGGAAAAGAGTCTGGCGCCTAAGTTAGTGAATTAGTTTTAGTTGTGTCGTCCTCTCTCTCTCTCCATATATATATATATATATATATATATATATATATATATATATATATATATATATATATATATATACACACACACACACACACACATACATACATTTTATGCTCACAGTGCCTGTAAACAGAGCAAAAAGTGTGAATTGAAAAGAGGAAAAACTTCTCCAATCGCATGGAGGCTGAGTGGGCCGTCTTCTTTCATCCACCATCCCAAGCGCCAGTCGATGTCCCCCTCCTTCTTCCCCGTAACCTTCCGCTCTGGCCTCTCAAGTCTCAACAGGCAGGCAAATGAATCGCCCTCGTATTTGCGTCTCGCTCAGTCAAGTACAATATCGCGTTTCCTTAATACCGTTTCCTTGTTTGTGTAAGAGTACCTCACCGGGTGGGAGAGAGAGAGAGTTTGAAGGGAGAGAAGGGGAGATACAGAAGGTTTTCCTTGCGGCTTTCGAGTTGGGAATAAATATTTTCTTCAGTCTCAGTCAATTCATTATTACGTGGTTATTTGGTTTACTTAACGGTCCCGTTGAAGCAGTGTTTCCAAATGGATTACAAAGGGACCATGTTACTTTGCTTGCGTTGACTTGATAAATTCTTACTGTCGGATTAAAAATTATAGATCCTCGAGTTTGGACTCCTATTACAAATTAACCAGTAGACCTACATGAAAACAAAATGCATCAAAATTTAGCTTATTCAATTCTGCGTTAATCTACGGTAAAAAGAAAATATTTCGAGTAGGATACCTTCTATTTTTTATCGTCGTGAAAACAAAAAAGTGCCGCTTTTTCTATTTTTGCAAACGATCTCTTTGAAATCTATAAATAATAAACGGGTGGTCCCATCGTGATAAAATTAATATGGTGCAGACACAATGGTTTCAAACACAGTTCTTAAGTATCAGATTTTCAAATTTTGTCAAAAAATCGTTCTGTCTGCACCACACTAAAATTTTATCACGATTTTTATTTATATATTTTTATTTATAGAATATCAAAGAGAGCGATCGTTTGCAAAACTCAAAAAAGCGGCTCTTTTATTGTTTTCACGACGATACAAATAGGTATCCTACTCGTGAAAAATAGGTTACCATAGATTAACGCAGAATTGAATAAGCCAAATTTTATGTATTTTGTTTCTATGTAGGTCTACTGGTTAATTTTTAATTGGAGTCCAAACTCGAGGATCAATTTTTCATCCGACAGTCAATTTGTTCATTAGAACAAATATTGATTTTTGCAAATGAAGGCTGTTAATTTTAGTTTTCCTTGCAAACAGCTTACTTCATGGCCGACATTGTTGTAAAAATACACTAGGATTGGGCAGAAATTTTCGGATCCGGGTTACTCGGTCCTGAAAATAGCTGGATTCTGATACAGATCCGAGTGCCCGGTTAATTCAGGATCCGGATCAGGCTATCCCCAATACATACACATGTGTGTGTTGGGAGTGCAGCTTACGTATGTAGTAGACTCGCGATTATCCGAGCTAATTGGGACTGAGACTACCTCGGATACGGAAAAACTCGGATAATACGGAGATACTGTGCTAATAGGTCGTAAATGACGAAACAACACTTTAAACTGTATAGTAATTATTTATTACTAGTACAACATAAATGAGAAGATTTTTTTTTTTTCAAAAAGTCTTTCATAGTTTTTTTGGACTAACCTCTTTCCTCTCTTGGACGCTGCGATGTAACGCCAACGCTGTAGGGAGAGTAGATCAAGCGACGTAGATTCTTGTTGCTCTTCAGTGTAGGCTATAGCAGCTTCGATTGCTTTTAGTCCGTCAGAATATGATAATGTGACAATCGGATACACCGACAATGTAACGAACACGTGCAGGGTGGATGGTGACTTGACTCCAACTTACTATTTTTTTTTATAGTAAACAAACAGGGGGTGCGTTATGAAGCGTGATGTTTTCCAACCACTCCCTCGGTTAACCCGGAGCCTCGGTTAATCCCGAGTCTACTGTATATGCTTCACCTGGCATTTCTTAGATGTTCGTATTGCATGTAAGTAAGTAAGACGTTTATTCTTGTGTAAAGAAATAGTAAGACAATACTTTTGGAACGGATGTAAAGTAACTTGTACCGGGTTACTGCAAGTAGTAGCCACGTTGCCCATATACTGATTTTAGTTTATTTGGTAAATTTTAGTTTTTCAGCTTTTTTTAAACGACTTAAAATAAACAGGGACTAGATTAAACAACAAGCTTAATGAAACACACCTAATCTGCATACATAATTGATTTGGTTTTATTTTACTTCCCATTTCTGCCATTTCATCGCGAAGATGAAAATGAGTTACGATATGATGAAATTGATGAAGGGACACTCGCAAAGAATACCCATGACCCGGTTGGGATTCGAACCCGGGACCCCTGGCGTCGTAGCGTGCTGCGTTAACCACTCCGCCACGGAAGTCGGCACATGAGAAAGTAAGTGCAACGTGAAACACGACTTTGCAACTGTAAAAATAAATAAAAAGCACAGGGGAATTCGTGGTCTACGCTTTTGATCTGTTGAAAGGTTTACTTGGAATTAAGAGGGAATCATTTTAGGATGCAATTTTTAATGGTGCTCAATGTTTCGTTTAGTGCCTGAGGAAGAGTGGCGAGCACAACTGTGGCACCTCTTGTCATTTCTGGAACTACAACAGCCCCCAGCATCCATAGACTTCAACGTGAGCCCTCTAGCGATCATTTCTGCAAACATACGCGGTATTCAAGCATCTGCCGCGAAATAATGAACACCCTTCGTACTTCTGAAAAGCTGACGAGTGTTGGCACAAAGTTACCATGTTGTGTACATTGTTGCTTACCCTATTGTTAGGGTACTTTATTGGCTAGCATTGTCCGTATCATGGCGACTTCCAAGATAACATGTTTTCCTACTCCGGCTCTCTCAGAATCTCAGAAGAAAGGAAAAGAAAGCCATAAATCTCGAGTTGCGTGCTCAGAGGAAACTCATTACTCGAAATGTGCTCCCGCGTGCCTGGGACTGTTCATTAAGGTTGGTGGTTGCGAACTGTCAAAACAAGTGTAAAGAGAGTCGGAGACAAACGCTCCATGCAACAGCTGCGGCGGCTCACACAACTTCCGTTTCAGACCTTTTAAAATATTCTGCAGTCGAAGTGCTGAAACTGTTTTAAAATGCAGCATTCAAGACGAGCATGTGGGAATTTCCAATTTTCTAAAAGAAAGCCTGCCTCTGCAATTCTGAAGCATTTTATCAAAATGCGGTGCTAACGGTGTGCTTGCATTGGTTTTGCACTAAAACGTTCCGAAAGTTTTCTAAAGCAGTATGTAAGGGAGAGTAAAATCAAAACCTTCATTTGTTTTTGTTTGTCTTGCATAAGTTTGCTGCATTCTAGCACACATCTATTGCTGATCTACACAGATTTTTATATATATTAAGAAGAATAAGTCTTTGGGGTCCACGTACAGTCACTTATCAGTAGACCTCGGATTTTAGATTTATAACCTATTTTTTCCTTTGCAGGTAAATAAGAAATAAGTTATGTCTGTTTCATTAAAACTGACGAAGTTTTATGTTGCCTAAAATAACCTATTTTGCTTGCTAGCTTGCTAGAACCTATTTTAGGTTTCAGTGCCTAAATTAAACTTCTTTTATGTTTTTATATATTTTTTTTAGGTTTTACAGGATTTTTACATCTCTCAGAGGTATTTAGTTGGTTTGGTAACGAAACAATTCAATGACTGGGGTGTTTGAAACATGTTTTCTGTCGACCCCCACTCCCTCCGAAACTATGATGTTTTTCAATGCTCTAAGCAAAATGTCTTGATGCTACTGTTACCTGCACACAGTGAAGGCGTTTGGAGAGGACAGTTCCTCCCTACTTTTTGACCCCCATTATGGATCCTTAATGCTAAGCCTTGTCCATTAAGCCGAAGTAAACTGTCCTTGCTCCCCCTCCCCACTTCTGGCACCCAATCGCCTCTGATGCCTGAACAGTCCAAAGTGCTAACTTCTGATCCGTGTGGTCTTACTAACTTTCGCGTTAGTTCAGTCCTTTTGTAGCATTCACACCTTGCGAAGTAACATCTTTTCACCACTGACTATGTTTCAGTTGAAAGTTATTTAAAACATAAAATAAAACATCTGCTTGTACCTTTTTCCATGTTTTACCAAAATTCATGCTTAATTCCCAGAGCCAATAATTCACGCATAATTCTAGGAATTCAAAGAATTCCCGATGAGTAGCCTCCCTGATATTGTGCAGTAAGTTATGCATACGTAATTAATTTTTCATACCAACAAGTAACTTTTGCTAACAGCACAAGTATAGTAATACGATAATTTGTGGATACAAATGAAAATCTGGTTAGAAAATTAACATTTGGTTGTCATGTAGACGTCTATACCTACTAAAATTTCTTACAGTTCTTGTGAATTTTGTTAACGATTCCATCTAATCAGTAATCAGAAATTGTGTACCATTTAAGTTTTTTTTAACCTATATTTTAGGATTTTTCGAGCCTAATTTAATATTTTTAAAACCTATTTCAGAATTTTTAGAACCTATTTTAGGATTTTTGGAGCCTATTTTAGGAACCTAAAAGCACTCTCTTTAGAATCTAAAAAAATCCGAAGTATACTTATGAGCCACTGCGAAAGCCTTTCCACCCATCTGCCTGCAAACTGAGGCCATTGTCGAAGTTTCTCCTCCAAACTTGCTGGTATGGTAAGTATGCACAGAGATATCGAATTTTCATTTGCGGAGAGATTTCTGTTAGTTTTAGGCTGACAGAGGGCAAGAAACCACTCCTCTTCACTGGTTCAAGTGTATATAGGAAGCGCCATCTTTAAAATAACAAAAGTGGTGATTTGCAGCTCATTTGATTAGTGCTGCAGCCTTGAGGTCGTTTTTTCGATACTTAATGTAAATTTGAGCTGTATACAGTCTGCTCTAAAATTTGTATTGGACATTCGAGATTTTCATTTGACTCTTGTAGTAATTAGCCCATTCAAACTTAGATAAATTTGGTAAAAATCAAACGAGGTTGATATTTGACCATATCAATTTTGGAGCTCTTACCGGGGATAGAACCTGAGACAGCTCGTACTAAATACAAGAGCACTAAACGTTCGGCTACCCGATGAAGTTGAAGTTTATTCTTTTCGTAGTTCAAGTATATCTTGCGGTACATCATCAAATTGGATGAGAGGTCGATATTAAATTTAATTTCATCTATTGCAATACATAGCTCTCTGTATTTATTAACTAAATTAGGTGAATGTAGGTGATATCAAAAGAAAGTTGAAGTCAAGCTGAAGCTAAATATGGAAACTGCAATTTGATATTTGCTACCTTCAGATTCTTTCATTTTAAAATTGATTTATTTCTGTTCTAATAAATGGATCATGGCAATATAGTAGACACAAGAATGAAAGGCTGAAGCATTTGAAGTAAATTAGGTTTCACTTGTCCTCCTCGAATAATTGCAGGGGGGTCAAATCATTCTTAAGCATAGAACATCAACATAATGACCGATGACGAGTAATTAGGTCAATGGGTTATTAGGTATTAATATTTCATTCCCGCCATCCTTTCCAGGAACTTGGTATGTCCAACGGCAAAGGAGTAGAAGGCAACACAGTGCGTTGTGCTAACTACAACCGCCATCTGCATCGTACCTAATATGTTTCATTATAATGTATAAATACATGTACGTGTACTTTTAGAATAAATACCTTATTCAAATCTTTCTTCATACGCATTATATACAGTCAACGAAAAAAAAAAACGCGACACCTACATCCAGAAATGCTTGCTTCCCTGCAAGGCGTTTTGCGTGTTGCCTAACTCTACGACGACAAGTGGGTTTTAATAGCAAATGTTCGAATGGAAACTTCTAACACCGCCGTAGAGTTAGGCAACACACATAACACCTTGCAGGGAAGCGAGAATTTAAGGATCTAGGTGTACGGTGATTTTTATTACCGGTGACTATGTATTAAAAGTTTGACAAATAAGTGAATAAATATACCTGATTTATTCTTAAAGTTGTTTATGTTGTGGTAATTTTGCTAAGGTTTAGGTTTGTAGATGCCAGCTTTTTACAGAATGACCGAAAATTCCGAATGCAGTTATTAGACAACTCATTGTTGAAAAAACTATACTTGTTTTTCAGTATGTGCATAAATGCTGCACGGGGACGATAAAACCATTAATAATGATAGCCTTAGTGAACGCCAGGAAATCCCAATTAAATGCAGAGTGCAACCCACTGCGCACAAAATTTCGTGAATTCGCATTGGGAGGCGTGCTATGCAGTCACGCACAAATGATCAACATTAATTACCAGACATGCAAACGCATGCAATCGATATAGTAAAAACAAATCGAAAAAATCACGGCAGTAATTTCAATAAACATTCGAGGTGGAATCCTATTAGTACGAGGTTGCTTGAAATTCTTAAAATAAATTTCCTCAGTTTTGCACACAAACAGTTAACATTAAATATATTAGCCTCGTGAAAAGTAAATAGTAACTGCTACAAATTCAGTATATCATGGAGGATTCTAGACCGCGAAGGTAACAACTTCAACAATTCAGTATCTATTCTTTATTTCGAATATGAACCTATCCTGACCTTTTATGACCACTAATATTTGTTACAAGCCACAATATACTGTTGGGGGGGGGGGGGATCTATTCACACTGGAGATAGATGGGACAGAGTGAACTTGCCCCTGGTGAGGTGCTTTGCTGCCTTGCTACAGGATAATGTTCGGGTTGGACTCCCTTCTACTCCTAAAAATAAAAGCAAAGTACGCCTGTACTTCGCAATATTCCCTCCCACCCCCTGTAACTCACTCACCCACGTTTTCCCTCCAACAACAAAAATAACAGTGTCCTTTAACACCCTCCTTTCCTATTACGATTTTACGACGGCGCGTAAGGTATTTTACGATGGACGATTGAGCAACGTCCCAAACGGTCGTTATTACTAAGCGCTCGCTCTTAGACGTATTTAGTTTAATCACCATAAGCTTGAATTTTGCTTATAGCACCTTCTTCACCTGTCCTTACTTCATAGACATAAATGCGACCTGTTGCATCCAAAGGCCCCCCGGTTCATTTACGACGAGGGCAGTGTTACAGATGTAACTTTAAACTGTAAGTCCAGCTTAGGAGTGGACTTAGTCTTAAAGTTTACAAAAAAGAAAGAAACTATTGGAGTTGTTAGACGTTGTATAATAGGTGGGTTTCATGTAACGTCAGGATTCGCACCACCTCTATGTTCGCGGCCAAGTTATTTGTCGTCTGCAACTAAATACCCACCGCGTAGCGTTCGTTACACCTACGGCAACTGCACGTTTGTTGTTAGTACTGTGTAAAATGTCGGTAACATTGCATAAAATTAATGACAATATTGTGCCATCTGGAAATAGTGGTAGTTTTCATGTTTTCAAGCTCTTTGCGCAGTCGATAGAAAAAGATATGGAGAAAAAAGCTGTTTTGCGGTGTATATCCATATCAACTGGACGATAACGAAATGAAAAGGGGCCTAAACCTTTGGCCAATTCTAGTTCACTTGTGTTTATTTACTTGACCCAGCTACGTGGAATCAATTTATTTACGTGTTTAATAGTGGTGCGGATTCTGTTTGAAATATTTACATCCACTACAGATTAACTAAGATTTCCAAGTCTCTGCCATTATCTCTTTAAGGTTTGTTCAAGGGCTGTAATGTAATTAGTAATTTCACTCCTTGCTTTAACAATTTCGGATATGCCGGTCTCCGTGACGCAGTGATTTTTTTCTCTGACAGTACGCAAAGCTTAACTAATAAAAATTAATAACAGTTTGTGTTAACGAACGAAATATAAATAATCAAATAGTACAAACGTGCAATTATCAAGATGAATTTAACTTTGAATGTTATCATTTTTATCGTCAAACGTATCGGAAGTATCAGCACCTTTCTACCAAAAAAACAACAACAACGAAACACTATTGCTAGTATGATTAAATACTCCCGTTCGATCCATTTGTACTAAAAGTACAAACACACGAAAACTTACCCGACAGGAAATGTTCGTTACACACTCTGTAATGTTTGCTTTCTTCATTAATGTTGGCGCGATTTATTCTCGCCAATCTTCTGATCAAGTTCCGTGCAGTAAAGCGCACCTTCTGTTCTTCCTAGGAAACTTCGAGGATAAACGTGAGTTTCTGTTAAACAACCGAATACTGCACAATGTACCATCGGTAAACAAGGTTTCAATCTCCCGCCCGCTCACCCACCCGCTTGAATTCCGTATGCTTACAAGAACCGGCCTCAATCATGGCTGCTCCTCCCACAATGCAACAGTTTGTGACGTAGGTGAAACACACCTATAGCAACAGCGTAACGAGAGATGCAATAAATATGTAACGGCTCGGCACGGCTTCTGTCTACTACTACACGGCGTAACGCCTACTACAGCGAAACGCGCGGAATTTCCGTGGCAGAATGTGCAGATTTCTAGGGTGGAACATTTCCGTTGGCTGCGTCTCCAAATCTTCCGCGTTTCCGGCATCTCAGTGAGCGATAAGCTGAAAGCTGACGAGAAGAGAAGATTACGGTAATGGCTACTGGTCTTGCGAAGGAGAAGGAAGAGTGGGTATAAGAGGAACATAAACGCTACAAACGGGAACACAGATATTGAGTGCACGATACTCGTGCATTTATGAAGAGGAGAGAATATGCTGACCATAGAGCGGAGTCATTCTAGAGGACTGGGCGCTCTCTGAAGGCTTATACAAAAAGTTCTGCGTTTTCCTCCTCATTTTTGCACACAACACACCAAGAAATGTTCCTAGCCGATCTACCGACCCTTTATAATGGTTTGCCTCCCTAAATCCATTTCATCCCTTAAGTAAATATATCAGATTATTTTGTGTGTGTCTATGTGTGTGTGTGTGAGATGGCTGTTTATAATACCCATACCATTTCAGGTTTTCACTTTATGAAGCTAGAGCCATGTTAGTATCTATGCTGTAATTATGTGCCCTCAAAAATGGAAATGCAATTTATAGAATTATTTTGCAAAATGGGTAGGCATACAATACAAAAATAGCAATAGAAATACATAAAAAAGGTAAAGTGTTCCCCTGTGCTTAGCACAACGCCATGAAGGCGTATAGGGGGTGTGGGGGTAACGCCCCACACTTTCTTGATCCGGTCGTGAGTGGGGATGATGTGATCAGCATCACGCCCCTGACCGCCTTTACCCCCCAGGGTTTCCCCCAGGTACCCATGTTATTCGACGCTGGGTGGGCGCCTGAGCCGCTTCCATCGTTAGAAAAGTTCCCGGATTTGAAGCAATAGAAATACATAATGAAAAGAAATATTTAAAAAATATTAGGCAATCTGCATTTAGTGGATACATTAAGAGTACACATAATAATTCCCGTTATAAAAATATAGGAAATTGGTTTTCTATTTCTTAATTACAATACTTCAGCTCCATTTTCTTTCAAAACTAGTTATTTGTTCCACATCCCTAACTCCGATGAAAGAAGCAAATCTTTTGCAATTCTTCGCACCCGTACAAAAACTGCAGAAATGAATTCCTTGCAAAGAATGTGTGATCGCATTTAATTGCTTCTTAGAGAAGGACACACAGCTGGATACTTTTGTCAATATTTTCTCTATTTAAATATGATATAAGTGATCACAAAGATTTTAGCTATAAACTGTGCTTGGATTTAATATTTCATGCATCTTTGCATTAAACATATATCTAATTAGTCTATACATTTTTACTGCATCATAAATTGTATTACAGTTATACTTTGCATATAATACCTATCTTTATACATGTATAAAATATACATATGTAGTCAAATGTCAAGAAAACATTTTACACTGTACTGTTGTCGCTTAAATTTTGTCCTGTACAGAAAATACAGGGTGTACATAAAGTCCGGGCAATACTTCCAAAAATTGATTATAAAGAAACTATTAATATTACAAAATGACACAGTACATTACTTGAACGAGTAAAGTCGTAGGTTTTTCCTTGTAATGCAGGTGTTCCCTGTAATTCAATTTCTCGCCGCTAGCTGGTAGCAAATTCAATATGGCGCTTTCTGGAGATGAAAAGGCTTTTTGTGTGCTTCATTTTGATAAAACAAAGAGTGCTACAGATGTCCAACGGAAAGTTATCAGCAAATACGGGAAATACAATAACACCATAATTTCATGGTAATTACTATGAGAGTTATGAGAATTTTTTCAAGAAGTATTATGCTGCAATTTTCGATTTAAACAACCTTTATGTCATGACTTATTCCGAAGACACGAATCAGATTGAAAGCTTCCTTGTGTATGTATGCAATCAACACACTCATTCTCGTCGCCGCGAGTATTCTCCAGAGACAGACTGTGCAAATTACTCCCATAAACGTAGCAGTTTCTTACAGTCCCTATGATATATGGTATATACGTATCTCCCTGTAGTTCCCTGCCTCTTCATTTATATCAATCTTCCGGGCAGCAGGGAGAGAGAATCTTTAGCCTTCCGAACCCTCTCTTATCTGTCAGACGGCCATGACACGTCACTTCCGATTTAACATCCATTCCCTTCATCTTCTGGCAGCCATTTGTTACCTGTCTCTTCATTCATCGGTTTTCTTATCACTACGCGTCTTTCATTTATTTCCCCAGCGAAGCGGATTTTGCCGGTCTTGAAATGTTGACGTTCTCTTTCTTTAAAGTTTATAGAGATGGACAAGCCTAGCAGGTATTATGCCTACACATCGTCCATTGAGGATGCAAATGTTCTATCTCCAAATTGTAAACAAATGGAGATATTTTGGCTCTAGTCTATTTAGGACGTAATTGTTTCATCTCTGCAATTGTCTGATGCCTACATACAACCAATATTGATATACTGAGAGTCCTTTTGGTCCATGTGCAGAATTTGGAAACAGCCCCGAGAGTGCAAACTGCAACAGCCAATGAAACCTTACGACAATTTCCTAAACCAACCAGAAGCACCGTCGGAGTATGAGATAAACCACTTGCATTCTAACCTCAGTCACTTGTGGGATATGCTTAACAATGGCAGTGGTCTTCGGTTCTTACTTTTGTTGTTAACAGACAATATTTTTGAATAATAGTAGATTCAAAGTAATTAATTCATTTCCCAAAATATAAATTATTTATTTTACTTTGCTACCAAATGACAAATTTATAATGAAATTATTTCATCTCCATCTCGTTTCCAGAATACAGTGTTAAATCTTAGAAATAGAATATTGGCACTCTCAAATCAAAACTAGTGTTGCGTACAATTGTTCTATCTGAAATTTCAATAATTCATTACAGCACAAATACCTAACCAAACAACTACTTCTTTTTTAGAGAGCCTTCAATATATATCAGCCTTTGCAATGATACAAACTTTCAGCGCAGTGGCGACAAAGGTTCAATAAATATATCATGTCACACTTTAAAGGGCTCTCCTGAAAGAATGCAAAATTGGACATAGAACATTTACATTCTCAGTGGACGACATATTACGTTTTGTCTGATTGTTAAAAGCTCACACCAGCGCTCTCTTTTCGATAGGCTTCTGAAGTCTCACAACAGCCTACCGTCTAATTACGCCATTTTATATACCTGAATACAATTACTGAGCGTTATTCAAAATGAATATTAAGGTATCTTAGCCATCTTGTTCCTATTAATGCTTGATACCGTTTCTATGTAACTTGAACTCAGTATTGAATTTGAAAACTTGATGAAAATAAAGTGTAGCTTGTATAAGGTTATGCTCAGACAAGCTAATCGCTATTCCAATCACAGTCAACGGTAGATTAACCAATTTCTCCCCTGGAGGAAGGGATGACCCTTCAGTAACTGTCGTCTCTTAGTTTACCTAACTTTTATTCATAGTTTTATATACGTCACGTATGGCTTAATTTTATATATAAAGGGTCGACTATCGTCATTTACTCTCATGCTAACAATTTACCGTTAGTTTTAGAGTAATTGGGGGGAGATTTTATACCTTTAGACACATTTAGACGTTAAGGAAGATCTTTGTCACAACTATTATGATAATTGCAAACTTCGGTAAGTTTTATACGTCTGAAGGCCGAAGCCTTGAATTAATTGAATGAGTAAGAGATTTCAGGTACCTATTTTTTTAAAAAATCACCAAATTTTGTGATATTTAAATACAAAATGCTAATTGAGGGAACTGGGGGATTTCTCACGAGTAACCCTGGCAAAAAAAAATATATATATATATCCCTGCGAGGAATGAATTTATCCTCCGTTGACAACGTTATAATTGTCATATTTGTAACTTAAAACAATTATTTAGAGTATCAAATGTAAATGCAACAGGGACTGTTTTGTTCTTTGAAACATGAAAGAGCAATGCATTAATACCTAGGTATATTGAATTCAGGAAGTTGGGACGGAAAAATCTATTGCAAGTGGATGACGTTATTTTAGGAGAAGTCAACATGGAAAGGTAGAAAATTGTAATTTAATTTAAATATTGATTCCACGCATTAAAGGGGCGAAGACACCCAAACGTCAACCTCTCTTCCACGTAGTACACCCTGGACTGAATTTTGCAGAGACTCTGGCACCTGGTCTCGCAGCCAGAATAATCCTCTATGATGCTTGTGTTGTGTCCTATCCATGTGTCTTTGTGATTGTCCTCTGACCCATTTCATCTTATAACCATTCATCGTGATCTTCGCGATTAGCCAAAAGTGACAGAAAAGCGAAGTAAAATAAATCGCATCAATTAATCTACGCATTAAAAAAATAGTCACATTATTGCGGAACAAGAAAACGTATTTTGAAAATTAAAATTCAGTAGATTCCACAATGGATAAATGAATACTTTTTAGGTATTTTGCGTTATATTTTCTTCTACAGTCCGGCAGAATTAACTTGAGAGAAATGGTCGCTCTGTGAGTGATGCAACTGCGCTCGAATTGGCTAGAGCGGGGGACTTCCCGCTGTAACGAACCAACGGAAACTAATGTTCGGGCGCGCGAAATGTTGCCAACTATTGAAAGGACTCACGTGCAGTGACTGGTGAAGCAAGCGAAGTGGCAGTGTTTTCAAATTGCGGATTAAATGTAAAGAATAAACTGTTTATCCATTTATTGTGTAAGATAGAATACTTATAATGCTTATAATTTTCTTAGCATGTCCTCTTAATACAGTGATATTTCCGTTACACAATGTAATTATTTTTCAAATCTCCCATCTCACGTTGTCAGCTGGTTACCCGTGATTCCCGTGCGAGTCGAGCGTTCGCTCTAGGGTGGTACTCCTGCAGCGGCGCCGGCAGCCAAGTTAATTCTGCTGGACTGTAGTTATTGTTGTATACATACATTTTCACGAAAAGAGAGAGAGTGCATAATGTCAGATATACATATCCACTACTATGAAAAGAATGCATATTTGCCCACCGCTGCCACGTTACCCTCCCCAAACTCACTAAAGTTTAATTTGCAAGACCACCAATTGGGGCCCGCTGATAGAAATGGATAGACTGAAGAAGCAGAAACTCACCTTAAGCGTAGTGAAGAAGCTGTGTGTCTTTTGTACCACCGAGTACCTCTGGTCGTGGAGGTGTGGAACGCTGGCGGCCCCCGAGGCGTCCGGGGGCGCGAGTGTCCGGCGGGGAGATCTCTCTCGCTCATCGTGCGCTGTGGTGCTGAGGTCAGAGGCCGACTTGGAGAGGTGACGCATCAACGGAGTGTCCCCGCCGGAGTCTACGTTCAGTCGGGCCTTTTCCGCTGCAAAGAGGGAAACGAGACAATCAGAGGCAAATACACTTACATCCATAAAACAAGAACATGATTTAAAGGGTCAGATCCGTCGCGACGATCGCGAGACGGCATCAGAAGGTTGTGGATTCAAGTTCCGATTCTTTATAAATGCCCCTTTATCAATTTCAACTAATTATCATTCATCCTCGTTGTCGCCATTGGGCAAAAGTGACAGAAAAGGTAATGTTAAATAAGAAATATACAAAAGACAAAATGATATATGAAATAAGTATAATTATTTAGATAGACAAATATTAAAATGGTTTTAAAAAAAGGCCCTGACACAGTAGAACATTCTGAGATAGAAGCATATTGTAATAGAGAAAGCTTCTGTCTCATCCCGAGTGGAGATTGTAGTTATGATATGTAGTTATGATAGCTAATGGCATAGCTGACTTTGCATAACAATTATACACATAACCATGGGTATTGCTAGAAATTTTGCTAGGATTCAGGCACTTAATATAAAATAAAAAAGTAGAAAATAACAATAAAATTATAATTATTAAAGTAATAAATATCTTCTATTTCAATTTCCAATTATTATTATTATTGTCATTATTATTTTTTGTTATTATTATTATTATATCCTTCGGGAAACTTCTACCAGATTCACCAGATGAGCAAATATTCAGCACAACTGTTTTCTTTATTTATCACACTTCATAGTTCATACCGTCAACATACTAAACTGCATGGTCATTCTATTTTCTTACTAACTTTCAGAGAAAAATCTTTGAAAGTTAGCGCGGAATTTAGATACAACATTTCCTCATCTCTTGCATAAAAATTAAAGTTTTGAAATCTTAGAAACTCGTGGAACGATTTATCATTTGGATTAAGTGGCAGAATGTGAAAATATGAAGTCCTGAGCTGGTTTCTGCTTGCTAAATTTTTAGAGCTCCTTATTTCTTTGGTTATTATGCTGTAACACTAATTAAATGAACTTCCTGTTATCAACTGTGAAAACAATAACTTATTTGCTTCAAAAAATTGAACGATACAACAGAGTAAATAAGAACATCATGTTAGAACAGAATGAAGAAGGGAGAAGCCATTTAGCCATCTGAATGTCTACATCTAACAGTTTCGCAGATAAAAATAAATTCTGAAATTAAACAATTTCGTCACAAAAAGAGTGTCCGTACTACTGAGATATTTCTTCAAAGAGTAGGGTCTGTTCTTCGCAAAAAGGTTTTCTAATAAATCAATGATTCCTCAAAAAAATTACAATGCCTTACGGCTTTCTCATACAGAGTCAATTTCTCAGAGAGAGAAAAACCACTTTAGACATAAACATTTGGGCCTCACCAATGGCAAATCCTTTGTCTTGTAATAAATAGGTTCCGGGTTCGACCCTCGGTGAAAGCACATATGGCTAGGATTATCTTTTAACAGCAAGTCCACTCCTAATTACCATAGTTGTGCATCAAGTGGACTAAAAACAATTCTTGCAATAGTAACAGTTCTTGAGGCCACATTTCTTATGCCCTAGATGGAGTCCGGGACGATTGTTTCTCTCTTTTATTTCGTTGTTGATGTACAGTCATGGACACTTCTGGGTTGTAACGATTCCATTAAAAGTTAATGGAATTGTAATAACCCAGAAGTGTCCGTGACTGTACATCCACCAGAAAAAAATAAAATCATGTAAGCTTAATGGTAATTACGATAGAATCAGTTCCTTTGATAGAAATAGTATCCCATATGAAAACGTTATCTTAAATATGAATAACGTTGCAGTAGCAGTTCTTAAAACGTCAAATGTAGTTCATGTCCTTAGATATGGTGGATAGTCAATGAGGCACGGGCAATTTCCGATATGAGGCAAAAATCAAGGTTTCCATTTACAAGCAGAACTGAGTTGATATCTACTGTAGTCCTTGTGTTCATAAATTGATTTCAAAACCATTGCACCCGAAGAGAAGAGAATGGCTTCACATGTTTTTCCATAAAATAGATGGTTCGCAATATACGACAGAGCCCCATGGACAATTTCTGTGTCCCCGAATTAACAAGATGGATGAATCACGTGACAGATCGATCATCCTGCCACAACCCTTGCTGGGATGACACGCAGCAGTCGCCTTAGAAAGAGAATGGCAAAAAAATGGCAAGGCACTCCCTTGCTGGATGCCATTACTGAAGAAAGTACTGCATCAACCAACCAATCAATGGCAAAGGATTTGACTTTGAGATAGATTCACATGAGTTAAACAGCATAATCCATGCGAACTGTATATAATCGGTGGTAGATATTAACGATCAATTTATGTTTCGAGAACAAACCCTCGTATTAACTACGCCCATTCATTGATTTGGTTAATCATGAGGATGAGGGATGATATGATGAAATTGATGAAGGGACACTCACAAAGAACACCCATGCACAGACCAGGATTTGAACCCCGGGTTCCTTTTACTTATGTACGAGTAAAATAGCATGAATAATTACAAGTAGCTTCTATTAGCAGAAGTGGAACCTTCAACCATTACGAAGTACTATAGCGTATTAATATAGCACTACACCACTTGGGATGGTTACTGTGTAGCCATTAATTTATTGTGGCATAGCGTTAGATTAAGTAGAAAAATGAAATTAGTATAGGCTATGCTAAAGAATGTATGAAATCAATTCAATAAAATGGATTCTTTGCAAGGACAGAAACTTAAAAATTTGGTATTGGAATTTTTGAATACACATCAAGTACAGACTTTATGGCCATTGTTGTTATAAAGACTTCTTATATTCAAGTAATACTATTGAGCCTTGACCCAGCACCGCACAGAAATATGTAAATAAATTAGATGATTTTTAAAGTGATGTGATGATATTTTAGTTTTATTCTAATTAAAACTAACCTATTTCCTAGCACTTCCAAATCCAGGGGCGTAACTAGGCTGAGGCAGCAGGGACGGTACCCCGGGGTAAAGGGGGCATCGAATGGCCGGAAGACTGCAATGGATTTTCCTGACGTTTTTGGAAAGACTGACCCGTTGCAGGCAGATTATAGCGACGTGTGAGGCCCGAAGTTGGTGTTTCGTATTGATGCACGTCTTAAGTAATTATGCAACGATTTTCCACTATGCTAAGCAAAGAATGCTGGTGGCGTGAATTATGCTAGGATTACAACGCTGGCTGGTAAATCGGTGTAGGTACGTTCAAGAAAGAACGCTGAAATTTGCAGCTCAAGACCCAAGCGTACGCAGGATTTTTTTTCCGGAGGGGGCTGGAATTGTAAAGTTAGATATTACGTAGCTATGCTGGTGAGAAGCTGTAAATTATTTCACAATTACTACTTTTAACCTTCGTTTTAAAAGTTGTTCAAAGGCAAAAATGGTAATTGGGGTCATTTTAGGGGGTTCCATTTAGCAATTCAGTTCATTACTGCTTTCTTTTGAAATTTTTGATTTTCTCAAAATTTCAAGAGAAGCTGTAACCCCATGAGTTATCCCTACATATGCCAGTGGCTCAAGCTTATCACGTACATTGCGCTATTCATAAATTAAATTTGGTTCTTAAAGATGCTGTAGAAGGTAACCGGGAAAATATATGTGTAAGAGTATTCTGCGATGACAGGAGTTAAAATCTTGAACAATAATCTGTCAAAACGCTTAATTCAACACGGTGGGCAGGAAGATAAGACGCTATACAGTACATTCTCTTAAAGAGAAGTGTAGTTATGTTTTGAAAATTTTGTCATGAAAAAATTATCAAATACATGAAGAACCACTTTGACAAACTATGTCGAGACCAACAACTTACCAACCAACAGAGCTAGTTCACAGTATCAATACTTTGTCCGATGGATAGACACAATTTGCTCTCAACAGGACAATTGTTTTAAACGCATGAAAGCAGTTGAAGACACACAAAGTAACGCAACCTTCTTTTTGTCAAGTTCTATAGACACAGAACTCGAAAAAATTATAAAAACATTTCCAAACTCGTATTTCATTCACAAATATTATCAGGTAGTTCTTCCAAGTACAAGATAAAGGACATGAATTATGTGAAAAAGCATGTTGATCTCATTATGATACAATAGTTCATTGACTTCGTTATCCTGATATGTGCACTGCTTGTTTCATGATCCTTGCTGCCTCTTTCACACTAGCAAATGCAGACAGATCGTTTTCTAAATTGAAAATTATAAAAACCTATTTATGAAGTATTTCTTAAAAATCTTGTTATTTAGAGTCGCTTTTCTGCCACTTTTGGCTAATCGCGACGATGAGGTTTAGTGATGATACGATGAAATTGATGATGGAACATTCACAAAGAACACCCATTCTCAGACCAGGATTTGAATCCGGGACCCCTGGCGTCCTAGCGCGTTGTGCTAGCAACTCCACCATGGAGATCAGCTTCTTGCCCAGTACTATGAGTCAAACGCTTTAGTGGTCTGCCTTTACTTTCAACTGAAAATGACAGAGCCAAATAATCAATTTTTACAAAGTAATCGATGCTTATGCAGAAAAAAATGTAACTGTAATCAAGAAGTCCCGGGTTCGATACCGGTGGAGTCACGGTGGTTCGGATCCTACCTTAAAGTGTAGGTAGGTCCATTCCCGATTAGCATTTATATGCATAAAGTGGACTTAAAACAATAATTCAATTCAATTCAATGTTTGTGCAGGCAAACAATAAAGAAGGAGATAATTTTAGTCTTAAGTCTTCATTAATTTAATTTGTTAGTGAGCATAGAATGTATTGTATTCCACAGTATCTATTTTATTCGTTATTTTGAACACACTCTTATTATTAATCTCTAGCATTTGTCAAAAACAAAAACACATCTTTGATCATAATCAAGATAATTATATTTATTTAACAGCCCATATGCTAAAATTATGAATTTTTTATATTCGTAGATCCAGCCACTAAAATAGCAGTAACTGCGGGCCCCACTTAAATAATCTGCCCCGGGGACCCCCACGAGTCTCGCTTACGCCCCTTCCCAAATCCAGACGTTTACAGCAACATTAAGTCTTCCATCTACCCCTATTCTGGACAATATCAATTTACTCCTGGTCAATTTCTTCCAGTTTTAGTATTTTCATTATATCTTCGTCTTGTCTTTACACAGGTCTCTTACGGTTAGGTTACCCAACAAGAATTCCACAAACATTCATATTTTCTTCCTTGGTTTCAACATGGCCTGCCAATCGGAGATTTCTTAATCGAATTATTCTAATAATATCAGGGCATGAACATAGATTATCAAGTTTAGCATTCTCTGCTCCACCTAATTGGTGGATTTAGCAGGAGGGGCACGTGCCCCTCCCAAAAAAGTATAACATTATGTTAAAAAAAAGTACTGATAGCTATGTCAGAGAACAAAATAAATGTTTCAGCCATGTTTTCAGATGGTAAAAATAAATCTAGCACAAATGCATTAATCGGCACCAGGCTTACTAGACACTTAAATAAGTCGACACCAGAAATCGAATCCGGGATTTTTTAATTACAAGGCAATAACGTTAGCTGATTAACTGATGGAGCAAAGAGTATTCTAGGTCAAATATTTCCGAAGTTTGCGACAGTTTCTTCTGAGGAAATTTACTTTGAAGCTCATATATTTTCAGTTAATCATTGCCAATATAAATAACATTCTATTTAACAAAAAACTACTAAAGCTACCATATTATGATCACAGGGTCCTGAATTCGTTTCCTGATGTAGGTATTGTATCGTGGTTCGGTTACTTTGAAGGTACGCCCCGGTTAGTTTATCTGATCGCAATCTGGGCTTAAAACGAACCCTTGAAATTCTTTTGATGCGAATATTAGACACACAAGTATGAGACGTTTTTAATATCTAGAAAAAATATGCATATTATATTTCCAATGTTACATCTTATACGCTTGCAGCATATTCTCTGCCTCTCCCACGAAAAAAATTCTAGATCTGTTTAACTCTTTTGAGTTCTATCTTAAGACTTTATTTATGCTTACACCTTCAATAAATTTGTTGTAATTACTTCCAAGTATTTCTCAGTTTGAAACGTAGTTATAAAATTGACACTGAAGTTTTATATTACTTACATCTTAGCAAAACAAAATGTTCAGCTAGAAGACGCATTCATAAATACTACTAATATGTCGCTGTAACTTATCGCTACGGTTAACTGATTTAAAAACGCAAACGAGAAAAAGGCACACCGCGAACACAAATAAAACCGAGAAAAAAACAACTTTAGAAAGCACTCTCACAGAATTTGCCTAGGACAAGAGAGAGGAAAGAAATTATTTGCATTGCATCTCAGTAGACCATTTGCTAGTTCTATTTTTATTCGTGGCAGCAGCCAAATTCTTCAGGACGATTGCCCGCGATTTTGCTGACGGGCAGACCTAATTCATTAGAATCGACGGCCGTGACTTCTCGTTGTACCGGAAGTTAATTTGATCGCCAAACACGCTGATGGCTGATTGGATACCAATCCATCAAACAACCGAACGCGCGAAAGAGAGAGACAGAGTGCGGATGTTTACAATGAGCGTAACAAAACTTGGCCTGTTCTTCCCGCCCATTACATTTTGCAATGTTTCGAACGGGCGAGAAAGTTATGTAATGTCCCGTAAAATCTGGCGTTTTATTGCAGTTTTGTTATCATCACGGATGTCAGTGTTGCCAACTCGATAGAAAATCTACTAACCGTCATTTATTTTTCATCTTTACGAGAATGGGCCGAGAGAGATTACGGTTACAGCTAGATTATATCAAAGATGCAATCGGTCTGACTGTTGCGAACCACATAAAAAATGTATAATACTCATTTCTAAGATAATATTTTTAATATTTGTAATAAATTCTGTTTGAAATGAATTTTTGTGAGAGAAAATCAACTTTACCATTTAAGTATTAGTATTTTTGCTGTGTTTTAGCGCTAATCATTCATTTTCGGTACGCTATGACTATCTTTCATTTGCATTTCCACAATGCTGGATTCAATATGGCGCTACTTTCAATATCTTACATCCAGAACCATATAAGATAATACAAGATATATCAATACTTTTTTCATCTATTTGGACAAATTTAATCCCCTTTATCACCATTTTTACTTTTCTGTTACTCCAGCCAAAATTAAGTAGCAAACAGACACTCAACACTATGTATTACAGTAATCTGTAACTATGTAATTAAATGTAACTGTAATTAATTTGATTAGGGTGAGAAACAATTCTCCGCCATAATGGATTCAATACTTGCGGTATTAAAATATATTTAAAATTACTTACTTTTTTCAGTTAAGAAACGTTTCGGCAGCAATTTCAACGATTTTCCGATTCAGAACAATTAGAGTCGTAATTTTATCCAATGTTACCGATTGAAAATTACCCTATTCCTTTAAAACGTAATTGAAAATTTTCAAATCATCTCAAATGCTGTAGCTCCCCTCCCCCCCCTTCCCAGTCGCGGCTCGGAGATGGTCATCTGTTTCTACGCAACATAATGAATAAGATGAAACTAACCGCTACGTTATCATAAAATTGCGCAAAGAACGTCATTGCAAAAACCCACTAATATTTAGCCTTGTGTGGTTGCCGAGTTGCTCGCTTTGAGCGGTCACGAAAAGATAAAGACGGAAATCAATTTTGCAGACAACAAGGAAAAAGGGCAAGAAACAAAGAAAAAGGGAAAACGGAGGGGGGGTTGAATCAATCTCCGCCATCGCGAACCCAGAAAAAATGTCTTTTCGTCATTCAAATCCTCTCTTTTCGAGAAAATCGTGGAAGAGGTCGCGAAATCCACATCCCGCGCTCCAGGAAATCCTTTCCCCTCTCCGCTGGAGGGAGAGATAGAGGTAAAGGGCGAATTCCTGGAAAACAAAGACCCCGGAGAGGTACGGATACTGGCTTCGAGAAATAAGCCAATAATGGAACGTTTCTCCTTCCCGGAGAAAGAAGGAAAAAATGATGCACTTGGATAGTTTGGAACATCATTCTCATCTGCAGGGTGCGATGCCACAATATGGTAGGTACCCTTTTTGACCAACGCGAACACAATGGATTGTGGTACGACAAAGGAAGGATTTGCTTCGTAAACCAACACACATGGAACGATGATACAAGCAGAGCTGGCCTAGGGACGAGCAGAAGGGGTACTTGCGTAGTTTCTGCTGGTCGCCGCACCAGATCATTCACATATGAGGAAAAAATAGTTATATTTGGAGTGCAGTTTTAACAATGGATATTCAAAAAAATACAAGCTATTTAAAAAATGATGGCTTAGTGTAAAAAACATACTGTAAGCAAATACTACACCAAAAACGTATTATGTAGTGATAGAAATGGTTAATACAGAGAGATAACCGGATTCGGTCCCTGCAATATCCGCGTATCCGATTCTCTGTCCCGGATACGCTTATACAGTTTTCACTGGATCCGGATGTGGATATTTTCGGAACCGGGCAACCCGCATCCGGAGATTTCTTGCCATCGCGAACTTCGATTAGTCATTTTGAAAAATATAATGATACCATTACATGAAAATGTAAATTTATAACCAAAAATATAAAATAAATCCAGTTTTTTTTAGTAAATAGAGACTTGCATTATGTAAAAACGTAAACTTTATCATGGAAATAATCATATAATCACAAAATTCCCTTTTTTCAAGTAAGATAAATTGAGAGAGGAGTAAAAAATATGCTTTATCAGTGATTGTTGTTAGGTTCGTTTTTATGATTTCATTTCACTTTGTACATTTCACTTTGGATATATTATGTGTCAACCAGATTTTACAATAACTTAATAGGTAATACATAAAAGTTTTAATTAATTTCATACTTTTCAACATACATATACTTCTATAAATTACATGTAATTTCTCCCAATTTATCTCAAATTGTATTATTCCTTCATGCAATTGAGGGAGCTGCATCCCCATTAGCTCATCTTTCTGTACGCCCTTATTACTAGGTGCATACTGAACTGAGAAGAGTCGGAAATTATCGTGTGTGAAATTATCGTGTTTGAAAATGCTGAGAGGGATTCTTTTATGTTTGTTCCTAATTTGTATTGTTCTTATCTTTAATACCCCTGACGGATTATTCCTCTGAAGATATGAAAAGTTGCAATTGGACGACTGAAGATCCTTCACTCGTACACCAAACGGCAAAGATAATAATAGGCGAATTGTCCATCACCATTTTCATTCAGTCTGTTTCCCACAATATGATGGTCATGAATTGAAATAAAAACGTTAATAAGCAGAGGACAATGTCTGCTTCAAATCAACAGAGCTCCATACCTTAAAACAACGAAGGATGTAGAAGGAAATAGTAATGAATATATCGATGAGCAATTCGCCTACTATTATCTTTGCCTTTGACTGTACAAGCAAGCCACCATAAATGAAGCAAGAACATGTCTCCTGCACCAGCAAACGGAACACAATTATAGCTCCAGAACTTTAAGGGTAAAACAATAGAAGTTGTTACTGGACATAAAACAAAGCGCATTTGCCCGGAACGAAGGCTGAGGAACAAGTATAATTCAGTTCCAGAACCTCATTTCCAGCGCTTCATTGGCGGATTATAAACATCCTCCGAAACGTTAATGCGAACCGAGAAAGTTTTCAACGGGTTCCCTGGGCGAGGAGAATGCAATTTAATTACATGTAAAATCTGCGAAATTTGTCCTGCACTTGCCAGAAACGTCTCCCAACTTCATGCATAAAATTATCACGTACCCTCCGTGCAAAAGTAAAGTGATTAAGATGAGAGCAATTACCATATGTAAGATGTCGTTACTAAAGTTCTCGAGCTGCTATCGGTTAGTAACGGACAGATAATGATATTAAATATGATACGTGAAGTACGAACGCATGTACTGCAAAAGTTTTAAAAATTCAGCAATAAAAGTATTAGAAATCGCATCCATTCTGGAATGCTTCATATTGAATTCATTGATTGAATTGTAGAACAATGGCAGCCTTAGTACGTCCACCCTTTGAGCCTGGCGTAGCTCAGTTTTCTGTGACCCTTAGTAGAAAAAGTATCGAAAATACTGTCACGTATGTACATATTGATGATACCAGACGGGTGGAAGGAGGTAGTACATTAGTTCTATACCTACGTAATACCATACCCTCCTTTGCAGCCGCAATGGACAAGAAATTAACTTTGACCCCTAAAATATGTTCCACCCTGCTTTCCCATTTTTGTTGGAGTCTTGAGGCATGTAACAGAGCCACGCGTTACTCATCTTGACCCTCAGAAGGTTGTTTGCACACATACATGAAATTTACTCTTAATGCCAGTGGACCTAGGTATTATTAATCACCATTTTAACTACGCCCTTTCTTTTCGATGTACCACAGTACATGCATGTCTTAGACCTTTTTAAAAATATATTATAATCAAAACACTTATAACACACTAAAAGAATGGTTCGACAGAAATGTCAACAATACTCCAGAGCGGAAGAAAAATCAACTTCGCAAAATTCCCCAAGCTAATGGTAACATTTAACTCATATATAGGCTACAGTACCCTGTGCGATAGAAGAGTTTGTAGACTACACAACTTATTATCAGCAAATACTGGTCCTAAGGGCAAGGGATCAGTTGGCCCCTGGACTCCACCTCCTACTGAATTTTTGAGCCCAGTTGAAGTGTAACAGTCAAGAGAAAAATCAACTGCCTTGTCATGATATAGCTAAATATGGAGAATATAACGTGTAACACATAACAGGTGTAGAGGATGTGGGAAATTTATCTTAGCTCCTATTTGCATATAAAGAAAGTTTGGACCCTCCTTGAAAATATTTCATGAGAAGTTATAATTTAAGTACCGCACGTAAAATCAGTTCAAGTGGTAAAAAATTCACGAATTACGAAGTTTGGTTGTTTATTATGTGGTAATAAGCGACAGACTGGTGAGCAACTGAAACTTCTTCCTGGATTCATAATCGTTGACATAAGTTCACGGCAAACTATGTATAAAAGTATGAGATGATTTTTTCCCTTATTAATGACCATCTGCGAGCAAGTAAGTTAATTCAGCATTTCGGATGGAACCCACATGCCAAGTTCCCTGGCGTACTCTGGCTGAATCAGTACGCTCTCCTTTATTATCGCAGACATAATCATGTGATACCTATGTTGATGGGAACCTAATCGACCACCTGTCTTACATATAAATAATAATAGTAATAATAATAACAAACACTGGGTCTTGAAGTCATTTACGGTGTCCAGAGCTTACTCTGAGTATTGATATATCTTGTAAGTTCATCGACAGTAAACATCAACACCGGTTCTCTCTATTCGGTGTTGGTCTCAGAGAATTTCCATTCGAAATGTGGCGTTGTTAACCTGCAACATCTATTTCTTCAATCCAATTTTTGCGTATAAGTGGCCCTGTTTAATACCTAGGTACAATATTGATTGATTGATTTAAAATGTTTGGGTGCGTCGGCACATCAGGCCGATACAATATTTAAGAAGCACACAGATAATGTTGCGGAACTCGTACGCCTCATTCCTGCCTCTTCCCCCGCCTCACACACACATTGCGGACGTGGCCGCTACGCCTCTGTCTTTTACATCTTTTCATATAAAGGATGCTGGTTGCGTAATGCAGAATCCTTAACGACTTTACAGGTTACAGCAAAACTTTTTTGTAATTCCGATTCCAGGTAGAGATGTAGATTCAATCCCAATTATCTAGTCTACATGAAGTATAGTTTGTAAAATTTGCTGTAGCAGTTCTATTTTGGTTTTTAACACCGCTTCTGTATCTCTTTAGATTAATTCCAGGGGTGACTTTGAACGAAGAAGGTTCGCTTAAATACACAAAGGACGCACGCACAAATGAAAAAAAGGAGGTCCTCAGTGGCAGTTAGCGGAGCGCGCTACGACGCCAGGGGTCCTGGCCTGGGCATGTTGGGTGTTATTTGTGTGTGTCCTTTCATCATTTCATCACTCATCCTCATCTTCGCGATTAGCTAAAAGTGACAGAAAAGCGAAGTAAAATAAACCAAATCGTTGATCGACAAAGATAAAACCCTGCTGAGATTCGAACGCAAGCGTAGCATCCTCCTGCCCGGTTGTAGAATAAAGACCCTGACAGAACGTGTCAGAACTTGCTCCTAGAAATATGGGATAATGACTTCCACAGGAAACGGTGGAGACGTTCATCTGTAGCAAGGTAAGCGAAGGTCAAGGAAATGGAATAAAACCAAATGAGAAGTGGATAACAGGGTCTTTTGATTGGAATCGTCTGTAGGAGCAACAGCTGAAGCTAGAGTCTTTAACCGAGCAGGGGTAAGTTTACTTTCACCCTACCTGCCATTTTCATTGCTCAGTGTGTAATTCTAATTATATTAATTACCTAAATGTTAAACTAGGTATTTGTACCTGGCCCGTTTAGGGCCGTCTCTACCACGAAGTGTTACAGTAGGGAGTGAGCAACATCCCTTGGTTTGTTCCCCGCGTTCCAAGGGTTGGGAACGCGGGGAACGCGGGGAAAAGAGTCATAACTTAGTGTTCTTGAATAGGCATGGAGACATGTTATTTTCATCCATTTCTATGACATCTTAGAATTGGTTTCCCCGCGAAAATTATTTTGTTTTAGTTTATTTTGTTGTTTTGGGGGCTTTTACGCACAGTGCGTCACTACTGTTAGTGATGGTTCATGTCGTTTTGGGACCTAGAAGAGGAGCTTGATACCACTTTGGATCGGCTTATTAATCTCGCCGAAAATGCAGGCGAGACGTGGATGGCCCACCTTGTGCCTCATTCACTCCCATCAGAAGAAGTTATTTTTTAAATAGGAGTCGCGCACGCGCGCTAGCTAATATTCCAATAGTTCATATTAATGTGACTATGGAAGCGACATCATGAGTCAAACACTTGCAGCGTTACATTTCCAATTGTTATAATAACCATTTAAGTTTTAGGTGAATGAGTGTCACATAAAGCATTACATACCCAACTGTACTGATCAGTTCACAGGTCTATATAGAAAACATAAATTGTATACCCCTATGTAGTTGTAGAGTAGTATAAAAAACCAACGTATTTTATGGTAAATTATCTGCCTTTCTCCCAAATGAGACTTGAAAGCTTTTGGTGTGGCATTTCAGTTTTCAGAAGATGGCCTTGTGACTTTGTCTCATCGAATTTCATGCCGCTCCAGTCACTCTAGATAAAGTTCAGGGAGTGCACATGTGTGTAATACAAGTTGCACCTGTAGCCTAGCGTGCCCCTGTTCGGGCGCCACTTCCTCGCAATTCCATTTAGACGTCCCAAAGGAGCGGAGAAGAATAACTGCTGCAGTTTGCAACGAATATCCACCCGCTGCAATGTAGGTTTCGAATGGAACCTCCAAACCTAAGCACTGTCCATTCTCCAAACGAAGTTCGACTATTCACTTACTTCAGCTGTATTTCTGCTGCCGGGATGACGATTGCCCAGGAGGGAGTCTATGGGGTTTGAGCCACTCCAGAAATGAGCTCGAACATACAACCGTTATCGTCACTTTTCGATTTAAACATTATAATTTTGTAACGTATATTGAAGTGCATAAATATTACAAAGGAATTTGTAATACCGCAATTTGTCCATCGCCCACCATTCCCTTTGTTTTACGCAACGCAAAGGTTCAAGAATGAAGCAAAATGCAAACGAAGCAGTTGGCAGCGTTTCCACTAGCATTAGTGCAACTACATATATTCATTAGGAATGAAAGGTAGACATTGACAATTTGAGTGCCTGCTAATATTTAATGCACAGCACTATTGAACTAACGGATGTCTTACGGTATAAATGGAATAAAATCATGGCATACGGCATACACTGGCTGGATACTTACAAATCTGAACAGTTTGAAAAGGAAAAAACTTTGTCCCTCTCCAAAATGTATAACAAGTACGCCACTAGGATTGATCGCGTCGAAGAAATGAAAGAAACTTAACGAGAAAAGTTCCATTAGGATCTATTAGCATCCCATTGTAATCGATATCTAAGAAAATCGATATACTCATTGCATTTTTTGTTAACATTCTAGAGTTATTTCTCATAATGAATACAAGAAACCACAGGTGCCCACAGGGAGGGTCAAGTAAGCTCACTTGACTCTCTCCTACGGAAATCTGAAACAATTACTTGTCTATTGTTCAAATCTTTCTTTTATTTCCATTGCATTCCTCATGTCTGTTTTCATTCTCTGCTTTATTTTCTTCACTTTGCTTTCCTTATCCTTATGTCTCAGAATGTATTTCTGTTGTTTACTGCCTGTTATTGATTTTTTTTTTTTTATATTTCCCTCCTTTTTTTGCTCCTTTACCTTTCTCTCTCTCTCTCTCTCTCTCTCTCTCTCTCCCTCCCTCTTTCCGTAAATTTAATTTCCGTTATTTTCACTCTCTCTCCTCCTCTTCTTTCTCTCTGCCCTCTGTCTCTTTTAAAAAGTTTATACTATTATTACTAAGGTCCTTTAACATGATATCACACGACTTTTTAAAATGTACCAGACTTCAGAACATAATTTTGTTATCTTAATCCCCCTTCCCTTCATATTGGATAATTTTGTGCAGGCATACATCTCAGAAATCTTTCCATTCTTTACCTTAAAAGTAATAGGAAGTGTACTTTCCATTGGGTTTGGTGGAATCGAATGTGCGTCTTAATGATTCACTCTCCGTGAATGAAATAACCACATGCGTCCATACATTTTAGCATTTTTTGCTTCTCTCGGTGGCGTCGTGGTAACGCCGTCAGCATGGAATCAAGTGGTCTCTGGTTCGCAGTGGCGTGCGATGACATTTTACATTGGGGAAGCAGATCCCGAAAAATTAAGAAAATCAAGAATTCATTGCTTCTACAAGCTCCGCCCACAAAGAAACCGAACTGACAAAAAACAACAACAACCAAACCAAATTAAAAATGAACCGTATTCTGGCAACACTGCAAAGAGCTATATCTAAACTTCCCGTCAGTGCATGTTTCAACCTGTTACAGGCAGTCGGTATCGGGGTAAGCGTGCTTCAGATGCAGGTCGTGTGCAGGCGGCGTACAAATTACGTGCACCAAGATGGAACATCGTTACAGGACAAAATACAAAAGGAAAGAGTGCCTTGAGGATTTGGTGGCAACTGCAGACCAGGACAACAAGTTCCTAAAGTTCATCGTGTCGGGAGATGAAACCTGATGTTTACAATATGACCCCGAAACAAAAAGACAGAGTGCGCAATGGAAAGGCCAGTTCTCGCCCGTAAAAAAAAGGCACGCATGTCGAAATCAAAGACAAAGGTGCTGCTGAACGCATTTTTTGATTTCCAAGGACTGATCCACCATGGATTTGTCCCTGAAAACCAAACAATCAATCAGTGGTATTAAAAGGAAGTGCCTGGTCGACTCGCTCAGAAACAGGATGAAGCAGGTTAGGAAGGACCTCTGTGATTCTGGCCAATGGTTTCTGTTACACGATAATGCTCGGCCTCATACCGCATTGTCTGTACAATAATACCTTGCTAAGCATTCAGTGACAGTGATCAATCACCCTCCATTTTCTCCGGACTTATCGCCTGCTGATTTTTGCCTTTTTCCCAAGCTCAAGATGGCTATGAAAGGGCGAAGATTTGACGAAGTCGTGGACATTAAATTAAATATTAGGCGTATTTTGCGAACACTTACTGTCAATGACTATCAACAGTGTTTCCAAGACCTGTACAAACGCTGGTCAAAGTGTATTGCCTCCTCTGGTGATTATTTTGAAGGTGATAAAGTCATTTGAAGGTAATTACTTGTTTTCTATCGTAAAAAAAAAGTTCGTTTATTTATGGGCAAACCTTGCACATGCTACATTATACTGAAAAAAAATAGCACCCTACCTGATACTGTTTCCTTAACGTCTCTAAGGGGAAAGATGAATGTCCTGGCGCAGTTGTTCATTTTTTGGAATTTCAGTTGGTCTGTTGTCAAACGTATTTAATGCAACAGACGATCGAGGATGATTGAAACAATTTTCAAGATTTTCACACCCTGCAATATTCACAAATCCACTTCGGCACCACGTAGTTCTTTCCGTAGTAAATAGTAAACAATGCCAACACTAAAGTCTTTGAAGCAAACAAACAGAAATTCACCCGCTCGAAAAACCGTAATTTTTAACCTCGCAAAACGCTTGAAAAAAGTGTGACCGCGGCCAGCGAGTTTTACCAACTCTATCTGGTGGATATGTCCATGGACATGTTAGCTGTCTTAATAGACCGAACGGTCGGAAACGTTTATCTTCACATAGAATATGTCATCCGTATGTCAGCAATCATATTTTTGTGTTTATCCTGTGTTTTGAAACTTTATAGTTTATTTATGAATATAAATTTTAACTAGCTTGGTGGATATGCTACATCGCTGACAGTATAGAGTACACTTGGGCACTTAGTCGTGCAGTTCGCAACACTGAGGACATTAGTAGACATAACCGATGGCACTCTGGCTGTCTTTCAGCCTTATCGGTTGGAAAACAAAATTTGCCTCCACACAACCTACCCTCCCATTGGATCTTTCAAGGTAACCTGTGATTTTTCGGGCCGATGGTGGCATTGCAGGTTACAGGATGGCCAGGGTGATGTTACTCAAATGTATTGTCAACACGCCGCGAGAGGGTGTTGATGGCTCCATATCAGAAAAACACGAAATTTGCAGGCTTGCAGGTTGATATTCTGTTGAGGCAACGCGGAAGAAATAATGAAAAACCAAAAGTTAAATAATTAATTTGTAACAGTTATGCTGTGTGGCCTTGCTGTACCGGAGTGCACGCGCATGCTGGTTCGGTACCCAGTAGAGTAACATAGTAGTTCCGATCCACTTTAAACTGTAGGTACATTCCTATTACCCTATCTGTGCATCAAGTGGACGACTTACAACAGAACTCAACAACAAAATTTTCACATTTGTAAGATGGTGGTCTGCATTACCACGAGCTTTCTTGCAACACGTACGCAAGAAATGCATCATGACTTTGTTTATTTGGGTGCTTCTGCTGGTAGATAAGCGGTGACTTGATACGAAATGAAACTGACAGCTGACACAGGGCTGTCAAGTCGAACTTCGAAACAAAGCATCGCCAGAGGTGAAATAATTTAACATTGCTCCAAGCGAAAATCCATATTTCCATAACATTTTTGTTCATCAAGCTAGAGGCAGGCAAACAACCGCATGGGTATTATCTGCGGCTACAAAACAAAAGCAACCGTGTTTCAAAACCATCTGGAAAGCCATTACAAGAACAGAAAAAAAAAGTGTTCCCGTCGACTGTAAACAATTTTTCGAAACAAAGTCAAACGTGCTTCGGGAGGAGTTCTAGATATTTCACATACTGTTTGCTTTCGCATTTGTCCTGTATATGTACCCCAGGTAACCATTCTGTTTCTGAACTTCAACCATAACTTTTATGTAATTGTACGAGTTCCTTCATTTTAAAGTACTCATGGGAAAAAAGTTGAAATCTGAAATTACGGTAACGTGAATTTTGTTGGTTTTCACTAATTTCGCTGACGTAAGAAATTATTGGTCAAGTTGATGACGGGGTGATTTATGGTAGGTAGCAAAAGAGGCAAAAAGTGGGGAAGGAACTGTCCCCCACGACCCATCTAATCGCCGCCACTGAACATCAAATGCTTACAAATTAAGAAAAATTAGTTTTGATTTTCACGATGAGACAAGAAAACTACTAGAAAGCTCTGCTTTACATATTGATAGGAAATTGAGTTATTCATAAATTAAACTGCAATAGATCAAAATTTGAACTGAGGGAGATTAGCGGGTTCTTTTGTTTTTGTTTTATTTAATGTTTTCATTCGCAGAAGGGATAAGGCATCAACTTCACGATAATTTTCTAAACTTTCTGGAGATTCAACAGTTATTAGCTACATTTTTGTTTGCACTACATGCAGCAAGTGTACGTGGGTTTGGTCGCTGTTGCGTTGACTACCATTAGATTACTCCTCCACGAACTCCATAAAACCTTATTATTATACTTCAGCATAAAAATGCCATGGTGTTTGTAATTTTCATATCGAGTGTGGCATCGCCAGACTGTTTTACGTAGGGATAATCATAGGAGGAGGAAATGTATTCAGGCGAGCTCTGCTTCCCGGAATTTCCTTACTGTGTCCTCTCTCTCTCTCTCTCTCTCTCTCTCTCTCTCTTTCATTGTCCCCGTTTATCTTACATTTATATTTCTACCTAACTCGCTCTCTTAATAACTCTCTCTGTTTTATCTGACTATCTCATTTTATCTTTCTTTCTAGTTTTCTCTCTCTCCCTTTTCTTATCTCTATCTCAAACCATCTCCACTTCTCTCCCCCAATTTATTTATCTCTGTATTTGCATAAGTTCGCTCTCTCTCTCTCTCTCTCTCTCTCTCTGTCTCTCTACCATAACAATTGCCGTGTTAAAATGATTAGTGGTGGTTTCTTTTTTCTTTTTCTTTTTGGGTGGGAAGAAGTGTGGAATCAAGCAATTTCAGGATGGGCCTGAGGCCACCCGGTGACAACACCCTTATGTACGTGTGCTTTATGGTCTGTAGACTTAATAAGATGCAAGATCTTACAAAAATTAACACGCTTTTGCCCCTTAGCACCTCATTGCCCGCAACCAAAACGACGCAATTGATAGCAGAACAAGGACTTCTCGTGACTCTCTCAGGTGAATGTAGACCTACAGGTACCGTACTTCCAGGATCTCCTCCAAGCAGGATGAAGAGCTTGTGCAATCAATTACCTTAATGAACCAGGGAAGGGCACCACAGCTCAGCCAATCAGAAGCAAGAGGTGCTCCGGAGGGTTCCCAGCGGAAACCCGTGACAAATCGTGTTCATCTTCTCCAGTTTCCTTACAAAGATCCCGACCACCTTCAGGATGATTAAGTTAGCAGAAAAGATATTTGGAACCGGTGACGTGCAAATATAAATTATTCAATTTACCAATGTTTCTACAATTAACTTGAAATTTACTATTCTCCCTGTGGCATTTTAACAAAATTGAGTATAAAAAGAGTCCTCGTTACTGCAATTTCTGCCCTCAGTTTCTCGCTTTTCTTCTTGTAGTAAAACTGTTCAACATTTCAGTACATATACCAAAGAACGTTATATTCTTTAACACCACTTTCAACAGATCATAAGGACTAAGATTTTGCTAGGTTGGTTATGGACACATCCGAATTAGATTATCTCCTTTTATTATCAAAAGTTTGTGTTTCGTCCTGAAATTTAAAGAGGGATCCAAACCCTTTTATTACAAAACAACAGCATTAAACCATTGGGGAGGATTCATTTGATTTGATTTTATACTTCTTATTTTCGCTTTTCTGTCACTTTTAGTTAATCGCAACAATGAGGATGAGTGATGATATGATGAAACTGTTGAAGAGAGACTCGCAAAGAACTGCCATGCTCACGCCGGGCTTCGAACCCTGGGCCCTTGGCATCGTAGCGCGCTGTGCTAACCACTTCGTCACGGAAGTCGAAAGGGTTCCTTTTCTACGAAGAGACTAAGCTTAGCAGCAGTACTGTCTTGGAATATTTTTACGGTAAGTAAAAATCTTTAATCTATATTTAACTGTTAAATGTGACACAAGTACATCATTTAAAAACTCAAATCTGCATATTCCTTTGTAACAGGAAAGCTGATCAGGATAAATAATATAACTACAGGGTATTTACAGAGAGAGACTTAGATTATGGTTAATACAGAACTATTAATCAAATTCGCATTGAACTGTATCAGTAAAGGTATCGTACATTTATTAGCAGAAAACACTACTCTATGGTCACGCAAAGGTAAGGAATCATAGATGTGTGTAAGAGAATATTATACAGATCAGCAAAGCTGAAAAATATCTTTATGACCAAACTACACACGACTGAGAGTTCATAAACCATTGACGTTAAAAAGTTACTTAAGGGCAGAATTACATTAAAACATGAATTATAGCTAGAGTTCCATCTGTTGTCAGTCATGAGCTGTTGATATTACATACTAAAACTTATTTGTTTGAATTAAAACACGTTTTTTTGGTAATTTTGACCAAATTTGGTTCTGTTTAGCCGTAACCTATTTAAACGAATGTTTGGTCGCCAGAAATTATTTTCTTGCTCATTCCACACAAACTCTTTCTTTTGTGATGATATATCAGCATATGGAAAACTGATGTACTCATGCAATGATGTAAGTTTGTAAAAAATTCTGTAATTGATCAAACGATGGAGGATACCACATTGTAAATGTTCATGGCTTTTGAACAGTGGCGTAGCAAGGGATGGGCGAAGTGGGCAACCGCCCGGGGCTTCGCACCTAAAGGGGCCTCGCGTTCCATGGGGTTGATAAGTAAAATGTAATAAATAGAAGTGAGATAGAAGTGGGAAATAAATATGGAAAAGGCTAATTTTTGTGGCAGTAAAATAAAAACATTATATTCTTATCTACTTTTAAATTCTAGTTTAACATTATAATTTTAATGAATACGTCAAATCAGGGGCGTTACACACAGGCAGGCGTAAGGTGGCCCGGAAAAAGTAAAAATTATTGTAGTATTTCTGATGTCAAGCATTTACGCAAAAATTCACGATAACTTGCTTGGATATTTTTAACCATTTAATTTTTTTCTTTAATAAAAAACGCTTTGTCTTGTCTTCTTTATCTTGACCTTGCACTCCCGATTTCAATATGTTAACAATAGCACCTCCAACTGCCACGAAGCAAGTGTGAGGCAGTTAAATGCTTGTGCTGTTTCCTTCCTTCCTACAGCAGGTTCGTACTTAGAATTCTTTTGAGGGAGGGGGCCGGGGCAGATTCGAAAATGTGGAACAAAGGGAAGATCCGAAATGTTGTTGGACTGATTGAGTTAGGTAATTTTACATCGATTTTCTAACACTTTTAACTAATCGTGACGATGAGGATGAGTGATGATATGATGAAATTAATAAATAAACACTCAAAAGGAACACCCATACCTAGCCGAGATTCGAACTCGAGACCTATGACGTCGTAGCGCACTGTGCTAACCACTCTCTTACGGTGGTCGGCGAAATGCTGTTGGGAGTAGCTATTAGATGTGACCACCTATGTTATGGTAGTATTGTAGCTAGTGATAAGTGTATAGTCGTGGAATGAAATACTTCCCTTATAAGACTTAAGACTACTGGTATTAAGACTCTACGGAGGAAGTACTTTTTCCCATGACTGTACACCCAACGGCAAAAGTAATATGTCCACTACTATTTTCATTCGGCAGTTTTCAAGAGTATGATGATTGAGGGTGGATTTATATGCACAAAAAAGCCAAAATATGCACTAAAAATCTTCAAGACAACATATTTTAAGGTTATGTACGCCTTACGCAGGAAGTAAATGTATCAGTAACTGACTGAACGCAATTATAGAAATGAAAGTATAATAAATTGCGCTATTTATGATCACCAAAAAATACTAACTTACAAATGTTTCTAGTTTCATGTAACAATATTATGATATTACACGCATTTCTTTGTCAAGAGGCTCGCTCTAAAAACTGCAATATTGCAATTATAATAATATACGCATATATTGTTGGAAAACACTATGCTCTTTCGTTGCATTAGTCAATATCCTTTTCTTTTACGTTAGCATTTCAATACACTAGACGTTATTTATCGATGTTTTCAGGTAGCAGACTCTTGCGGTTGTCAGAAAGTAAGTCCTTGTATTTTGAAAAGTTCTTTCCATTTCACAAGATGCCACTGGACAGTATTTGTTCGTTTCATTTCTTGTGTTGATATCCTAATGTAAAATATAATCTTCTGTATTCAGAATTTTCATCTAAATAAATAAATAAATTTCGGTTGTGGAATACCCAGGCAAATCCTGGTCAGGTTCCCACTGCAACACCGAATTCACCCGTCGCAGGAACTGCAAACCTGCGTTTCTGGAAGCTATTGCTAACTGCTTCTCCAATTCAGCTTCCCCAACTTCTCTGGTATTATTTTGAGTAATGTCGAAAAGAGATTGTATGGACAAAGGAACAAAAAAAATAATCTTAGTCCGTTCAAAACTATTAACGAAATTTTACCACATTTTTTATACTTCATTTTAGATTCAAATTAACTGCATTTTGATTCAAATTAACAACACAATCATAAATTGCACATGGTACAACTACAGACAGACCACAATGGTCTGGATGGCCTAGTGCGGGGATTCAACCTGCAAACACTCCGAATGTGAATCCATAACCTTAACCGTCAATTCAAAGAAAGAAATGCTAGATTGGTACATTTAACGTGCGGTTCTGGTGGAGATAGAATTCGCACAGAGATAAATGTATTGTAGACAGATATTGAACTCAGTCAGCAAACCGTCTGCACTATGAATCTGTGGTTCGCACCTACCGTAACATGGGAGTCGAACAAACGCTATTTGTCGCTAGAGATATAATGGAAAATAATGCACAACGATAGACCCATGAATAAGAAAAGCATAATTTTTTTAACATAAATTGTGTTGCAGATTATATACCAGATATAACTGTGACAATTTTCCTTATCAAAACCAGGGACCGTATTATACGCCCATGAAAATGGCATTAAATGTGTTAATAAGTACACAAATACCACGGAAGCTATCTCAGTTTCTATAGGACTGCCACGTTTCTTCTTCCAATCACTTTAATAGTAAAAGTAGCACTTCAAAAACTACTTTCGTGAAGAAAATGACCTAAAAATCATTTTCAATCCTCACCAGTATGTTGTTTGAATATTTAGCTGCAATCCATCGACTAATATAATCGCAAAAAGTTATTGTAATTTTTATTATGTATAATTTAAGGATAAAATACGCTCATAGTGCATATCTTCATCATCTGATCATCATTCCCTAATTTCTACTCTCTTGTTATTTTGTACACAAATAACACGATGATCCTTCACTAGGTTAAACAGCAGCATTGTTTGCAAAAATTAACATATGTTTATGAAATCACAGTGTCCAGGCCTACACAGGCATCAAATGCTTTCTGTTACTCAAAATGAAAGCTCTGCTTGAGCATAGTAAATTTACATTGCGGCACATTTCCATCTGATAGGTCGTTGGTTGATGAGAGATTAGTTTTCTCAATATTTGCAACCAGACCACCTGCAACGTTATGAGATGAGTTTTGGACCAGACAAAAGTAGGCTATTTTTTAATGCTGACACAAAGAACGGGGAAAATGAGGCAGACAAACTTGAAACGAACAATTACATGAAAATTACTCCCAATATATGCAAATTATATGCCCATTAAGCTAAACCAACGTCCCAAATATCCATTTATCTTCTATATACTTATATATATATATATATATATATATATATATATATATATATATATATATATATATATATATATATATATATACCAGGTGGTTATAATTAAAGTGACGGTGTTCAGAGTGGTACAGCACGGGCTGTAATGAGAGTAGCAGTCTGAAACTTCGTAGATATGCTAATGAAGCAATGCGCTCGCGAATTATGCAAAAAAAAAAAAAAATATATATAGTTCCAATTCTCGCCACCAGGGTAAAAAATGGCGCTGTAAGCAGTCAAAACGTGGAATTTTCCGTAACTCTGACGTCAAAGTCGGTGACATTGCCTAACCATTGTGTGAGCTCCCTGGTTGTTGTTGGTGACGCTTGTTGCTTTTTTTTTCCTTTAGTGATGTGAATGTTCGCCGAACATTAAAAGTTTGATTTTCCCGTGTAAAAAGCAATGGCTATTGCGAAGAAAGACCGTGCACTGCTAGTGAAGTTGTTTTACCAGAATGGGAGCAATAGTAACGCTGCACTGCGGAAATATCGCCAACAGAAAGGGCTGAGAAGAGGGCCCATGTCAATTAATGGGCTTTGAAGATGATGATGAAATTCGAGGAAACAGGTGAATTGGGTGTTGCACCAGGGAGAGGAAGGCGGCCCATCCCCGTGGAAGTTGTGGACGAAGTTGCTGTAGCTGTACTGACCGTGCAGCACATGCCTCAACTTCTGCAACCAGTGCTAGAGCTGTGCCACGTGAATTGTCACTCCCCTGGTTAACAGTTCGCAAGGTATTGCGGTGCATTTTACACTGGTATCCCTACAAGATTCAAATTGTGCACCAATTGAAACCCCAAGATATTCCACAACGCCGTGAGTTTGCCCATCGGTTTTTGGCACGCATGGAAGTGGATGACATGTGGCCGGGGAATATTCTGTGGACTGACGAGGCGCATTTTACTCTGGTCGGTACAGTGAATACTCAGAACTGTCGCATATGGGGTTCCACTCGTCCACATGTTGTGCAGGAACAACCATTGCACTCAGTTTACGTGACTGCATGGTGTGGGTTCACTAGCTCCTTCATTCTTGGTCCGTTTTTCTTTGAGGAGATGACACCTCGAGGGCCTGTTAGGTGTACAGTGACATCTGCACGTTATAGGGACCTCCTTGTGCAACACGTGATTCCAGCTTTGCAAGAACGGAACTGTGAACACACCACCATTTTCATGCAAGATGGGGAAACACCACATGTCGCTCGCTACGTGAAAGATTTGCTGCGAGAAACCTTCACTAATGACCGCATCATCTCTAGGCAGTTTCCAGATGATTGGCCTTCCAGATCCCCCGACCTTAATCCATGTGACTTCTGGCTGTGGGGATATTTAAAAGATCGTGTCTATCAGGGACATGTCCGGTCTCTGCCTGATCTGAAGGCTAGCCTACAACGACATGTCGCTCAGATTTCACCAGACATGCTGCGAGCAACCGTCGACCATGCCGTGTTACGAATGCAGCATGTTGCTGAATTGGGAGGCCATATTGAACAGTTCTTGTAACCATAGTTCCTAATAAACATGCCAGAGCCATTGTTCTCATGTGTTTGATCTTTCCTGCCTTTTTCCTGTAACTATACCACGTTTTGACTGCTTACAGCGCCATTTTTTACCCTGGTGGCGAGAATTGGAACTATTTTTTTTTTGCATAATTCGCGAGCGCATTGCTTCATTAGCATATCTACGAAGTTTCAGACTGCTACTCTCATTACAGCCCGTGCTGTACCACTCTGAACACCGTCACTTTAATTATAACCACCTTGTATATATATATATATATATATATATATATATATATATATATATATATATATATATATATATATATATATATATATATGGATGTATGTGTGTATATGTGTGTGTATGTGTGTGTGTTTGTTTGTTCCGGCATAACTCTCGAACGCCTGGAGTGATTTCAACCAAACTTGGTACACGTATCACTTGCAATCTCGAAAGAAATACTGTGGAGGTAAGAAGGCACCCCTAGGGGTGGGGGTAAGAAGGGGTGACATGTAAATATAATCGAAAACGGCCGATATTAGGGTCAAATGCATAGTTTTTGGAGTCTCCAAGCTAATTGGTGACATTCACGATGACCAAACTTGGTACACATATGACTTACAATCTGGAAAGAAATACTGTAGTGGTAAGACACCCCTGGTACCCCTAGGGGTGGGAGTGGGAAGGGGGTGACATGTAAAAATAATCGAAAACGACCGATATTAGTGTGGAATCCATAGTTGTCGGGGTCGCTAAGATGAATAATGACACTCCCAATGCCGTTCAACTCCAAGACACCCCTGCCTCCCCAGCGGTGGGTGTGGGAAGGGGGCGACATGTAAAACGACCGATATTAGTGTGGAATCCATAGTTTTCGGGGTCGATAAGATGAATAGTGACACTCCCAATGCCGTTCAACTCCAAGACACCCTTGGCACTCCTAGGGCTGGGGGTGGGAAGGGGGTGATATGTAAAAATAATCTAAATCGACCGATATTAGTCTGGAATCCATAGTTGCCCAATGCCGTTCAACTCCAAGTTCATTTTACACTATAGTTAGAATTCATTATTTTCCTGTCTAATAGAAGATTGGTATAAATAAATACCCGGGCAACGCCGGGCAATCAGCTAGTATGCACTATAAAACTTTACGAGAGTAATCGACGTCCAGGGCAATGGATAAATTCATTGAGAGCATGTGAATCTTCCTTAAGAAAAAACAAAACATGCAAATATGCAAAAATCCGGCCTCTAGCTGATGATGATGGGTTGAAATGAAAAGGACACTAAGCAGATGTCAACATTAGCTTTGCATCAACAGAATTCCATCCCATAAAACAACACAAGATGCTGAATAAAAACAGAATGAAAATAGTGATGAACAATTTGCCCACTATTATCTTTGTTATTGGCTGTACAATTGAAGAGTTGCAATGTTATGGTCCAAAGTGACGGGGGAAAAAAACGAATGCAGGTTAGACTCTCCTGGGGGAAGGTAACTTTTCACCTGATTCGGCCCGTGTATGGGGCACTCACCATCGTGAAGAAATTGGGGAGCTACGAATGAGTAGCGTAACCCGGTCATGGAAACCTACAATGACTGGGGGTTCATCGTGCTTACCACACGTTACCCTGTAACTGTTTGGATGATCTCCCACGTCGGGGATGTGAGTGAGGTGAGGCCGGCAGTCAGTGGGTAGGCCCGGGCACTCAATGGGCTGTTGCGCCACGGGTTAGAACATGTGTAAATGTGTTTTATATATATATATATATATATATATATATATATATATATATATATATATATATATATTCATTCATTCATTGTTTTCTGCCTAATTGGCAGGTTTTTCACTTCAATCTCCAGCTTTCCCTATTCTCCGCCTTACGCTTCGTAATAGCATACGACCCAGTTAATTTAATATCATCCATAAGCTGATATCTCTTTCTTCCACGGACTTTTCTTCCTTCAACCATTCCCTCCAAGACATCTCTTAGCAGGCAGTTCCTTCTTAGACAGTATCCTAACCAGTTTCTTTTCCTCTTCTTGATGGTCTCCAGTATAGATCTTTTTTCACCAACTCTTTTCAGTACGGCTTCGTTTCTTACCTTGTCCGTCTATTTTACACGCTCCATTTTTCGCCATGTCCACATTTCAACAGCTTCGAGTCGTTTCTCTTCATTTCTTCTCAACGTCCAGGTTTCTGCACCATATAGTGCTACACTCCACACAAAACATTTTACTAATCTCTTCCTATATATATAACGAAACATTTTCGCAACACGACTGAAGTTTGAAAAAGACGGGACAGGAATTAAAAATAATGGACTGTCCCGACAAAATCGTGATGTCTTTTTGACTAGTATCAATGGTTATAAAACAAAAATTACTCAAGGTTTCAGACTGAAGACTTCTGGAGCCTGCCCCTCTTCCCAAATAACCCATTCATATATGCAAGGAGGAAATAGAAATACTCGCACAATCTGAAAAATCGTCAATGTTATTTTCGTAGGTTTTTATATCTTTACATTATCATATTTCATAGTTCGAGGAGGGAAGGTATGGCTCCCATGGCTCCTCCCCCGTGTAAGGGCCTATCATAGAGCTTCAGATTTCAGCTCCCGGAAAACAGAAATACATTTTTAGGTTGAGTGAAATTATTAAATATCATTTTCGTCAGTACTTTATTAACTATTATTATCTAAATATGATAAATTGCAAACGTATCCATGAAGATCTTGTATCGATTCACATTGAGATTTCAAATTTAAAGAACTTATGGGAGACCCAGATCCTCGCGATATGTTGCTACGCCACTGCTTTTGAAAAATTAATCCTGATGCTTTCGGAAACTCAACTTTCTACCTACGCATACTTTTTGAAACATCATAAAAGCGAGTAACGAAACGAAAGACAAACAAACGTTAGATACAGCTTCCACTTTTGTGTGCATACTGTAAAAAGGAATCTCTGATGAGTACTGATACAGTTTCAAAACAAGGCAAAAAAACGTGTCTACCTATGTTTCACCAAATAATGTGAAACGTTATATAACCATTCCGGAAGTATACTTCCTCGCCAGTTACTATCAAGTATTGTCATAAACAGAAGTGCGATGGAGTTCAAATATAATGCATAAATAAATAGTGCACACTGAAATCTGAGTCAGTCACACCGCTTCGCATACTATGCATGGACCTCCTCTTTTATGTCAACCAATAACATACACCCTAGATAGTTATGCAGCATGCCATTTCCTTCTGTGTTTCTGGTTATATAGCAATACAAATTACGTGATGGATTTAAATTCAAAAGTTCAATTTCCTATTTTGTTTTACGCCTGAGTTCCAACCTAATTTGACCATGGCCCAACAATAATTTGCTAATCAACGGACCTTAGAAATAGAACGCGTTGAAGGCAGTTGTTTGCCAAATTATGATGTATTTGCAAAGTACACAAACTGTCACCAACAAAATTGATCTGCTGAAAGCTGGAGAAAAGCAAACCGACAATTCGAGGTGGGTAAACATTCGTTCACAATCCTCAGTTTTAACAAAATCTTCAGCTCAACTACAACAGCATTGAAATAAAATACAAATTGCAAAGTGGGAACTTTAATTTCCATAGAGACAACAATTAATTTTGTTTCTGAGAAAAGGATATTAATTTCAAGCAATTTTCATAAATTTACATCTAGATTTCTTCGTTAAGTTATTCAGAAAATGAAATATCAAAAGCGGGAAAATGAAATAAAATACAAAGTGAATTTCCAGTGCATAAGATTGTTCCTTTGTTGTGTTTAAAACACAGCATTATTAATTTCAGATGATGGACTGACATGTAATTCGCCGGTATCAATGTCAGGGTGGTCAGCGCAACACACTACAAAGCCAGAGGCCCGAGGTTCGAAGCCTTGTTAAGCAAAGATATTTAGTTGTGTTTGTCCCGTCGTTCATTTCAAATGAACGCCATTCATACTCAATACAGCGATTAATTCAAGTGGTAGAAAAGCGACACAAAATAACCGAAATAGAAGAAAGTAATAACACGTAATTTAAGAACGTAAATGATCAAAAAAGCGAAATAACTCGCGTTGAATTTCCTACTTACTATCTCGTCTTAGCGGGATCCGGGTTCGAATTCTGACCCCAGGCGCGACTGCTTCTTTGCAAGTGTTCATTCATTAATTTCAATTAACCATGATTCATCTTCATCGTTGCTATTAGCCAAATAAGACGAAAAATTAACTACATAAGAAAAAGAAAAAAAACACGACACACACATGGCTGCCGTGACTTTTGCTGTAACCCTCGTATATCGAGAGAGAGAGAGTGAGTGAGTGTGTGTGTGTGTGTGTGTGTGGGGTGTGTGTGTGTGTGTGTGTGTGTGTGTGTGTGTGAGAGAGAGAGAGAGAGAGAGAGAGAGAGAGAGAGAGAGAAGGAGAGAGAACTAATATCAATCGTGACAACTATTTCTCTCAGATCTTCCACATGAAATGAACGCGAAAATGAACACTCCTAGAAAAAGTATTAACCTTAACACTTCTACTTTTCCCCGTGTAGGTGACATTTTCAAGTCCCTATAAAACTGTTTTCTTACTTCAATCGAACACTAGCTCATGAAAAATAACACATTAAAAAGCACGTTCAAGTGTGACATCTTCAAAAAATGGAAGAAAAAATGCCGTTGACGCCTTCTCCTGTGGACTCCTCGCATGCGTTTTAAATCGAGATGGTTCGTCGATTGATTGTTTATAGTCAAATGTATGTGTCAGCACTGAGGGCACTTGCATCCTTCGCCTAGCACGAGGACATAGTTGCCGGCCTCCGTGGCAGAGTTAGCACATCGCGCTACGACACCAGGGCATGGAGTGTGTCCATTAATCAATTTCATCACAACATGACTCATCTCCATCTTCGCAACTAGCTAAACGTGGCAGAAAAGCGAAGTAATATAAACCAAATCAAGACGAGGACATAAACCAGTTATCAAAAACACAACTTAAACAACAAACATTCTGGCTGCAATAATAATTATGGAGTGAACAAACAACACATCTAAGAACTAAAATGACTGTGTCACTGATAAGAGCTGAGGATGGGTGGCAAGCAGATGGGAAAGATAAACGCCAGAGCCTCCTTAGACTGCAAGAATGCAGCTTCAATATACACTGGAACTGGTTTAGCCGGTACATCTTCCCCAGTGACCACCGTTCGAGTACAAGCAAGCATAATCACAGACTCGCTGACTCACCTCTGCTCTGCCAGACGAGACTCTTCCAGTATTCCACGATGCTCCGCGCACTGAGGGTTGCAGCCATTCCGTGGGAAACATTAAGAAACAATCACAGCGGACAACCGTAGAGAACTACCATCGCAACGCCCGACACTGTACCCGCGCACTCGACCGGCAGACTCTCGCCTTGGCACTGCCAGCTGGGACGTAAAAGCGTCCCTAGGAAGCCCCTCGCAAATAAACATGTGTTTATCCCTCCCTCTCTCTCCCTCCCCAAACGCCTCACCTAGTCGTTACGTAACCATGCGTCGTCATCGCGTCAAGAGGCAGTCCGTCTGCATCGACTTTTGTTAAGGGGAGCCTACGTTCACAGCTTCGGAAAAATGTGCTCGCAGCTCGGCTACAAAGAACGTAACTTATTTTTCTTTCTATTTCGATTATGTTACAACGCTTTACTTCTCCGCGGCCATCAGGGAGATTCAGGCCCGTAGGAGGGGTAGGCTAGGGAGCTGAAGCCTAGGGCGGCATTCAAAGCATTTATTTTAAATCAGTGTGCGAATTAAGCTTTTTGCTTTGGAGGGGGGTGCTCACTCAATGCCGTATTTGTGATTTGATATCGGGGGGGGTAGTTTTATTTGAATGTAAATTTGCATATGTTACCAGTTAAATTACGTACTATTTCACACTAAGCAAAACAATAAAATTAAAGATGTAGTAAAGAATAGCCATCTTCCAGTAATATTAGTTAGAGAAACAAAATTTTTAGGAGTTACTATAAATGAAAATCTAAATTGGTCAAACCACGTAAAAATACTTGTTAAAAAACTAAATTCCAAAATATTTGCACTGAGGATATTAAAACAAACACTTCGAACAAATTCACTAATTCAGGTATATTATGCAATGTTTCATTCACTAATAAATTATGCAATAGAATTTTGGGGGAACTCACCCGCAAGTTTAGAAACATTTAGAAAACAAAAGCAAGCCATTAGGATTAAAGCAGGTATAAAGCCAAGGGAAAAGTGCAAAACGTTGTTTAAGAAGTAACCCTCCCTTCACTGTACATATATGGAATGTCATTATATGCGAGAAAAAATATTGCGCTGCGAAGTTCAATAGAACACACATATAACACCCGAAATAAACAGCTCTTAAAGCCTTACTTCACCAAGCTAACATTAGTTCAAGAGGGACCCCAACAGATGGCAATTAAAATATTTAACCATTTACCAAATCCAAATGATATAAAAGCAGAAAGTATGACAAGTTTCAAAAACAAATTAAATAAACTATTAGTTAATAAGGAATATTATAGCGTTAGTGAATATCTAGATTGTAAATTATAGAAATTTTGTAGTTGTATATTTTTTTATATGAACTGTACTGAACCCTCCAAATACCAATGTATATGGTTTATATGGAGTAATAACATTGAAATTGTAATTAATAATCTCTACTATTGCCTGCCAGTTCTAAGTACCTAGGACATTAAATCTTATGATAACATTTAGACGTAATTTTGAAACCGTTTATTTACATTCTAAAAAAAACCAAAACCTATACACAAAAAGAACTACCGAACTAGGAAAACCGAGAAAACTTGGCCAAATATCTATTGCGCGTTCAACTTCATGACGGCGTTAACGAAATCAACTCTTCTTGCCGTGGCGGTATAGGCTTTCGTAGTTTATTTGACAATGGACAGAACAACGGCGTTACTCTGGGAGCTTTTTCGTTAAACTTCTGCACCCGACGACAATAAACAAATAAACAATGAGCTATTTAAAAATAAAACTTCAGACGTGAAGTACAATGCAATTGTTTCAAAGCTTAACTGCTTTCCGAATCATTTTTAGTAGTGTTTGGTCCGTAGTTAGAAATGGCATACTATATGCTTTCAATTCAATTTTCTTTGAAGGGGATAAAAATATCCCTGGCAGGGATTAAAATATTTTTCTAATGCCGGGGATAAAAATAATTGTGGGGGTGTGGAATTCCGGCATCCCCCCGTTAATTCTCACAATGTTTTAAATACGAGGGTGGATTGAAAAGTTCGTGGCCTGACCTAGAAAATGAGAAGATATTTGGATAAGTTATGTTTTATTTTTCCACGTAATCCCCCTCGAGGGAGATACATTTACGCCACCTCTCCAGTAACGCTGCTATACCACTTTTAAAAAATGATTCCTCAAGGTCTGCAAAATACCCCAAGTACAGCACTTTTCACCTCTTCATCCGAAGAAAATCGCTGACCCCCAAAAACTTTTTCAGGTTTCCAAACAGGTGAAAGTCCGAGGGGGCCAGATCAGGCAAATAGGATGGGTGCGGCAACAGTTCGAACCCACAGGAATGAATTTCTGCCATGGATGCAAGGGACGTGTGAATGCGAGCATTATCCTGGTGAAACAACACCTTTCTTCGCAGCATTCCTGGCCTCTTAATTTTAATTTCCTCGCGTAAACGTCGCAGCAGGGTGCAGTAGTATTCAGAATTGATAGTCTTTCCTTTTTCCAAGAAATTGATTAAGATAACGCCCCTAGCATCCCAGAATATTGATGCCATAACCTTGTTTGCCGACAAAACCTGTTTGGCTTTCTTTGGGGTAGGAGATCCTTGTCGTTTCCATTGCTTTGATTGTTGTTTTGATTCCGGTGTATGATGGTGCACCCATGTCCCGTCCATAGTCACAAATCTGCCAATAAACTCTTCCGGATCACTTTCAAACAGTTCCAAACAATCACGGGAAAGGGTGAGTCGAGTGCGTTTGTGTTCAACTGAAAGCAACTTGGGAACCCATCTCGCAGACACCTTACAAAACCCTAAATTGTTCACGATAATGTTTTGTGCTCGCTCATAGGAAATACCCACAGTCTCGGCTATCTCACGGATTTTGATTCTGCGGTCACTCAAAATCAGGTCACAAATTTTATTGACATTTTCTGTTGTGGTCGACGTTGCAGGCCTGCCACTGCGGGGGGCATCTTCAATGCTGTTTCTTCCACGCTTAAATTCAGCCACCCACTTTTTCACCATGGAATACGAGGGCGCGGAGCCTCCAAGCGTCTCTACCATGTCCGTATGAATTTGCTGTGGTGTTAAGCCCTTTTTATGCAGGTACTTAATGACAGCGCGATGCTCTATATTCTCCATGTCACAAATTTCCGTCACTTCTGCCCACTAAAAATCCTCACCTGAAACAATAGAGCAATGAAATGAAATGAAATTTTTCACAGTGACTACCAAAGGATATAGCTATACAACTAATGTATGAAACTTAAAATTAAAAGCTTCCTTCCTACTCAGGCCACGAACTTTTCAATCCGCCCTCGTACAACGAAGTCGGAATATGCGACGGGAATTTTACACTTGGCAGAGATAATGGGAGAAGGAAAACATACAAGGTGTTACTCGACCTTTGTTCCCATTGAAGATTTTCAAGTGATGAAGTGAACCCAAGATACTTCCTTTGATGAAAATAGATGTCGCCATTTAACTTGTCATAATTATTATTCTTAATCTTTTTGTTATTTTACTTGTAGACTTATGTTCTGGTAACATACTGCTGGAATTTTCTGTTTCCCAAAGAAGTAGTAATAGAACTTTTAAAAATGTTCTTCAGACGCTATGACATAACTGAAATTATCTTAAATGTGCTAAACTTTTCTTAAAATCAGAAATACAAACTACGAATCATTAATTATAACCTACAGTTATATTATTTTTAATTATTTTCTTTTTTTCCTCATTTCAAGATTTGTAGGATGTAAATATCGCAAACCATGGCATAAGAAGAAAATGCAGCTACGGGTCTGAGTTGAATGATGCACTGAAGGAATGGATGATGAAACAAACACAATATATCTACGTCTTACTGAAAGTTTGAATTTGGGACGTCTGCAGCCATGGCTTCTTAGCACGTTACGCTGTCCACTACGCCATGGGAACTGGTGAAAACGTAACTAAATTGTTTTAGTGGCATAGACGTGATACAAAACTCTCTGTTTATGTAGAATTTAAGCGAAAAAAGCACGTTCGACCAGCACTTCCGTTTCTGGCATAGTGTGCCGTTGTTCTTGAGTTTTGATCCCCTGCGTGTCAACAGTTCGTCCATTTTCATTTATTTTCATTTTTCAACGTAGATAGGATTTGACGAAACGGAATAGTGAAGAGGATGGAATGTGCTACTGGATGGGCGAGGGTAGTATATCCCACAGTAAATGGTCTTACCTAATCCTCTGCTAACCCAAATAACGTAGAATTGGAATTTTCAAACGCTAATTATGTTTAAGACTGTTAATCGCTTAATAAATATAAGAAAGAGGGAGACACACATAAAGGCAGAGAAAGAGAGAGAGAACAGAAGAACCAGAAAGGAAATAAGAGAGATACATGAGAGAAATACAAAGACATAGGAAGAAAGAGAGAATAATTGAAATAGACAGAGGAAATGCAGAGACTACTAGTGAGGAGTTCGGCCCACGAAATGTCTTCGAAATTTTAATGCTAATAACGTAACAAGCAAATTAAGTTTTTAGTCCTTTATGTTTTAAAATTTAAATCACAAGGCTCTCTATTTCTTGCCTACAGATGGAGAAGTGCTATATAAATAGCTGACTGCACTATGTCCTACTGAAAGCCTTCTTAAACTTTCAACCCACACCACTAATAAGAATACAATTCGGGAAATCCACCTGCTATCATGCAAAGTGGTTTGTCACAGTCAGATTTATCGTCGACCTGCCTCATCATTATTATTATTCTAATAATTAGCCGTGAAAAATGTGTTTAATCAAGGTGTTGAGTGTTTTTATTTGTATGTATATATATTTGATCTGCCAAGCCAACGGGACAAAGAAAGGAAGTCTGACGGGCGAGCACCATAAAGGTCACGTTTTGCGTCTGAAACTTAGGAAATTCGACCTTAACGACAACCATTCAAATATCTCGGGTTCGAGCAGCCGGACTGAAGTGAAACTTTTACCAGCGCAGCAACATGTATGCAAGGACGGATGTGTGGAGATTCGTCGCAATCAAGCAAGAATTACGGATGCCAGATCGAATTGGTTATAATCGATCAGTTTATGGGCACAGATTGCAGTTGAGCTGTCGGCGCCGGGCTGGTCCGCACTTAATCCGAACGTACCATACCAGAGCACGCTCTGTCCAGGCTGGGAGACAATGGAGCGAAGAGAAATGACCTCTAGGAAAGCGTAACTTCAACGACCGCCAAGCGTCCTTTTTCAAAATCCGCATAAAACGAAAGGACCCGCCATTTCGACACACAGTTTTACCGCGAGTTCCAAGGAGAACACATCCCCGCGCTCCGAACGTTGAGACTACCATTGTGCCCACTAGTCGTGTGTTGTTACCTTTTGGTGAGGACGAGCGGAAGTGCGCCAGCCTACGATAGTCGTCCAAGCGAGTTTGTGAGGAGTGGCTGTAAGCGAGATTTTGTCCTTGTCGTGAAGTGAAACGCTCATAAGCATGGCCGGCTAACGGTAGAAGAGAGGAGGAGGGCCACCCTGCCAGACGAGACACCACGACGAATGCCTACATCATGCCGAAAACCCGAGCTACGCCGCCTGATGCCTATCTGCCGCCACAGAGAGGGAAAGAGATGTCGAACGCTGCCATATCGACGTCCCGACGCTTGAGATCGTCCGACGGTGATGGAGAAGACGCCGACGACCCATGAACTACCGCCCGCCGCTCGCCGCCCAGATGCGACGTCCGAATCACGCCTAACAACGGAGATGCTCACCGACCCCGAGAGGAAGAGACGCCGAGGCCCTTGACGTTCCCCGAGCGACGCCGACAACCCATCGTCACTGATCCGCCGAGGAACCAGATGCATGAACGCTCTTCACCTTCTCGTCGTCGCGATCGAAGAAGAATAGGAAAACCTTTCGTGTGCATACTAAGTGATTTCAATCGCCTGCGAAGACACCAGGATGCGCCGTGGAACCAGAGAGATGGTAACGTATTCATCTGTATGAACGTCAACACGTACCGGCTCGTTTGATATTTAGAGAATGCCCTAGAAATTCGTCGATGTTTTGAAAACGCCCACGCAACTCGACACTTCGTATCAGACTCCTGTTGCGCTTAATTTTGTATTTAATTGTCTCAGGTCAATTTTACTCATTTCTTGTGATTTTTAATCTTCTTAAGTTCACTGTTGATTGTGCTCCTTTTGTATTTGATTGAAGTGCGTACTGCTAGAGTAAAGCGCCGCCCGCTTAATTCTTTTATCTATTTGAGTTTTGTTCAGTTTAATATGTGTCAGCGCTGTGTCGCTGCTAGCTACGTCAGGTCGCGTATGTGATTATGGTTAAAGTATTTGCCTGGTAATATTAATTGCTCGTCGCGGCGAAGTGTTGAAGTCCCGCCCGCTAGAGAGTATATGTTTGCGTCACTCAACGGAGGTTATTGTATGTTTAGGACCACGTGAGGTCAAGTAAAAGGAAAAACGTCCGCCCACGTGAGCGTAATTGCTGTTGAGATGCTTTGTTTATTCTGGACAAATAATGTATTGTCACCGCACCGACCTATTTTTAGAGGTAAACTTAAGTAAGGGCCGGCTAGTGATTTGAAGTAGCACTGGAGCAAATTCACAAATGACCTGATTAAACAAAAGTCTATGTATACGTAAATGCGAATGCAATAATTAGGGCTCGTCGTAAAAAACCTGTGCATTTTATGTATTATTTTTGTTGATGACCCCGTAGGCTGGATCTGTGAGAGAATGTGTGAATGCAAGAGTGGAGACCTGTACTAAATTGATTTTTTGTTATGAATTTAATATACTTTTTATTTTTTATGTTAATTTGGGCAATATCATTTCATACGTATGTCGCTACCCGTGATTTTCAGGTATGCAGCTAGCCGCTTCCCGGCTACAGGTAAAAGTCTACTAATTGAAAGTATATGTGTTTTTGTTTGATATGGCTAATCGCTATGCGCTGTTGGTCACCGTCCCTATACACGAACTCAACCTGGACCGTTAAGCACTTTCACTTGTCCGAGGGAGATTTTGCGGCCTCTATCTAGGTAGTGGTAGTTTTTGTTTTCCCGGGCAAGGGAGGGCGTTACAGGTTTTGCCTTTCAAGTAATAAACAGATTGTCATCAGTCATTTCAAATTATTTCAAAATATTATGTGGACCTCAACAAAGATGAAATTCGTTTTATGCATATGCAGGCATGCAAACGAATAGAAGACTCAACTACATGCCTCATTCAATCCGCACAGACTATAACTGCCTATATAAGTTATAGAGCAATAAGGGTAAAATATAATTTGGTCGTTCCAAGCTCCCATGCTCAATCGTTTATCGCATAACTTATCTGTAGGCTTGCCCTTCAACATGTCACGTCAATAAAACGACGCCAAGAACTCCCAAGTGACTTGCCTAACCTAATCAAGTAAGCATGCAAGAGTGGTTTTACAACTGGTCGTAATTTTCACACGCAAAATAAGAATGTAAGTATTTAAAGTATTTAAGTAGAAAGAGAAGGTAATATCCGTGTAGGTTGCTGAACGTCCGATACAGCACGTTAAGTGTTTGACTCAGGCCTCATTACAGATGTTCCCACGTTCGAATCCTGGCATGGGTGTTCCGTCGTGACTTCCTTCATCAATCTCATGTAAATATCACTCATTTTCATCGTTACTACTATCCTTAACCCCAGAACGGACGGGCTGGGTCTGTGAGACCCAAGTGATAATATTTCTCTGAATCCCCGATAAAGTTTTCAACATACTGTACTGTCGCTCTCGGTACCTATGATCTACATTCTGTAGGTGTCACTGTATCATCGAGACAAGTATTGCATCAGACATTCTGCAAAACGTGCTCAAACTCTGCCCGGGCCTAGGAGACCCAGCTCGTCCACTCGCAAAAGTTTTTTTTGTGAGTTTTGCGAAATCGACGTTGTTCTCAGCTCATTTGTTTCGTACGTTTTGTTAGCGGTATTTTGAAAACATTGCGTGCTGTAATCGGTGTTTACGAGATACGTTTTCTTCACAATGGCGAGTCACCTTACAGATGAAGAAATTGATGAACTTTTGGAGAGTGACTTCTGGTGAAAGAAAAAGAGTAACGTAAGCGGACGGGTTGGGTCTCAAAGACCCAAAACGAAATTTTCGGTTCAGAGGTACTAAAAACTTTATTTTATTACAACATACATTCTAAAACAATATTATGCTCTATATTATATACTTGTAGTGTTAAAATTGAAATAAAGTTTTTTATAACCTCTGAACAGAAAATTTCACTTTGGGTCTGAGAGACCTAACCCGTCCGCTTACGTTACTTTTTTCACCCGTCCGTTCTAGGGTTAAGACTCGGCTGAACCTTTGGCCCGCACCAGGGCAACTATTTTCAAATATCCCTCTCCATTCGAGAAACCACTATGATATTCAAAAATCTGAAATATTACATCTGCTTAGGATTCCTTTTAGAGCATCCACGTGAATCCTCATGTGATTTCCTTTCGCCATGCTCAATAGTTTTGTTTCTACATAAATCTGTTAAACTATTGATAATATCTAGACAAAAGCAAACGACACGAATATTCACGTGAATGCTCTAGAAGGAAATCTTAGCCAATGTAATTGGTTCAGTCAAGTCTTAAGAGGGATAAAAGTGACGTAAAATAAGAAAACTACATCAATAACAATCAGGTATCAATGGAATATATAGGCGTACATATTTCACTTTGTCAAGTAATACTTTCGTCCTGCTTGAAACCGTGCAAGTAATAGGCAACGTGACATAACCTCAGACAACGTAATACTCGCGCCGTGGGGCCGTGTAATAGTCACGACCCAAATTGAAAAAGTGGTCACCGCCAGCCGAATGTCGTTGATCCGACGATCAATACCGCTGCACACGCGCGCCGAGGCTGCAGGGCCACGAGAAATTTGGCAGCGAAAGAGGGCCAGGAGTGCCTCGGGCGTCGAGGGACTCCAGGGATAAGGATATTGCGAGATTACGCCGGACTCCAATCTACCCAGGCTTCTTCCGGGACTAATTACGGACATAATTAGATGAAGCATCTTCATAAACTGGAAAGTATTGTTTGCAGGAATGTAGGCACGAATTTTTAAACCTTCGATTGAAAAAAAAAAGAGCAGTGTGCTGGAAAAATGTAAGACGAAAATAATACCGAAATAACTTGGAATGTAGTTGTCGCTATGTGAATCATATTATGATTACTGTATTCATAAAGACATTAATTTTGCCAGAACATTATCGAACATACTTAATAAATTCAATTGTTTTGCAAAAATTTTAATTATTTTTCTAGAAAAATTAAATTAACTTTGTTGCATATATGTAAATAAATTAGTAAGAACAGGCCATAAACTACACCTTCTTTTGCGACGATTTAATGCGATAATAACAACAGGAAACCTTGCTATTCTGTAGATTTTCCAGTCTTAAAGAATATCGTATTAAATTATTAACATATTACTTCTTTCAGCCGACAAGATCTTAATAAAAGCTGAGAACATATTGTGAGAACGCGAGGTGGGTGATCTGAGATTATGACAACATCCATGCCAAAAGCGGCTCTGAGGCTCATTCAACCTCTAATCACAAGGTATCTGGAAACAACAATGTGGAAGGTTGAGATGGACGGACCTTACTGTTAAACTGTTTTCACACTGGGAAGTTTGGCCGTTCAGGTTTGGTCAACACAGAAATCTTATAAGCAGTGCTCGAAGTGAAGGGGGATGTACGGGGTGGTTGCTATAACCCAGTTAAGAACATTTGCATAAAGCATCCCCCATCTGCATCATTGCCTCCATGTTAAATCATAAAAGCACTAACCTCCTCTCACCTATCCCCAAGTTCGACAAAGCATACCCCCAGCTAGGAATTTCTTCTTCGAGCAATGCATATGCACGTAGCAGAACATTTGCTTGAATTTATCTCTTCGCACTGTTGATTACAGTACGGTGGGGCGTTACCCTCACACCCCCTATACGCCTTCATGGCGTGGTGCTATGCACAGGGGAGCACTTTACTTTACTTTACTTTTACGGTGCAACAGACTGGGATCTCGGTTGGTCACATTGATTCCGGTTTTGGATAGACTTTTACACGGCGTGCGTAGAAAAGTAAAGAAGAAGCAACACCATGTACACAAGAGAGAGACATCAGTCAAGAACTAGCACAATCCAGTGTCAGGAAACTGCAGCTTAAAATTAATTTTTCGTTATTAAATAAATGCAAAAATAAAAAAATTGATCCAAAATCTCATGAACCCATTCCGTTCCCCCTCTCCAACTCAAACTCTACCAACGAACTGACGATTTTCCTGACAATATGACCACCACATTACCAGGACGTTCCTCAGTCGAACACAGCAGAGTAAAAGTTCTCGAACTCGATCCAATGTGACCATTAATTGCCGCCCAAGGCCTTTTTCACAAGTAAGCCTCTATTGCCCGAGCCGATTTTGAGTAAAATGCAGAGTTTCAATTAAATGAGTGTAGATCGGAGGCTAATTGCCCTAGAGAGATGAGTGATATACCGTTGTACGCGGAATGAACCAGAGATTCAGACTATATAAAATTTTTGAAAATTAGGCGTATATGTGGCGGGGGGGAGGGGGCTAACTCTCAAACTTTCATTTTGACATCGGATACTGATAAACAAGCTTCCTTCGAATGCACTTAGCAGGAGGGAGTGAAAAGCATTGCTTTAGAACAACAAAGCCGGTCTTCCTTTGTCGGAAAAAAATTACCTTGAAAAGAGACGAAAAAGAGAAGTCCCTTTTCCCGCCTTTCCCCCTCCATTTTCATGAAGACAAAAAAAATTGCAAAAAAAACATTTCTGTTAAATACATGTGTTATTTCATTGCACTAGGTTTTTCCCAAATTGGGTCAAACCTTACAGCGTGAAAGAGTGAGGGAGTGAGGAAATCAGACAACGGCCACTCTGGTAACACCCCGAGTTTCTTCTACAAACCGCGAAACCCACCGTTCCAGAATTAGCGAAGTTTTAAGCACGGACTTCCAAACACGTTGAACCACAATCGTCGCAGAATTCCAGCGTTAATTGCAGCGCGGGTTGGATTTCGGTTCTCCGGTGCTGAATAGAATACAAAGGTCCCTTATTAGACCGTCAAGACCATTTTCTCCAGGACGAACGTGAAAATATTGTTCTTAGCAAACTCGTCTGGAAGTTGGACGTCTCCAAAAAGATGGTCCGATAAAGCTTCCACCTGTGCCGAAAGTGAGGGGCTCCACAAACTGAGAAGTTCCACCTGAATTCTGGCCAAGTGGTGTGTAAAAAGAAAAGGAAGAGCCAAGGCAGGAGTCAAAAGGTATGAAAAGTTTCAAGGCAAGACACGCAGATAAGCCTTCGTTTCACAACGGCTTTAAGGCACCTTGATAAGAAAGGGTGCAAGAATAATTTTACCTCTTCGACCAGTTTTATCATATTGCACTACCTCGTGACGATGACCATGACTGATGATGATTATACACAGCGTGACGGTTGAGATTTTAGGAAAACACTCAATTAGCAGGCTCTTTCTCAGATAGTACAGCCTCGAAACTACAACATTGGAGGTTAATGGCGCTCTGGTGCTTGTACCAAAAGCTCTCGTAGTCCTGAGTGAGGTTGTATGTTGACATTTTGTCTTGTATATCTGCCTGTGTGTATGCTGAATATCTCTTTCACGGGGAAAGTTGGAGTTGGTTTAGCTTGTAGAAATTACAGTAAAACTTCTCCTAACGGACACCGAACGTATTTCTATTTAAAAGTGCAGACAGTAGACAGTATTCTTTGTGTTTATCTTGAGAAGTGTGTGTCACTTCTGCTACGATGTCGCAGAACGCAAACGACTGACTTTAAAGGAAAGAGTTGAAGTCATCAACATTATGTTCGTAAAGTACGTACTGTAATATGCTTATCCTATTGTGTAACATCCTACACTTTTTTTCTGAATAGCGGACACTTCTTAATAACGGACATTTACTTTCCCCGCAGGCCTGTCCGTTATTGAGAAGTTTTACTGTACTAACATGATGGGTGCAGTGAATGACCAGAGAGAGAAAAAAAGGGGGGGAGTATATCGACGACGAATGATAGGGCATGGAAGTTAGCATTCTGTTTTACCTTGTTCTAGATAAGGAGTTTATGTCAAAATATTTGTTCTCTTACTTCACAGGCTGAAGTTACGATCCTGTTTTTGCTAACGGGCTTTGACTTTGCTCTCAGATAGGGTAATTGGGACTCACGTACACTTTAAAATGAAATCGGAACCATTGTGCAATTCATCTCTACCGTGAACCTCGGATCGTTCGATTACAAAGCAACGTCGTTAACTAACGAGTGTATGTCCTCGTATTAGAAAAAAAACACAAATAGCCTGAGTGCTCATGCACCCATGAGATTCATTGATTGAGTTGGTTATTTCAGTCCACTTTGTGCACAGTAAGGCTAATATGAACTGGACCTACAGTTTATAGTGGGACCCGAACCACTATGTGCCTCCACCGGGTATCGAACCCGGGACCTCTTGATTACAAGTCGACGGCGGCACCCATTAGAATTTTCAATAATCAAGTCCCGGCAAGGACTGGAACCAGTAACATTTAGTGCCGAGGCGACATCAACACAAAATAACGTTGGCATGAAGAAGAAGGAAGTAGGAAGCATGAGAGTAAGCAAAAAAGTATAGCGTTAGAAACGTGTTTTAAGTACTCAAATATTCTAATCAGGAATGGGCCTAAAGTTTAGATTGAGATACGAACCACTGTGCAATGTCTCCATCAGCAGGAAACGGTCTTAGCCTCAAACATTGGAGGATACCCCTCCCACATACATTCATGGTTAATCCTTTTCTTCCTTTCCTTCCCTCACTATTTCTACATTTTATTGAAATCTGTAGTTATTCAAACTACAGATTTAGTATAATTTTCCTTACAGTGACACCGCATTCTATTCAATAGAATGTTAATTAGACAACATTTTCTTCCATGCCAAACAACGTTCCTTTACAGCCACGTATACACTTCTGGGTTGAAACACTACCATTACCTTTCAATGGAGCCCAGAAGTGTCCTTCCGTTTCCTTTTTGACTCTAAGATTGTGCCTTCTTCCTTCTTAATGGAGCACGTTTCAATTTCTCAATTCCATTATGTTTTGATTCCCACAACTAACCATTTCCCTGTTCCTCCCTTCCACCTTAATTTTCTTCTCAGTTTTCGTTGAATGTCAGCAGAAAAAAAACCCACTAAATCCTACAGCTATTATAACATGTTTCTTGGGCAACTTTCCTGCCAACGGTTTCATCAAAATCTGATTTGCTAACATGCTACACAGCCCGCTCAAGTCTGGAAGATTTGTTTTTGTTTCTCCCTGCAACTCGGCTCTTCCTCTCCACACCGCAGAATCCCCGACTCGCGGGGATGAGTCCGGTCGTAAATTATGCAGCTCCTTTCCTCGTCTCTCGCAGGGAACAAAAATCCCTTCGACGTTCCCTGCCACGGAGAGTCTCATAAAAGAAAATGCCTTGCATCCAACACGGGAGGAAATAGTTTCTGCATTGTTTAGACTTCAATACACACTTTGGCGTTGCCAGGCAAGGAATCATTGGGCCAGGGCCTCTAACGACATTTTGCCACTCATTCTATTTTATTTAGGCTGAAATTTCAGTTTGGAAATTTTAAAAAAGCCACGAACAACCAATTAATGCGTTGATCTTTAAGAAAGCTGAGGCGTATGACATTGTGAGAGGCATAATTTCGAACGTACATAAATTACTCGTGTAATTGAAAATAATGAATAGTTCAAAAGAAGAATTTTATGAATACAATAATCCTTATTGATAGCCTATGCATAGCGCCAGTTCTTATTTCAGTACTACTTTTCCCTAACAGTTTTATTTTATCGACCGTCCGAAAAAAAGTTCTGTATACTTCCTGGAATACAGACCTGTGAAAATACCAGGCACCACATTCAAAACCCTCCCACTGTAATACGAGGGTCACTATTTATATTTTGAGCCTAACAATGAAAAAACAGGAATTTGGCATTGAAAACTGCTTTATTGTTTTTCGAAGTATTCTCTTTTATGGTCAATACACTTTTGCATTCGTTCGAACCATTTGTCAAAGCAGTTTTTCCAATCTTCTTGAGACACCTCCATAATATGGTTTTTGAACGCATCAACGGCGTCTTCCGCCGACGAAAATCGTTGTCTACGCAATTTATTCTTGACATTCGGGAACAAGAAGAAGTCATTGGGTGCCAAATCAATCAGGACTGTACGGCGGATGACCCATCAATTCGATTTTTTGACAGTTCATAAAGTCGGTTGTTAGACGAGATGTGTGACAGCTGGCATTGTCTTGATGAAGAATGATCCGACGGCGTTTGTTTGTTTTCCGTATTTGACCGAAGACCTCTGGCAAACAAATTGTTGTGTACCATTCAGAGTTGACCGTTCTACGTTCCTCTAAAGGCACAGTTGCCACATGACCAGTTTTCCCGAAAAAAACAGACGATCATTTGTTTCGATGTGCTTCGAGAGCGAACAACTTTTGTTGGATTGGGTTCATCTTGAAACACCCATACAGGCGACTGCTGTTTACGTTCCGGCTCATATGCATATATCCATGATTCGTCACCTGTTACAATCTTTTATACGTCTTTTGAAGCACCACGATTGTATTTATTGAGCATTTGTTTGCACCAATTGACGCGAGCGTCTTTTTGAGTTTTTGTCAAATTGTGTGGGATCCAACGAGAACATACCTTTCTCACAGCTAAATGATCATGTAATATTTTATATATGCTGGTGGAACTAATGCCTATGGTTGCTTCAATCTCACAGTATGTCACATGACGATCTTGCAGTATTAGGTTTTGCACAGCATCAATGTTTTCTTGAACAACAACTGATTTTGGACGACCTTCGCGAATCTCGTCGGTGAGCGAATGGCGGCCACGATTAAATTCGTTATACCAGCGTTTCACAGTGGCAAAGGATGGGGCTTGATCGCCAAATGTGGAAGTAAGTTGATCGATGCACTCTTGTCTTGATAATCCACGTCGAAAATCGTAAAAAATCATCGCACGAAAATGTTCACGAGTTAATTCCATTTTATTGTTGTCGCGCAATCTCCAAGGCAACATAAACAACACAAATGAAGCTATTGACAAAACATTTGAAGTACTTTATGGTCAATAATGCCAGACGATTCCGTGCAAACGTCAAATCGCGCCTAACTTCAATCAGTGTTGCCAAGGCTCAAAATATAAATAGTGAGCCTCGTACCGCAAGTTTAATGCTGTATATGGCCCAATACACAATTGGACTTGCTAGTGGCAACATGTGCAGCCTTGAAATTTTAAAAAAATAACAAAAATACAGCTTCTTCAGTTTCAGGAATCTAACTTACTAAACAATCTCGTTTAGAAAACATACGTTGAACATAGTTTTATAGATAACTCGTACGATTCAAAATTACAAGTCGAACGAATTAATAATTTATCTTTCCTTTTTTATTTAACGTCGTTTTCTACCTCTTGGGTTAATACTGACGATGGGCGAGAAGAACGAATCAGTGAAAGATACGTATTATGAAACAAACACTACAGGGCTCGAGCCTGGAACCTCTGGCTTCATAGTGCATTATACTCACCACCCCGCCACGGAGGTCGACAACAAATTAATATTAAATGTAAGAATAATATTATTATGACCATTAGAAGTGTAATTTATCAATTCAATATTCACATTCACAATGTTCAGAAATATGTTATTTAACTGTAAGCTCGTTGCTATGATTAAATATAACAAGAATAGTACTATAATTTTAGTATCTTTATAGGACTGGAAGTTAAAGGTTACACTAAAAGGGAGAAAGACGTATTGCACTTGGAATTATTAACATTTTAGACGGCACACACAATACACAAAACTTACTGTAAAATATTAAATGGCAAGAAAATGACAACCCACAAGAAGGTACTTTTGAGAAAAAGGCGATTTGAAAATTCATTAATTTCACAGATATATATTAAAATGTCTTGAAACTATGATTTAGATATAAAATAGACATTCAATGATCACATAACACATAATCTGTGTATTACAGTGACTTTCACAATAAAATAATTTGGAGACAAGTTGTGGAAAGAATCGATGTGGCATACCATTTTATTGCACCCAACTGTTCTTTCTCATTGTTTTTTTGCAACTTCTAATATAATAATTATGCATGATAAGGTGAAATTCAGTACACGCAAATGAATAATTTAGATTTCATTAAAAAAGTGCTTAATATAACACAAATGCATTATCTTGCAATTTAAGGAATTTGTGTAAATCAGTCTCATACAGAAGCAAAGATATGAATTTTGGAGGTCAAAATTGGCAAGTTTCCAAAAATAGGTTAATATATTTTCTCTTTGATTAGCAGGCAGTTGTATTAAACAATGCTTAGGGCACATACAGTCTTCAGCAGGAGCAGGTGCTATCACCTTTTTCTTTGCAGTTGATATGTATTCATGCCCACTGTTTCGCAATTTTTTCTGTTGATACCGCACCCACTGATTGAATTTCCTTTTGTTTATCCTAGGTGATTTCCCTTGAAAATAAAACCTGAGATCTGGGGCTCGTCAAGTATCTGAGCGACGCTCGCTGAGCAAGATTTTCGCTCGTTGAGCAGACAGGTCATTTACTTGACGCAGTTTGCTCATTGATCACAAATTCAAAATATCAATGTCTTCGAATAATCTGTGATCAATGTGGCTGCGTCGAGTGGACAAGATTTGGGTGTTGTAAAGCTGTTAATTATGGAAATAGAATAGTTGATGTGAACAAAACTGTCGAAATTTTTATTTCACAGCCTTGCACAACTTTCCAGAACTACGGTGTATATTTTATTTAATATTTATTATTTGGAATAAACAACACTTTCATTTTAATACAATTACAAAACCTGGAATATTACATCACCCTCTGTTACTTGAACTTCCTCTCTAATTACGCTATATCGCAAGCAGTTCAGTTCATCGTAAATATTTCCTCTTTGGTCGCTCGCCACTAGCGGCTCGCCACCCTTATACAGTTTTCCTCTTCTTCCCTTTGCCTCACTAGATCGAAACACAAAAACGCTATATTCTGTGGCTCAAACCTGTGACGAGCAAGGTTCAAGTTCGCTCAGCGATCAAGTGAGCAGCGCTCGCGGAGCAACGCCTATTTGGCCGTCAAGTAGCTGAGCGATCACGTTGCTCGCTAAGTGCTCAGATACTCACGCCAGAAAACATAGATGCCAGTACCACATGCGAACTCTGACAAAACAGGAGGAAAAATAAGCATGTGTAGGTTCGTGAAACAACCATAATTGAATTTCGGTCAAATTGAGGGTTACCATTATCTTGCACCGAGGGGCAGATTTCTATTACAGAGCATTCACACAAAGAGAATGTTTAACTAATTGATTGAGTTGGTGTTTTAAGTCCACTTGATTGCACAGTAAGTCTAATCGGGACTGGAGTTACAGTTTAAAGTGAGATCCGAACCACTATGTGCCTCCACCGGGTATGAAATCAAGGGATGTATGTAATCAAGGGACCCCTTGATTACAAGGCGACGACGCTACCACTAGATAATTATTAATGTTGACAGAAACACACACATACGTACTAGAGTGCTGAAGGAAGAGGATTTCACTTGAGCCGCAAATAGTTCGGACGGACGATGCTAGATAGCGTGTGGAATTGAGAACTCGAATAACGCTCGAACAGGCAAAACGAGCGGTACGAGGGAGACTAGAACGATTACGAGCGAGCGAAAGTGGCCCCATGCAGTACTCTAATCCATACATATTATTTTCAATAAGTACTATGTTAAGTAAAACAATTTATTATTGTAATATTTAGCCTGTCTCATTGTCAAGATAACTTCAATTCTTAAGGTATGAAAGTTTTGAGTTCACTCGAACGTTTTTTTAAGGAATTGTCTATCTGGTTTCTTATTTTGTACAAATTGTAAAAATCCTCAAAGCTGTTCCTGGCAATCAAATCTCCTGTCTAATAAGCAAATACAATTAATATATTCATTCTATAAGCTAAATAAAATTTTATATCGGGAAATGTTGTTATTAAGAGCAGAAATGCATCAGCAGCATGAAACTGGTATTTATGGCAAAATAAACTGTTTTCCAAGGCGGATTTCTTTCTTTTAAAGTGAACAATAGCTATGAAGACTTTACTCTCGCTGAGCACTGCAGTGGATCAAAAGAGGGAAAGCTATCAAAGTAAGAGACAGAGGGTGGGGGGGGGGGGACGAGGAGAGGAGATTTTTACTGCAGAAGGTCACGAGATGCGAAATGCCTCCATATCTTGAAGACCGGAGAAAACGGAAATGAACTCTAGATCGTCTAGTTTGGGGCTCTTCGTGCTAGATACAACTTCGATTACAAGAAAGAAGGGCTTGAAGATAACGGATAACATTCAGAGCAGAAACAAAAAAATATGGTTCGCAATTTCCAATATTAAAGATAACATATCGAACAGTAACATTACAAAGACGAAGGAAAATAAGACGAATAGTATTTGAAGAACACAAAGAAACAAGAAGAAAAACAAAAATGTTAATAAAACTAACAATAAAACTCCGCAGATAGTTAAGATGATTAAAATACGACGAAGAAGAAGAAAGCAGAATTTTAAAAGCAGATATAACAAACAGTTGAAAGGAACAAAATAAATACAAAAATAGACTAAGAAATAAATCTGGAAGCGAGTGATCAAATTTCTTTAATAAAGAAAGAACAAAATAGAACAGTTAGAAGCACACTGAAAATATAGTATTATAGCGTAACGTTCCACCCTTTGGAACTTGGGATCGAACCATTAGGATTGGAATTCACCTTTGAACTACAATGCTCGAGGATTGGAATTCACCCTTAAACTACAATGTTCGCTGGCTGCGATGGCCCTAAAAGGGCCAGACGTGCGGTACTATACTAGTATGCAATTAAATGACATAACTGATGTTTTAAAAGCCCAACACTTCTGACAGAATGGCAGGCCACGGATAAAGGATAACTTACACCGTTCGGTACAATTAGCTCTCTCCTAGCGGTGTTACTCTTTCGGCGACGGCAATCAAAAAAATTCCCTGCTTCCTATATTCCTACGTTTTGTACCTGTTGCTGCGACCTTGGCTCACTTTCACCAGGTGAGCCACGGCAGCTTCCTGTCTTAAGCACTTTCCTCAACAAAATCTAGGAGCAGGTTCTGACACGTTTAGACAAGATTCTACCCGTACCGACGGGGCATGTTACGATGTGAAGTAATAATAAGTATTATATGGTGCATGATAATGATTGGTGAGGTCTGAGAAAGACAAAGTATGTTTCAAGCCCACATTATGTTCAGGTAGGTTAATCGGAAGTGGAAGTTTGAAAGCCTCAAATGGACTCTAAATCAATGTTCATCCACCGAGAATCGAATCCAGGATTCTTTGCTTTAGATGTTGAACTGAAAGACTCGTAATTAAATAACGAGCTTCAATTAAAGAATAATAATATTATGATACCGTGAATAGACATACCATAAGGAAATGTCCAAGGAGACAACTAGACACGAACACATTCACATTCTGCTTTACAGTAAGGGGTGTTCGAAGCATACTTCCACTTGGAGAGTCACACCTACCAATTGACACATAACCAACAGAGAAAGTGCAGAACGAGGACTTCAGAAAACTTCATAATCACCAACACTCCGAAATAACTCTGAAAAGAACAATAACTCTGTGAAGAGCAATGTTAGGACGAGTAAAAAGGAAAACTTGAACGCGACAAAAAAAACTGTCAAGAAAGCCATTCGGAGCATAAACGGAGGAGAGAGAAGTGGCTTTCAACCCTGAAGGTCGGAGACAATACAAAGACACTCCAGAATATTAAGCTGGAGCTATCGGTGGCAGTAAAAGACACTCCATATCCTCCAAGGGAATTGGAGAGAGAGAATTCGTCTGCCAACAGCAAACCTAACGATCTATAAGAGAGCTCTCGACAATAGAGGAACAAATAGCTTCTCCAGAACCAAGACAACTGGAAGGTTTTATACGGCTCAAGGCTACTTCTTGAAGTACACAAATACGAGTTTGTGCCAAGACGGACGTTGAAGGTTCGATGCCTAGCGGACCCAGGTTTTCTGCATTGATCCAGATTTGTTGAGGTAACTGGAGATCTATTCAATAACTGTATTCTTCAGTAGAAGCAGATAACATCGTGAAGCCCCTATATATAATTTCGATTAGAACCTTTACGTCAGGTTATGTAAGATGATTAGTAATTTATATGTATATATACACATTTATTTCTTTATACATTTTAATTACCCCAAGTTTTCATTTTGTGAACATTTCAAAGTATTTTCCGTCAGTGAATGTCCAAATGTGTAATCCCCCTCTCTCCGAATCTGAGTTTGACTAGAAGAACGAAAAAAGACGCAGTACACAAAGTAATAGACAAACAGGTGAAAATTGAAATAAATAAAGAAACAAATGAAGGAAGAAAATAGAAAGGTAGAAAAACAAAAGCAGAAAGAAAAGAAAGACGTAGAAGAATATAGGAAGGAAGTTAGAAAGAAAGAGTGAGAGGGAAAGAGAGAATCTCAGCAACCATCAGAGCCTATTTCAAAATATTTCGTCCACTCTTGAACACACCCGAAGTAAAATCTCTGGAGACGCCACTGTGCAAATCCTTTGGACAGGGGCGGCGATTAGGGGGGAGGAGGGCAGTTGCCCCCAAGTTTTCGCTACTTTTGCCCCCGCACTATGCTAAACCTTATCTACAAAGGGAAATATACTCTCTCTGCCCCCTCCCCCAGTTTTGGCACCTTGTCCCCCCGGTTTTGGAACCCAATCGCCGCCACTGCCCTTGGATGTGTTGGCGAAGAGGTCTTTGCCATGTACCTTCACCTTGTACATCATCTGTTTCATGTGTTAGTGTGATTAGGTATTGGAAGTAACGCAGACAATCAAGATCATTTATTATTTTTAATTTACTTATTATTATTTCCTTTCTTCTCTTTATCTTTTTTGCTGGCTTCCAGTAGATACACTTTCTTACTTCTTTCATTAGCTAACTCGATATTTGTTATCTTCTTCTTCTCGTAGATCACTATCCAACATTTGATACACCCTCATTTCGTACTTCTCTTATCCACTATCAACTCAACTACTAACAATAGTCAGTATATTGTTCTGGTTACCCGAATATCCGATTCGGGGGTTCCCCTCTCTTCTTGAATCAGAAGAATGAGAGACATAAAGAAGAAATGAAAAATATTAACAGAGAAAGGAAAGGTGACATAAAAGGAAGATAATGACAAGTAAACGCAGAAAGTGGAACGAGAAAGCAATAAAGGAAAGAGTACTGCAGAAGAAATGGAGGAAGTGAAATCCAGATGATGAAAACGGAAGGAACAAAATTGTGGATAGAACTGAAGGTTTATTTTTTTTTCCGCAAAAGGTCAGGTAATTAAGAGCCCACATGGCCGTACACAAAGCAAAACAAGGTTCTTTTAGTTTAGTTCTTCGTCTGAGGAAGACCCTGATAAAGGGTAGAAACATTACATTTAAAGTGTTCTTAAAATTTAATAAACTGCCTTGGTCAGCAACTTTAGTGTTTTAAATATTAAAACAAGGCTTAATTATATTTCCATTTATACTGTTATCTTAGGATTAAATAACAAGTGTAATCTGGGTTTTCATGAAAGTGTTCAAAGCACAAATTTTTAAGAGTGATTGCTGGAACTGATATATTTTCGGAACATTCTTGCATTTATCTTAAGCGCATGTTGAAAGCGAGCCTAACTGTTACTCAGGTATGTGCAGGAAACTATAACGCACCCAACCACACAACGTTTTCCGCAACTGAATGTTCTCTGACTGGCTTTACTACTGTACGTACAGATGTGAACGTGAGCATGTACTCAATCCAATACAATTGTAACGTGCACAAAAAGTGTTCCAAGCACAGTTTTTTTTTAAAAAAAATATTTTAACTTTACTTACAAGCCTTTGACTGGCCAAATAATTTTAGAATGATATATTTGATGCATAGCTTAACAATATTGTTGTTTTAAAGAAACTTATTTTCAAGTATCTATTTAACTGTCAAATCTATATATACTTACTCGTATATAAAAATGGATGTACGTGTATATATATGTATGTATGTTTGTTCCGGCATAACTCTAGAGCGCCATGAGCAATTTCAACCAAACTTGATACACATATGACTTACAATCTGGAAAGAAATACTGTGGGGATAAGACACCCCTGGCACACCTAGGGGTGCTGTGGGAAGGGGTGGCATGTAAAAGTAATCGAAAACGACCGATATTAGTGTGAAATCCATAGTTTTCTGGGTCACTACGATGAATAGTGACACTCCGAATGCAGTTCAACTCAGATTTCATCACCTATCCGCAATTGGGGGGGGGGGGGGGTTGAGAGGGGGTGAAAAATAAAATTTAAAAAATTACCCAAATTAGTGTCGAATCCATAGTTTTCGGAGTAGCTAAGCTAATTGTTGACATTCCCGATGATATTTAAACTATAATTAGAATTCATTTTTTTCCTGTCTAATAGAAGATTGGGATAAATAAATACCAGGGCAACGCCGGGTTATCAGCTAGTTTCAAATTATAATCAAGAATTAAAATTTCACAATGTAAGAATTATATTTGATATGAATAATATACGTTCACCCCTCAACTTCTGTCTTTCCTAGCACATATTTTATTGGTGATTATATCTTAATTTTCTGCTTTCAAATATTCTCACATCTCACAGGGTACCTTTGTATTTTCTTCTACTTTACATTTCATATTCTATTATTTGTTTCCGTTGAAAAATTCAGTGTTATTCTGTTCTTCCCAACATTTTGGACACTTGATAGTGTTAATGAAGTTAAAGTGATTGTAAACTAAAAGGTTTGCAGAAATGAATCCACCTTATACCAACTATTGGCGAGGGACACCAGTTTCGTGTCTAAATCATGAACACGTTAACACTTCATCGTTAGCACTCGACATGGCTTGTCGAATGTCTTCCTCCCTGTGCTTGTCACGCACTCTTTCTGTCTGTCAGACCATTTTTCAGGAACGTGCACGTACCATTTCCCAATGTCCCAATGTCAAGGGACGCGGTAGAGCTCGAACGATTGTCGACAAGCTCTGCGTTCTTGCAACAGTCGAGAATTTCGAAAACTGAAAATTTCGCACACATACCGCACGACGCACCGTGCTCCTTGTTGCAGTGTGACCGACGCTACATAATTCTTCTTCTCCTTTCTCTTTCCGATCTGGTTCAGTCCGTTCTGCGTCTACAGAAATTGATCATTGCATCGGCTATATGGTCTTCGTAAATTTATGATTTCCTTTTAGCCTGTAATTTAATAATTCGAGGCAAACGGCTATCTGGAATCATCAGAACATGTTGATTCCACTTTAACTCATTTTTTTTCACCATTGCTTCGATCTTACATTTATTTAGGATTTCTTCACTTCAAGTAATTTAGTCTAGTAAGGTAATCCAAATCCAAAATTTATTTTCAAAATTTTACTTAAGGTATTATATTTTATTGTCCTCCTCCGTGGCCGTGCGATCTAAGGTACCATGCTTTGGGCGGCGGTTGCGGGACGGCATAGGTTCGATCCCGGGTTCAGTCTCCGGGAATTTTCGGCCTGTGTATAGGGCCGGTGGCAACCCACCATCATGAGGAAATTGGGGAGCTCCGAGTGAGTGAGCGTAATCCGGTAGCAAAGTCCTACAACGGCTGGGGATCGGTCGGGCCGACACCCCGTCCCCCTAGTCTGGCTGTAGATCACGCCCCCTTGGTGGCCCGCGTGGGAGGGAGACCAGCGGTCGGTAGGTAAGCCTTGGCCCAATATTGGGCTGTAGCGCTATAGGGTTACTATTATATTTTATTAAATTTTTCTCAACATCTGTGAAATATGGCTTTCTCCTATATAATTCAACTCTAGAAAAGTGACAACTATATTGTTTGCTCATTTCATTCGCACTAAATTGAATAGGAGTCATATTAACATGAAACATGCCGCATCAAGATCTACTCTTATTTGGTGACGGCACCACTGTCTCCTCCCCACAGCGCATGCCCATTGGAATGATTAATCAACAGGACCAACGCCTTTGCATAAGAGAGTCCACCGGACAATGTTATTAAGGACCTCACGTGATCATGGAACAAATCGTCGGATGTCACCTGACAGGTTGAAAGAGTGATTTATCGCTGGAAGAGGCCAGAGGAGCTCTTTCCTGTCTTCAAAGTCCGTGAGTAACTTCGTTAGGGGTCGCCTTTGACACGACAGCCGTTTCCAAAGGCAGGGTGAAAGCTGCCCCGTCGTCCTCTGACTCGAGAACTTGTATTCATGCCTCCCCCGCTTGCTGTAGCTTCATAATTCTATCATGTACGCGCTTGTAAATAAATCTTCTCTGATCGTGGGACCAAAATCTTAAATCTTTAAGGTTTCTAGGAGAGACATTGAAATTCGATAGGAGTTAGCTTTAAAAGTCACGTAGATATCTGCATGTTACTTTGAGTATTAATGTTTAGAATATACAGTTAGTTTGTGAAAAACTAAAGTTAATGATACATGAATGTGCGGGTATAATGAATATTATTTTCTTAATGACAACCTCTCCTCTCCACATTACACCCTGGAAGCTGCAATCTTGCAGTCGATAGCGCACGATCCAAATCCAAAGCCCATATAATACTCCGTGTTGTGTGTTCTTTGTCTTGTCCACGTATGTTTGCAATATCCTTTCGTTACTTTCATCTCACCTTCACAGGCGTGCGCACAGGGAAGCAAGAGGGGGCAGTTGCCCAACCCATAATTTTTTCACTGAGAAATTTAGTGTAGATAAACTTATCACCGTTATTAAACAATATTAAACTTTTTTAAAACAAATAAGTACGAAGGTGGATCATTAAGTATCGCACAACAATTTTTTCCAGCGATGTTATTGTGGCTGGGATGTTAAAATTTTACAGACGTATAGTTTGAAGTTGGCGCTCGAGACGTCATTTGTTCGAGTAGGTATAACTCTTACGGCAGAAGCGTGAACTACGTTAGCAAAGATGGCGCGCATGTTATTGTCGTCATTTGTTGGCGAAAGGACAAACCCCTAGTGAAATTCACAGGGAAATGTTGGGCGTGTATGGGGAAGACTGTTTGGACCGTAGCAACATCTCCAGGTGGTGCACATTCTTTCAAGGAGGCCGTGTGAACCTTGTTGACTCGTCATGTTCCGGGCGACCATTGAGCAGGCAATTCTCAACGACCGACGGATCCATCTGAGAACCTTGTCAGAGCGGTTCAACATTTCTTACGGTACGGTATGCGATATTGTGAATGACAAGCTGAATTTTCGTAAAGTTAGTGCCCGCTGGGTGCCGAAGAACCTCATAGATGACCAAAAAGAGAATCGAATGATGACATGCTTGGACCACTTAGTGCGTTATGCCGCAGAAAGACATACCTTTCTGGAAGAAATCGTAACTGGTGATGAGTCCTGGGCCATACCACTACACTCCCAAAACAAAGCGGGCCTCTATGGAGTGGAAACATTCCGAGTCCCCAGCAAACAAGAAATTCAAAGTGACGAAATCTGAGAAAAAAGTAGATGGCTGTATTCCCAAATGACGGAGTTCTATGAACAGGGTATATTGAAACTAGTGCCAGGATGGGGAAAATGTGTTGAAAGACTTGGCTCCTATGTCGAAAAGTAGCTAAAAGGTGTGGTTTCATTGTGTATAATTTATGTTGTCTTACCTATTAAACTTATTTTTTTAAAAAAAAATGTTGTGCGATACACTGAGAGAAAAGTCTGGTTGGCTGCAACAAATCCTAGTTACAGCAACCAAATCCCTTGTTTGTTATACGCGAGCAAAACGTGAAGGTTCAGAGTACAAAATTATTTGATTGACTTAATCTTGTTCATCCAACCAAATCATTTGTTTGTTGTATCTAATTGGGTCCAGTTCTCTGAACAAAATGCTTGGTACCATCAACCAAATCAACTTGTTGGCAGTAAAGGTTATTTTGTTGGAATTGTTATTATTAAAAATATTAAAAAGCGTGAAATCCTGGGGACAGGGGGGGGATTTCCCCCCACAAAGAATTTTGTCCTGCAAAAATCCAAATGGTAAACGAACTGGTTTGTTAGTTTATAAATACCTGATGTGTATGTTTGTGTGTATATACACATATGTAGATAATAATACACACATACTTATACGTATCAGGTATTTATAAAGTAGCAAACCATTTCCTATAGCAACTGAATTTTCGTAGGACAAAATTGATGGTGGGTTGAAATTCCCCCATCCCCCAGGATTTTACACTCTGCTTTTTAACATAAACTATGACTATATATAAACACACACACACACACACACACACACACATATATATATACGTATATATATATATAGATCATAATAATAATTCTCACACACACATATGTATTCGTGTGAATTAAGTTTTCCCCCTCCTTCACCAGTCTTCAATGATTTATTTCCATCCTGAAGTAAAGTAATTCCCTGTTAATTACAGCGGCATGCTGGTGCAAAGGGGGCATGGATGGCCCCCATATATTTCCTTTTTATCTTCGAAAGTGGCGATGTGATCAGAACCATGCTGGAGCTTCCTTTACACCCCCAGTGATATGAGGGTGGATGTGTGCCATAGCTGCTTGTACCAGGACAGATCAAAAAATTTCCTCCCAAAATCACATATCCCGATAACCAAAACCAGGTGTCCTGTATGGTAATCGGACATCCTACAGACTGGACCAACATGTTAAACAAGACCACCGGTTACAATGGACATAGGAAATCTACACTTAATGCTCTGTATTTAACTAAAAAAATGGAACTTTATTTTTGAGACACTGCCTTGTGAATGTTGCAAAGACAGATTGCAATTTCATTATATTTGTTTGCATTATGTTTCGTAAAGGCATATTCACCATAGCTACAAAATCTATATGGTATATTCCATTTCTTCACACTGACATTATAGACAACAAATAATACCTTAAAGTATTATTAACCCTACAACACTAGCACGTTCCCATATTACAGTGTAACTAGCACTACATAAATTTTACTTACATGAAGCAATCTAATTTCCACACAACCTCTACATCATGAAAACAGTGTGATGATTCCTTTTGAAAATCAACTTTTGTATATTCATTATATTGGGGTTTTATTTTTCATTTTTAAAAGTATAAACATGGTTTTATTAATTCTAGTTTTTGGACTTCTAACCACTGTTAACTAGAATGAATAAATCACCACTGATTAGCTACAAAGAAGAATGGTTTTATTAAACATATAATATTTTAAAAGAATGTCTTGATTGTCAAGCCAATATGTACATTAAGAATGAAGGTGAAAAGTTCAAACAATGAAAATTAAACAAAAAAATATTCATAACACTGTAAATAAGGAACGAATGCAATATTGTAATTCTGCAAGAAAATAGTGCATGCTTCTAAACTTTTTTTCAAAATCTAACTATCCAAGTCGAATTTACGAATGTCAAAATTATGTGAAAGATTTTTCTCGTTTTACTAGAGCCACGCAAAATTGACATACATTGCACAACATAACACACAAAATCAAGATGATCAGCACTTACCTGCTTCTTATTGCAATCATGTTGTCTAATGACTAATAAAGTATTCTATTCTATTCTATTCTTTATGTCTGACAGACTGGTCGAGGCACTGCTAGGTTGAGGGACGTGTATCTGAGAGGTAGGAAGGGAATTGAGGGAACACCACATGTAAATTTTACGTACACTAGTGTTCTAGGGTTAAAGCATTCGATATATGGAAAAAAATATAAATCAGCCCTATTGTTGTGTTCAAAGATAAAATGCAGGTCACCCTTTGTCACACAGGCAGAGTGGTGAGATTGTTTGCAATGGAAAGAGCCAACTTGTGGTCGAAAGTTATTAAATGTTAGCAAGGTGGGTGGTTTTGGTTATTTTTGCGTGAACTTGTGCTTGTTGATATTTCATCAAGTGTTTTGGAGCAGCAGTAGTCAAGTAGTTGCGAAGCACATGGCAAAGTGCCATCAGCTCACAGACCTATCACATCACACACAATACATACACAATGGTGTCTCGCATAATGAACGCAATCCATTCGAGGACAGCATGTATTAAGTGGCACACTGTGTTAAACCAGTTTACTACAGGAATCATTTTAGTCTGTTCCCAAGCCAGGTTCAAGACCTGGAAACATCATAAAAAACTAGTAGAGGAAATACAGAACACACCACCAAGGCAAGAATGTTGAAAATGCTATGAATTTACCAAAATTTAAGTTGTAGAAAATACAGTATGTACTGTACAATAGTTCTAGCCTGTGTGCACACGTTTGTTATGCGGGATGTTCACTGTGTGAGCAACCTCTGTATTTTTAACATGCATCGTAATATTCAATGAATGATAGAGAGAAAGGGAAAAAAAGTATGAATACTTCTTTAATGATATGAAGTTTCTCAATATATTTAAAGTTGGATTTTCTTCCACCATTACACTACTCCAGTGCACAAGTATACAAAAAAATATTAACGCAGGGGGATTTAATATTACAGCAGTTGCACTAAATTGCTGTAAAAAGTAGTCGAACTACAATTTTAAAAAAACATTTGAATATTATATCATTTGATATATGCATGAGAAATAATTAAGGCACATATTAGTGTTCCAAAATGTCTGCGAAACTTGCATGCATTTTAGAAACTTCTTTTACACGTGTGAGCACAAGCAGTTAAATAGGTGCCACAATGCTTAAAAAAACATACCACACAAGCAATTTAAGAGTACCAAAATTCTTCTTGCACATGTAGCAATTAAACATATTGATGTGGAACAATAATATTTTTATTAGGAATAATCAGGTATCATTAATTTTTTGTGTTCATACCCACACATACACTACATATTAAAACTTTTTTGTTCACATATAAAAAGTTCTTCTGTATTAGATTTCTGGAGACATTCAAAGGAAGTATAACAGTTGTTAACTTAAATATTGATTCAATGTTCCATATCCTCCTGAATTGAAACATGTCTGGTTACTTTTTCAGCTGGCAATCCATCAAAATAGGAATTTAAAAAGATCCTCGACTGTTTGAAACAGAAAGTGCTCTCCAGTGGATTCACGGAAGGTGTTATTTGCTAAGAAAGAAAGAAAAATATAATAAATAACAGAGTTAGCTGGTTGGTTGGTTCATCAGATCAATTAGAATTATAAAATTCTATGACCATCAAACATGTTGAAAAACATTCTGAACTTGCAGGTAAAGAAATATTTGCTGCAGAATGTATTGTCAAAATAACATTCTGTAAAGTATAGACAGTGGTTCAAATCCCAGTTAGGGCTAGTCCCAGTTAGTCCATGTGGAATTTGCAACTTTTTTTTGTATTTATTTAACCAAAGCCGTTTTCAAATTATCCTCTTCCGCTTGTATGTGCAGTGGATGTACGAGTGTTGCTCGGCAAATTAGCCATGACTATTTCATTGATTTTTTATTCTCTTGCACCCTGAGTGTTTTTAAGCTGGGTTTTCACCTGGTGGTTGCAGTGTTTGTCAGCAGCTTGTTTGGCATGTTGTTTCAATTTTGTTCCTTGAAGGTCTCATTGTCTAAAACAAAGAATAAACACATTCGGGGAAAATTTGCTTGGGAATACTTATATATCACACTCAGTGTCAGCGATTAGGGGGGGCAGTTGCCCCCCCTTTCCATCACTTTTGCCCCCGCACTATGCTAAACCTTATCCATACTGTCTTGACCCCCCAGTTGCCCCTTTGGTTTTGGAACTCAATTGCCGCCACTGATCACACTGTACATATTGCTTGCATTGTAGCTTCTTTCTTATAACTTACAGTTATTACAAGCAAATGAACATATTTCTTGTCATAAAGTTTGGAGACAACACACACACACACACACACACACACACACATTCTGGGTGAGACACTTACATTGCAATAAATGTGTTAATGCTTGCAATTACAAAGTTGTAAGAAGGAAGGTTGAATAATACTTAAAATGCAATATTTTACATTTTCTAAAAGTGAACACGATTTGTGCAATACCATCCATGAGAGGGAAAAAGTATCTCTCTCTCTCTCTCTGTGTGTGTGTGTGTGTGTGTCTCTCTACGGTTGTTAAATAGAATAGGAAAAATATGTGCTTATTTATCTTGTGCTTTATGCTTTGAATCTGAAAATATGGTTCCAATATGGTACTTAGGCAATTCATTCCCAACATTTTATCAAAGTAAAATTTGAAATAAAAAATAAAAAAATCATATTCTCGATAAACACAAGGACTTAATATTATATAGGCCTGCTGGTAGTTTCCGATTAAGGTATTTTGTCCACTGTACAACTATTCATGAATATTTATGTAATTACCTGGGGGCATCAAAAAGTTTTGCCTGTTGAGGTATAATTTGTTTAATAATGGAAAGATTGAAACATTGATCATACATATAGTTTGCTTGTAATGTCCTCTACTAAGAGTTACACTTACACATAGTTCCCATCTCATTCGATGCATCTGAGCAAGCGTTCTACCTGGGCCTCAAATGAAGTTTAGAAAAATTCTACAGAACGGTCCCTGCCCCACCAATGCGATAACATTATAAAACTATTACATCATAAAAATATAGTCAGGAAATAGCAATGGAAATACTGTATACACCAGCAAAAAATAGGAAAATGAAGCTCCTGGGAAAGATAGATGTGTGTAGCACCCAAATAACAAGAAACCAAATCAACAACAGAAAAGCATAAATGTTCGATTTGTACAAAGTATTGAGCAGTTTAAATTGTTCATAAATCTTTCAACTTATTTGCTTACAAATAAATTAGATAAGTGCTGACCAATATACGTACATCCCAGTTTCTGCTGTAGCCCTGCCTAATGCTCCAGGTATTGCGGCAATGCTTTAGCACCTCTGAACATGGTTCATTGCTTTGGCCAGCCAGGACTTCCTGTTTTATTGGTTGTCTATAAGATATACAGAAAACAAGGAAATATTAATTTAAAGATTCCACTCCAATACATTTCTGAACTTCAGTAATGATACAAATAAATTTAAAATATTTTATTTTTGGCTAAGCTCATAATTCCATTGATTCCTGTCATATTAATTCTTGAGTATTTCTCAGCAATTTAAATAAAGCTAAATATATGCTAGAATGAATGAAAGTTTTTAAGCAGGCTAATCAAGAATACACAGGAGTAGGTTAAGTCATTAGGCTTAGCCTTCCCCCTCTCCCCAAATTACATTTTATTCATGTATAAATGTATGATTTTATTATGATTTGATTCACACATTTCAAGCACAAATTATGCAGCTCCATTGTACAAGAAACATACCATTTCGGAATACATTCTAACTACCATAACTCCATAAGTTTAAAACTTCTGGCATCACCTTTATGAAGTATATGTGTATGTGTGTGTGTGTGGGTGGGGGGGGGGTACAACAAATTGTCAAACTTGACTAGCTACTTTCACAATTTAACTGCTTAACATACTAATCATAGGGATTTTTCACAGATTATATATATATATTTGTAAAAGTCACACTGAACCTAACAACCAGAGCAAACAAGTGTGATTGTTCATGCAAACCATAAGTAACTACATTACTTATGAACAAAAACTGAACCTGTATCCAAGTTCCTAACCTAATCATCATTACGATTAAGAAATAAATCTTTTGTCGTGAAGACCAAAGGAAATAACACTTTCGGGCCAAAGTGTTTTTTTTTTTTGTTTTTTTTTACCCCTTACAATTGCATTTGTATCCGAATGTGTATACATTTTCGTAATACCAGTGACTTTCATCTATTGCCCCCCCCCCCCAAAAGGAAGAAATTCAGAAACTGCTATTCACATAATTTTGTGCCTCTCTTGCATTTGATGCCTTTCTTTACACTCTTGGCAACCCTGCGCTACCAGGTATTATCGTTGCTCCAGCTGTGTTCATGTCCCTTACTTCTGATTTTAATTCGGTGCTAAGATCACGGACGGAAGGAGGTAGAACATCAACCATTTTTGTGGCAAAAACTTGGAAATATCCGAGTAGGCACAGGGAACATAATGGCATACTATCACGATGCACCATTTTCATGCGCACAAGATTAAAATACTTATTTTGTGGAAAATTGATCAGTGAAAGAATAAAAATGCAATAAAAATTTCAAAACTTCATTTCACGCTGTTTGACCTTTTTAACGTAACAATGTGTTTAACCCTCTAAACCCTCTCAAGAAAATGAAATATTTTTTGCATGTTCCCTTGCTTTTAGCCTGCAGAAATGTGTTATTGTGAAGAAAAGTACACCTGTTAATATAACATGAAGCAGAACAGCCTGAAAGTTTCATGCAAGTGAATGTAGCACCCAACACGACATATCACAACAGCAGTTATAATATTACATTGTTACGTTAGGAGGGTTAGGTATGGGGCTGATAGCAATTTTCGATGTGTTTTTTTAGCTATTTGAGTGAGCACACAACCGGTTTTTACTCATAAAAACTGGCGAAACAACTTCGCCATGGCAAGTTGTTACTTACACTGACCATATTTTGGGATTAAATTACTCAGCTACATGTGTTTTCCGCATGTTTGAACCAATTTTATATTACATAAATGGTCGAAATCTGTCGTTTAAAAGTAAACACAAAGTAATTCTCGACGGAGTACAGTGAGACAACGGACCCCATAATGTAAAAAGGTGCAATATACGATAGAAACCAACACGGCACACGTTGCACTGCTACGCCAGTAATTAGCTTACAATCAAAAGGTAAATTGTTATAAAAATTATATTAACTGTTGGGAAAATGCCTGGTCCAGATCATCTAACCCGAGGATCGAACACAGGTCGAACGTATGGTAGTCAAGATGCTATATTGACTGAGCTATTGTGCCTGTGTTAACGTAAAACACGCTTGCACAACTTGTAATGTATTGTAGCTATTTTATATTCAGCATGATCAGATATTACATATTTTCTACGTGCATAAGAATTACAAATTAAGATACGAGACAAAACCACCTCAAAATTTTGCATTGAACTTCTACGCCTGTATTTATATATTTCTATTATTTACATTTCCTACTTAACATATTTAACATCAATAATGTTATACTTACCAGCAAATGTACGTATTAGTGTTTCAAATCTCCACGACTTTAATGTAGTCGAAGCGTACGGGTTCGCAGATCCGCCATGTTTGCTCTTGTCACACTTGCCAGTACGAGTATCACGTTGTTTTTGTTCACGGAACAAAATATTTCTTTCGATGTAATGGACAATGTTTCAATGGACAAAACTAACGTCAAACTCATATGTTTGTTAAGAGAACTCAACCAAATGGTTTATGTGAACAGTCACTCTGTAGGTGAAACGAAACCTTGTTTGACCGTAAGAAATTTTGTGGAACCAAATATATTTTGTATCTGGAACTAATCCTTTCTCTCAGTGTACTTAATGATCCATCCCCGTATTTTCAAGCCAACGAGAGTTCCAAGCAGCTACCTGTTGGAAATGAATAAATTATGTGCAGTTGTTTTAAATCTACTGTACGAAACCATGTTTATATGTAAAATAGTGTCTGAACCACGCAGATAGAGGAGGAGGGCAAGGAACATTGGCGCCACGGAATTTTGAATTATTCTAATTAAGTGATTTTCGGCGGGTCCGGACAAACTCTGTATACGCCCCTGTTCCATACCCTTCAATACTATAAAACAGTGGATAAAATGGGGCTTTTCTTTCTCCGATTGTACTTTCATCAAAGCTTTTGCCCTCCCTAATCAGGGGGTCTGCGCACGCCTATGCTAACTTTTATCATTTTTCAAACGCGGAAGTGGTGGAAAATAAAAAAAATAACAAAACAATTAAAAATCCACGACAATATGATCACACCTAGACCTTTATTACATCATTTTATATGGTGTTGAAGATACATTAATTCTGCGGTGTGTGAATAAATCATTAAATTCTACGACACTAATCCTTCGCGTTAGTAAATTCACAGTACATGCCAATAGCCCTGCACCTAATGTTCAATAATGTACTACAAGTACTTGAAGATAATAACAGAAAACGGTTACTTTTGGAAGTATGGATATGCTTCAACGACGTTTATTACAACAGTTTTATTTGCACAGGGTGATCATAAAATCCCATTCTATAGAAAGAAACGACTACAAATATTACCTCCATGTGCTGCCACCAATTGGAATCAGCATTCTTGGAGCTTCGTTTGAAAGTTTAGGAGTACACTGGCAAGCAGGGTAGCTTTACCATCGATTTTGGTGTCATGGATGCATCTGAGAAAATGGTCATTGTCACGCATCTTCAGCTGATATATTGTTCGTTGTATCACCAGAGGAAGGAGGCCGCGGGGCGGGTCTGGAAAACTTGGCGCCTGCTTCATATTCGTCATCCAGAGAAGTGTTACGAAGCCAGTGGAGTCACACACAACGAAAGTTACACGGTTAACAAGAAAGGCTTTTGAAATGGGACTATATGGTCCCCTCAAGTAAGACACCTTTGTTAAATTACTTTAAATAGTATACCACAGTAATACAACTCTGAAAACAGAACTTGGCTTTTTATTCACGCCTCTCTAGGGAGAGGAGAACAAAAATTTTCTGAATGGAATAACGTGGTTATAGGCGTCAACAAAGGATGCTTTTGGGGTCCAATAAGGAAAAAAAAAACTACAAATCTGGAACAAATTTTATTATCTTCGTAAAGGTGTTCTTAATAACATATTAATGTTGCACCCTTCTACCATCCCTGCTTTGGCCGCCATCTTTGAAAAATGGCGCCCAAAATCAGTTTTCTTGTAAATATCTCCCTTCAAAAGCATTTTACAACAAAATAGGTTAAGACAAAAATTAATCTACATAAAATTCTCTACAAAAAATGTTCTGTGCATTTTTCTTCTAGGATGTGCCGTTTCGGTGCTAGAGGAGCGAGAAATTTCACTTCCCCCCCCCCCTCCACCCCATTTTGCAAGAGCGAAACTCGGGGAAACCTCTTTTGCATGATGTTTTGAGCATTTCCCATCTATAAAACTGGAATTATTACATTATGATCTATCTTACAGAATGTCATTTATAAGTTCAACTGGTTTTATCATTGCACACAGTACTTTATAGCAAATATTTTGCGTCACCTATGTGTAGTATATGCTTCGTCTCAAAGAGAAAATAACCCCAATTAAATATGTTGACTGGCCAAACAAAGTTATTTCACAATAAAACGATGGAAAAGGTATGGTCCGGGATCTGGTCAGATATGACGATTGAACAGATCATGATGCGCTCCATGAAGAGTTGTAGGGATTGGCAGAGGAGTGACTGGCTCAGTGCTAATTAAGTTGATTACTGGCATGTCTACTAGTTTACAGAAAAATAGAAGAGCAGTATGTCAATGTACAAAAGTATTGTATATCAATGGATAAGCAGGACTTCCAGTTCTTTTGTCAGTGATTCTTATCTCAACCACCATTCATTCCCTGATTTTGATGGCATTGAGTCAATAATTACAGGAGTAACAAGGGATAAGGAATTAAATTCTCCTGATAGTTCTCAGTGATGAGGTAGAGATGCGGAGAACCAAGAAGTCCTCTCTCTATCATCCTTTGTTACCACTCTCAAAAAGTAAAGAAGTTAGAGATGTTATTTACATCATTGATGAAGAATTCTTGATTCACTGAGTTGTTGGTTAACAGCGAGAAAGGTTTGGTACCATTCTAGATAGGTGCATTAAGTACGAAAAGAAACACTGCAAGAAAAATACCATCATCGTTTTTGATGGATACCTTGCAAATGTGACAGACAAAAATATCAAAGCTGCTGAACGTGCTCGTCGACTAATATTCTCTTCTAGAAAGTTCAAATTTGATGAAACCGTGCCTGCAACAAGAAGTCAAAGCACGTTAAATTCAAAAGAGAGGAACAAGGGCCGCTCATCACAATGTTGAAGCATCCTCTGTGCAAATTGTAGGTGAAGATGTTGACTTTTCTTTATCATACCTGCCTTAGTTGGGTCAAAATCAAACATATGTGTGCTTCTTATTAAAGGAAGGAAACGGGGACATAGAGACAAAGTGTACACTCCTAGTTCCATGAAATACACGGAGAACATACTGTTCGTATTGCGTTCAGCGAGGCTGATACTGCGCGTTTTTAACGCACGAAAACTAAAGTTTGTTAAGTTATTAGGAAAAAAGTATGTAAATATAAGAAGTTGCATCCATGTTTAAAGATGCTGCTGCTGATCCTTGAAAGACTGCAGAGGTCGGAAGACGATGTGACCTTCGACTATACGGTGAGAGGGAGGGAGAATCTCTTCGAGAGTTGAGACGCAGGTTTATTCTTGCCAAATCAAATCACTGTGTAAAAGTAAATTTAATCTGGCGTCTTTGTCTCCCACATAATTTGCTCTATAAGTCCATTCCTTTTAAACAAATCACCAAGTACAGAATGGATGGAAATGACTTGCCTCCAATGCAATGTGGTTAGCTTACCCATTTGTAGTGACTTTTTATCACAACAGACAAAGAAGATGCACCTCCAGAGCTTCTCCAAAGAGTTCGGTGATCTTTGAACACTGCAATCGCGTGCTAAAAATCTGACAGTGTTCTAGAAAATGAAGGAAGCTTTCAGAACAAAGCAACAAGCTGAACTTGTCTCTTGTCGCTTGCGTGTCGCTCTGAATGGACCGTTTATTTTCTCAATACCGTGCATCGTGTCACCTCGTCTGTTGAGTTAAGCCCACATCATTCACAATAAGGTTAATCAGGACTGAACCTACAGCTTAAAGTGGAATCTGAATATGCCTCCACCGGGTATCGATCCCGGGACCCCTTGATTACGAGGCGACGATGTTATCACTACGTCATCGGAGAGGCCCTCGCCTCGCCTTTCTTCGCGCATGCACATTCAATGTTTTGCTTTAGACTAAAGTGGGCCGTGTCGCTTGCCGCTTCGGTGTGAAACTTCCAGACAACTGTGATGATCTTGTTGATATGCACTTAGAATAATTCTTGTTGGTGGAAGTCAGGAGATAAAAGTATAAGAAAATGGTTTTGGTTAATAACAGTAGTAGAAATACAGTCATTATGTATATTTGTTTTACGTCCCGTGTTGTATATAGGGCGAACAGAATCAAAAAAATGACTGGTAAAACAATGGATGGTGGTGTCATCATTGCAGTGAAATCAAACGTCTAGAGTGCATTAATAAATTCACCGTGTTTACAGCCGAATATAGACTGCATTTTGATTAAAGTATTGTTGAACGGAATGGGAACTGTATATATATATATTTGCGTTGTGTACATAGCACCTGGTAGTAACAAGGACACATACACTTTATTCTTTAGGTTCATAGAAAAGCACTGTCAACCTGGTGACGCTAAACTCCTGATAGTCGGGGACTTTAATCTGACAGATATAACTGGTAGCAATTACAATCTAACTAGTTCACCAGCAACAACGTATTTCGATTTAAACAATTTTATTAATGTATATCACCTAAAAAGCTTGAACGACATTGAAAATTGCAATGGGAAAACACTCGATTTGATTTTGACGCGCAGGGAATAACAGTAACACGAAACACACAGCCACTAGTTCCTGAAGACACACACCATCCCTCGCTGCTAGTAGATATTAATCATGTCAAAGAAAACCGCGATAGAACTTGTCATAAGCTACAGTACAACTTCAGTAAGGCCGACTTTCCATCCATCTATCACAAGCTGCTTAACACGAACTGGGATATATTGAAAACAAAGAATGACGTTGATCAAGCTACAGACTTGTTTTATGAAATTATATATAAAATATTTGATGAATGTGTCCCCTTAAAGCCGCAAAAGACAGTACCCGTGTTGGTTTACGAGCAGCATTATTAAAAATATAAGTAGGAATCATTATCACCACACGAAGTGGAGAAAATAGGCGGGAAACTTTCGATACCACTACAATAAATTTAGCAAATTTCGAACAATAGTTAGGAAGGAAATTATTGATGCATACAATAGTTATGTTGCCAATTCGGAAATAAATATTGCAAAAGATAGCACCCAGTTTTGGTCGTTTGTTACAAATAAACGCAGGAAAAGCAACAACGATCCTGTACAGTTCAAAGATACCTATGTAGTTAAAGGTTGCAGTGATATCTTGAATTTAATTCTTGCAAAACATAAATTCCCTGAAATTTCCTATATTACAGAAATATGTGTAATTGTATTCACTATGTATCCTTCATATGGGCTCTGTAATTAGGTATGTACCTGTTGAGTTTAATAAATAAATATTACAAAATCATTATCTAATTATATACAGATATTACAACTTGAAGACACATTTTTTAAGAAACGTCATTGGAATATTTAGAATAGGTACACTTCTATTTTAACAGGAAATAAGGACCTCAAGTTATCCTACAAAAGGATGTTTCCTTGAGTTTCGCTCTTGCAAAATGAGGTGGAGGAAAATAGGTGAAATTTCTCGCTCCTCTAGCACCTAAACGGCACATTCTAGAAGAAAAATGTACAGATCATTTTTTGTAGAGACTTTTATGTAGATTAATTTTTGTCATATCCTATTTTGCTGTAAAATGTTTTTCAAGCGAGATATTTGCAAACAACTAATTTTGGGCGCCATTTTTCAAAGAGGGCGGCTATAGCAGGGGTGATAGAAGGGCGAAAAATTAATATGTTGTTTAGAACACTTTTATGAAGATAATAAAATTTGTTTCAGTTTTCCCGGATCTTTTTCCTTATTGGACCCCTCGTTGACTGGCCTATTAAGGCGAAGATCTGGGAATGAATTGTCCTGGCCAAGACTCTGGTACAGCCACTTATGTATTTTCTCATCAATTTCCATTCGTGCCGAAATGATTAACGTACATAGATGGGAAGAGAGAAGCACAAATAATTAAACGACTCCCCCTTGGAGGCCCCTCCAATATTTCGGGTTGGATTCCCGACCGAGGCACATGTGTTCTTTGTGAATGTCTCTTTTTCCGGATGGTCTAATACCATTCACATCCATGGTCGCGATTAGCCTAAGTAGGAATGTATTCTACTTGTATTCCCCATCGCCTTTTAGCCTCGTTAGGCTAACGTGCAGGTGAATGATCATTAGTGCTGATGAAGACACACTCACGAGGGAATGGATGCACACAGCAGGACTCACTTGAACCTGAAACCGTCGGTGCTGAGATCATTAGTCATGAGATCTCGGTTGCCGAGGATGGTCGCCTACACGGGCTACAACAAAAATAAGAAAGTTACAAACACAATATAACTAAAAATGCAACCACGGCTTATCAGTGCATTGTGGAGAAATCCGATAAGATCTCCCCCAGATGACAAATGAACACCGAATGAGCTGATTAAAGGGAGAATGATGGCGCTATTAACAACCGCGTTCGAGTACCTTCGCCAAGCTAAGGGTGCCTACCAACATGAGTTTGGTTGTATGTCCATTCTATGCACAGATGGGCTAATCGGGACTGGATCTACACTTTAGAACCACTATGTGCCTCCGGCGGGTATCGACCCCGGGACCATTTTATTACAAGGCATTACCAGTAAGCCATCGGGGAGGCCTGCCTGTATTTCCTGATCTCATTCGGGTCAAAAACCAGATGAAACTGATGTGCAACCTACAAAGGAACTGCCTGCTACAAGATGAATGATTAACGAGAAAAACTCCGGCATGGGCACCTGGAGGGAACTTAGGGCGTTTGCCCCCTGGGAAATGAAAATTATGTAATTTCATTTCAGTCACAGTAAATTGCGGTAATTATTATAAATGACCGCTAATTACAAGTAAGACTGGCACCGATGGTGCAGATACAGGATAACTTGAGGTGGGGAGAAAAACTTGCCCCCTCCTGAAAAAAAATCTACGCTAAAATGAAGTGTAATGTACACCAGAAAGTCTGAAAGCAGATGCGGAGACAGGGTGTCAAAACTGGAGGGGGGGGGGGGGTTACTTTTACTTGGTAGACAAAGGCTTAGCATTACGAAGCCACATGAGGGTGCAAAAGTAGCAAACGTGGGGGATGGGGGCAATTGTCCCCACACGTTCCAACTGATCGCCTTGACTGCTTGAAGGTTTCAGCTAAAAACCTGCTCTCTGGCAGAGAACAATGAATGAATAATGTGCATTTATCACCTTATAAAACCAGAGTGAAATTCGTTGTAACTGAATAGAGAAAAGAATTCGTCCCCGATTCGACTACAGCAAGAATAATCACATGCTTAAATAGAAGACCAGAGGATAGTCCTTGGTCACGACAGAAAATACCAACCGAAACCTGTCCCGACCTAGCACAAGTGGGCAACTCACTACACAATTTCATAACACCCCGCGTACTTCCACTCTTGCCATCCCCAGCACCGCTCTCACAGAAACCGCGTTCGCAAAATTAAGGAGAGAATTTGTATGCTAGGCAGGGAAACAATAAAGGCGAGTTTAGCACGCGGACCCATCTAATAAGCTTTTACAGCAGGCCCAATTAGCAGAGCCAGGAAGGTCCAATGCTTCATTCTGCTCATCAACGATGGTTGGAACGTTTTCAAAAATCAAATTGTGCATAATACGTATGTTTATGTGATACGCCAATCATAACTCAAATAACATTGCGAAGTCACAGAAGAAAAACAGAATAACATATCTATAATATGCTTATATCTAGGTATATGGCATTTTACATACGTATATTTTAACGCCGAGGAAAGCCCATACGGATCATCCCATATAAAATGGTCTAGGAAAAACAGTAAATAGTTATTCGACTATTTTTAAAAAAAATATTAACTTTTTTTAGCTTTTACCCTAATATGATTACTTGTTTGATTTCTAGTTGAATTCTGTTGGAAGTATATTCTCTCTACAGGCTAAAATTTCATGCTTAAATTTCAGCATAACTTCAGGGTGTTAAGTTTGCCAATTTTGCATTTTTCCTAAAATTTCGGGGTCCTAATCTCCGTTGGAACAACTGACAAGAATTATGCATTTTGAAAGTTTGTTATTGCTATATTAGTTAAATAAGTGGTGAAAATCCTGAGATGTAGACTCAACGAGGGAATTAGTTATGGTAAGTAGAAATGTGTGAAAAATAATTAGCGGAATTTTTTATGCTGTTTGATATAAACGAAATTATTACAAGATATAACATTAAATATAATATTGTATTGTTAATATAACCCAAAATAAATACACTATGTCAATAGTAATAACTGGGGAACGGATTTTAAGGTGCAGCACCTTAGCAAAAATGTAGATGTTTTCACACCGATCGCTTGAGATATGTATTGTAGGACATGAAATCAAGTAAAATGAACACACTTTGTTGTACCTTTTCGCACCTTTTTGTGAGATTAGCACATTTATGCTATTTTTACCCCCTCTTTGATGCTTCAGCACCTTTTACCATTCTTTTATTTCATGTTTTGTTAAAAAATTGGACAAATAAAAATTATTTTCACTCCTCTTGAGCAGCTACATAAAATCATATAATCTCATTCTGTAGAGCAGAACGAGAGCTAAAAAATGGTGTAATATAATCATTGCCGCCCCAATAGTTCCCAAGATAATGTAGTTTCTCCACATTTAAGAATCTCTTGAGCTCCAAGCGTCAGCAACTTGCATTAGAAAACAGAAATGTTGGGCTAATCCTGTATAAAAAGTTGGTTGAAACCCAGTAAATGCCACGTTTACTTCCTAAATACAGGTTACTTTATGTACTTATTACTAATTATGTTATTTGCTACAGTATTGAATAAAGACTGTTAATGGAACTGGTTTAGACCTGAATAAAGACATTTTATCAACAATTTTTTCTTGCAGCTATTTGGAAATATTTTCAGAAACTTTTTTCCCTTTCCCGACCATAATTTTTTGCACCTTAAAATCCCTTCCCTAGTAATAGCAATACAAGTAATAATAATGAAATAAATGATAAGCAGTTATTTTAAGGAATGTTTTGCTAATTTGAAAATCTAAAAATAATCCTCTGTTGACATGAGGGCGGAGAGTCACTCAGTGAGTTGTACTACAGAGTTTGCAACCTATTACAGTGGCCTCTCTTACACAGCTACTACTAGAGTTTTAGTACGAGAGAAACTGCAACACTTACTGATATATAGTACGCGAAGAACTATTAGTAGGAGCTCTGCTGCCCTTAGTGTCAGAGATGTTAACACAAATCTAAAATTACATATTTTAGGGCGAACAGAAAGGTCTAGAATCTGTGGATCGAATTGAAATTCTTGATTGGAAAGATTGCAACATGTTTCACTATTCGAAGGAAGTAATTCGACTAGTGTCTCTTGGGAACTGTCCTCGTGGCGCCGTCTGCTCCAATAGGAGGACCATTAGCCACTGCTATGGAGGAATCCCGACCGTACAGCTAGCGAAAAATTGCTAGTGGAAAGCAAGGAAATAATACGGTACTTTACTTTGCCCATCCGTTGGGTCATTGCAGAGGATAAAGGAGAGGACATTTGCGACAGTAAGTTCCGGATAATCTTCTCTTTACCTTCTAGTTCAAAAGAGCTGCGTCTTTGCAGCTCTTTTTGGTTCATGCGTATCCCTCTCTCTTAGCACTAAACTTCCATCCAATCCCAGGGAATGATCTACTACGGGAGGAAAACGAAAACGCTTCACGGAATGCCGGAAGAGCAGAGGGTTGTAAACACGGAAACTTTCTTTGGAAGCTCCTGGCGTCGATAGCGATCGATGCTCCTCCACGGACTACGCCAACTTTCAAACAGAGGAGACCAATTCGATTTCCGTCGAGTGAATTGCATGTATTGTTAATGCATCATATGTTTACTCTTCAAGAAACAAGGGTGAGTATCATCGCCCAATTGGTCTGAAGGCTCATTAAGCTATCTCCTAGTTCTCCCAAATACCCTCGACTGCAAATTATTTCGAAATATTCTGAGCTCTAGAATAGTCGAATTCGAACTGCCATTGTCGGTGTGATCAGCATTGCTTCCTACGAGACAAGAGGCGCTCTCCCGAAATAGAATATTATAGTAGGTAAAGGTATGTACACGTATGGTAGGTAATTATTGCATAGCTGTTATTCATGTCCAAATACTATTAGAATAATTACATCAAGAAGACTTAGATGAGCAGGCTAGATGTGACACGAATGGGAGAGAAAAGAAGAGTTTATACAGGATTCTTGTTGGGGAAACCTGATGGTAAGAGACCTGTAGGAAGGCCAAGACGAAGATGGAAGGATGAAGTTGAGATGGACCTAAAGGAAATTCGTAAGGATGCAAAAGATTGGATTGATTTTGCCCAGGATATGGACAGATGGAATTCTTATGTTGCTGCAGCCATAAACCATCGGGCTTAAGAAGGCTAGAGTTAATAGGTGAAAAGATAGAAAATGGAAAATGTTAAATTAAGATTACATGGTTTGACATTATTCATCGTCTATATTTTTATCTACAATAACATTCTATTTCGAAAGAGCACTTAATATCTCGTTGCCATTGCTATTAAATTCGCACAAATGTGTGTACTTGTTAGTAACATTAATTTCAATATTAATGTTACAGTTTACAAGCAGTCAGTTCAAAATAAATATTCAAAAGCATTTACATTATTACATTTGAATTTATATGATAAAGACGCATCTGAATTGTGTCGAAACATTAAGTAGGCAAATAAAATGTTCAGTCAATACAAGTGTAGTTTTATTGTTATTATTGAGATAAGTGACAAACTTGGGCTATCAAGGAAAGTTTGGTAGGTTCGAAAGGCTAACTGAAGCTTTGAAGTTAAATTGAACTGTTCATCAAGGTTATATCAACATGTAATAGAGGAACTCACCAATTCCTTTCAGCACCCTTCTCCCAACAGACAAACCGGAAGCTTACCTGCAAATGAAAAGGAAAAGAGAATTAATAACGCTGTTTAGGTCATGTCGGTACAATTATTGATGCAAACTTTGCTTTTAAAACTCAATTCTAATAAGTAGACCTTGGATTTTAGGTTTTAACATATTTTTCCTTTGCAGGTAAATAACAAATAAGTTACGTTAGCATTCAATTATAAAACGTAACAACTAATAAGGTTTTATAGTTCATAAAATAACCTATTTTGCTTGTTAGAACCTATTGTAGGTTTATGCGCCTAAATTAAACCTTTTTTAGTTTTTTTATATATTTTTTAAGGTTTTAAAGGATTTCTATATATTTGCTCTGTTCTTTGACGAAACATTTCAATGACTAATGTGTTTGATACATACTCTCTGTCGATTCCCATCTCTCTAAGATCATAATTTTTTTCAAAGTACCTAAACAAAGAAAAATGTCCCGTCCTCACTGTTACCTTCATAGTCCAAAGTGCAAACTTCTGATCCGTGTGGTCTTGCTCACTTCGTGTCAATTCGGTGCTTTGTGGCATTAAGGCCTTACGAAATAACCTTCAAATTTGCTACACTATGTTTCTGTTGAAAAGATAATTTTCAACATATAAGACGATCCTCACAGCAAAAGGCGGAATTTGACTGTGGATAATATGAAAAAAATGTGTGTGCAGCAAATTGTTCATATGTAATTCATTCTTCGTGTCGACAAGTAACTTTTACTAAGAGCACAAGTATAGGCTAGTATTACAATAACACTGATGAACAAATTCAAACTTTTTTTTGCTCCTTTGAACGAAAATAGGTGATTATTTATAATTCGACCTCGCTGAATCCAAATCTGAAAGTAGAAATGCTGTATCACCTATCGTTTTCCCTGGATTTTCATTTTTTTTAATATAAAAATTTAATTCCCTTTGCAATAATACATCGAAATTTGAAATTATTTTTGTTTGTTTGCTCATGAAATAAGATTTAAATATTGAAGTGAATAACTATGAAATATAAAGAAATTAAATATATATATATATATAGGACCGATTTTGACTGTTCAATGAAGAAATTTCATGCAAAAAAAGAGTGAAAAAAACAACACATTTTTACTCACATTTTCAAAATTTCTTTCTTGAACTCTGCCGTTTGTGACTGCCACCAGAAATCTCTTCCTTGAGGTTCCAACAGTAGTCTGCTAAAATGTTCTGTACCGATTTTCCTGCATATCGTTTCTCCATGACAGAAATGTCTTGGTGAAATCTCTCGCCGCATTCATCACTAACCGTGCCCAAGTTAGGGGGTAAAATGTCCAAATGCGAATGTAAAAAGTGAATTTTGAAGGACATATTGCACCCCATGTGCCGATAACACTTCAAGTTCTTAACAAGTTCGTTGTAGTTGTCAGCTTTCAAATTTCCAAGAAAATTACAGCATACTTGTCTGAAAGCTAACCATGTTTATTTCACTTTTTCTGTTAGCAATTCCACAAAGTTGTCATCATGAATGATCTCACGGATTTGCGGCCCAATAAATATGACATCTTTTAACTTACTATCACTGAGTTTAGGAAATGTTTTTCTCAAGTACCCAAAACCCTCACCAAGCCTTAACAAAATTTTTCATCAGCCCTAACTTTATATGCAACGGTGGTAACAAAATCTTGTCTTTCTCAAGTAGAGGGTGATTCCTAACACTCTTCTCTCCAGGAATTAAGTTTTTTTCGTATGGGCCAATCCACAATGTTGTAATGTTTATCTTTTGCCCGGCTGTCCCATTCGCAAAGAAAGCAACAAAATTTTGTAAACCCAGACTGCATGCCTAACAGTATACCAATCATTTTGAGGTCTCCGCATATCTGCCAACCATATTTTTCATAATTTATCACTTTTAATATTGTATCCATATTTTCATATTTTTCCTTCACAGGGGAAGAATAGGCAAGGGGTACGGATGGGTATATATTGCCATTATGCAACAATACTACTTTTAAAGTATTCTTAGATGAATCTAAAAATAGTCTCCACTCATTTGGGTTGTGACTCCTTCCAAGTTCTTGCAGAAGGGCTTCTACATCATTGCAGTAAGTTAACTCATTACTAACAGAAAAACAATGTTTCAGTGATTGTTGGCATTTCCGATATGACACCTTAACACTATCTTGTAATAAATTCCACCCTCGGAGATGAGAACCTAATAATTCCGCTTGAACTTTAGAAAGGTTGAGGTCTCTGACTAGATCATTTAGTTCAAATTGGGAAATAAAGTGAGGTATATTCGGATCAGAAAAATTTGGATCGGTGTTTGAATATGAGGGTCCAGGTTCGTCATCTGGAGAAGCAGTGCTTGGTTCTGTTTCAACCACTGTCCATTCTTTACTAGGCTTAGGTATTGGTATAAAATCATGACTCATAGGTTTCTTGGCTGAAGGAACATCAGGATAAAATATAGAATGTTTTGATTTAGAACTATATCCCACTATGTTTGTTAAACAGAAGTAACAATCCGTAGTATGAACTTTCTGTTCTGTCCATATTACAGGGTTTCCGTAGGGCATTGATTTGTGAGTGCCATTAAGCCAACCACGTAAAGTTAGCGAACAACTACAACAAATTTTACCTGGTGCCCAGCTTTTTCCCTAGTCTACTTTACTTCCAAAATACAACTCATATGCTTTTTGCACTATAGGAGTGATAGTATTTCTCTGTGACTTCGGAGTAAATTCCCCGCAAATATAACAAAACAAGTTTGGGTTATTCACACATTTGCATGACATGGCGAACTCATTAATTTAGTTATAATATATTTCTTTAAAAAAAAACAATTATGAATGCTCTGATCGTTTTGTTAAAATACACTTACACTTCACTTCACTATACGCAATATTACATTCACAATTTCACGAACATACACAAACATAAAATACGGCTACTCGCGAAGGCTCTCGCAAAGTTATCGGAAAGGAAGTTAAGACTCGACTAACCCACAAAAGAACAAATTTAATCAGAGAAACAGTAAATTACTCTACTGACAGATGTTTCCTCCATGAAATATTAAGTGCCAGTCATAAACACACAAGGTCGCTAAAAGGTCTTATCCATTTGCTAGGAACCAAACGTTAAACCGGATACGGAGCAGGGTGCGGAGACCTGAAACCATAAAACTATAAAATGTGGGTGTTCTGATTAGGTGATACAGAAAAACGGATGCGATATTCGTTATCAGCACATCTAATTACATAAAGAACACTTAGTTTTATTTAAAGGAGTATTTCATTGTTTATCAGTGTAATTTGTTGATAATTTTGAATATATTGCATACAAATGAAAATTTGGTTAGAAAATTAATATTTGGTTGTTATATATAACACTTTTAAAATTTCCAACAGCTCCTTGGAAATTTTGTTTTTAACGATTATACCTAATCAATATTTTTCTTTAATTTTGATTCATTTTAAATATTTTGTAACGTACTTTAGGATTTTTCGAGCCTAATTTAAGATTTTTAGAACCTATTTTAGGATTTTTAGAGCCTATTTTAGGAAACTAAAAGTACATTTTTTAGAACCTAAAAATCCGAGGTCTAGTAATAATTGCACAATGTAGTCTGAATAGAAACTTAAAAAATCAAGGTGTGTATCTGGTGGTTGCAAAGCTAGTGGTGCTATATGGGACGAAGGCATGGACTTTTGCTCGGGCAGATAAATACCAAGGAAAAACTAGGATGCAGTAAATGACATTGGACAATTGCGAGAAAAGAGTAATGATGGAATTAAAGTTATAGCTTCCGGTACAGAAAGCAAAAGACTGAGATGGGTGCGACATTTGGAAACAATGCTGAACAGAGAGATCAAAAAATATGAAAGGAGGCTAAGAGAGAGAAGAACAAGGAGAAGGCCGAGGGGGAAAAAATGGTTGAGGAGGACTTTAGGAGGATGGGCGTAAGAAGATGGAGAAGCCTGAGTTGAGTATTTAGTCTATTTATTCACAGAAAGACTAATCGGAACTGAACCTACAGTTTAAAGTGGCATCCGAAACCCGGGAACCCTTGATTACAAGGCGACACTACCACTGAGCCATCGCGGAGGCCTTCACAACCTTCGTAAGAAAAACGCTCAAGGGAGCAAGCACCTGCGGCATCCACCTTCTCCCTGGCCTTTTTTAGACCTTATAAGGGGGGAAACTCTGAACTAGCTTTCTTTTGTCGGTGCACACTACGTCTCTAGATTTATGTCTGTGGTTTTCTCTCCGCTTAGGGAAACGAGGGACGTTTAAAAAGGTCGAGAAGAATACGGCGTGAAGCAAAGGGAAGATGTTTAAACTTGCAAATCTGGAGAAACGAAGATGTATTTTAAAAAAGAAGAAGAAGAACATCACGTTATTTGAAAATCGTTCATGACTTTAGCACCACCCTGTATCTAACAACGTAAAAGGTAAGAGGACCAACGCCACAGCGTGGGAAAAAATTGCTTCCTTCCTTTGATCTTCATTTTTACAACGCGAAGGAGGCGATCGAGATGCCACGAAGCACGTAAATATAGCATAGCGAAAGGTCATTGCCCGTCCGTTCCCATTCATCGGTCTCTTCCCTGCTTAACAATTAATCACGTCTTGAACAAGAAAAGGAAGTGCATTCTCGTTTGTGTGTATTGGCTCCTTCAGGCGCTGCTTACATGAAAACTCCACTACCCAGACATTCTTTCTTCTTTCGCAGAGGCAATGAGGAAGGTTACAATAACGTTTCCTTCGAATTCATTAAACAATACTCTTTTATTTCTACTACAAATGGTCGATTCTCTCAGAGAAAAATGTTATGGGCCAGAATTTTTACAATTTCCACTAAAAGTAAATTCTTTGAATGTGGCATTTTTTTAAAAAAACTGGTAGACTTTTAAAGTAATGCTTCGGTCATGGAATTAATAACAGCCACAAGGAGACAAGTCCAAACAATATCCGGCCTAACTTTACCTCCAGCAAAGCAACTATACATCAGCTCCAATTTCCTGTTAACAAATATCCCAGTCGCCGTTGTCCTCTTTCAGCTATATGCAGAAACGTTAAACGTCTTCAAAAGCCGTACAATCCCCAAACGATTCAAGCTCAACAAAAATGTTACAATGAGAAGAGACATCGAAAGAGCAGATGAACAAACTTGATGCTTAATTAGTTTATTACGAGGGGGAATTCGGAGTTAATTACTCTTTCTGCTGTTCACTCTGCCTGCAAGACTACAGCGACGAAAGCCAACGCAAGGTTTCAAGTTTCACTGCCGCCAAAGTAAAGCAAAAAATGTAATTTGCTGCTCGGAAACTTCGCGCACTCCATTAGCTTAATTACAAACTATGTACGCCAGAAATGAAATTGGAAGTGACGAGAATAGAATAAGTATGCGAACCGTTCATTTGGAACGACGGACGGCTTCTTAGATACAGGGTGTTCACAAATATCCTCCGAGTTATAAATGGTATCACTGTCGGTTTCCACTACTGGAGAAGCTTACAGAGGAAAATAAAATTCTATCAAGAGATTGTAACTGATCTATCTGGAAAGTTGGTCTAATCAAGTTTAGCGTTGTCGCATTGTAATCAATGGGGGACCGGGTTCGATACTCGATGGAGGCATATTGCACAGTGGTTCGGATCGAACTTTAAACTGTAAATCTAGTCCCGATTAGCCTATAAGTGCATAAAGTGGACTTTAAAACAACAATCAAATTTAACCTTGACATTAATGAAGTATGCAGCTAAACAGAACGATGGAATGTCGAAATGGAAGTTCCCATTATTATTAGTGCAAGTATTAGTTAAGTAGAAGTACTCGATATTGGGCAGCGTTTTCGTTCAGTATAACGTTAGTCCTGCCAAACTCACATCCATCCTATAGTCCGGACTTGGTTTCATCTAAACGAGAAAAAGGTGAAAAATTCTACCCCAACGAGGAATCTATGGAAATATTAATATTTCCACAGTTGCATTCCCTGCGTGACTAATCCATATCCGTGTTAGTCTTTTCTTCCAGTACAAAACTTCTGTAAGTTTTTAATGTGGAGCTGGAATTAGGTAAAAGAAAGGAAATACAACAGCATGCTTCCTCGCTCGCGTGGGGAACTTTTCCGAACACGTGTGCACCGAATAGTCTCGTCAGAACAGTAATCGCATGAAATGTCGATGGAAGTCTAACATTTTCTGCAGCGCGAAATTCGATGCAAGGATCAGATTACGGAGGCGGAGGTTACCAAGGCGGAAGTTTCGGAGGTAACGAGGGAGAAGGGGCACGCGAACGGGGAAAAAAAGACTCAGCGAATTCAGATCCTATTTCTCCAGCACCATTGCTCTCTTCCATTCTCCACATTGCTTCGGAAAATTGGGACTTACGGAACGAAGGCAGTTTTCAACCGGAGCTGCTGGCAACCAAGCAGAAAGCAACTTCTCAGATCTAACGCTCCCGCTAGCTAATAGGCTCATCTTCCTCAGGTGTTTCCGATAGACGTCGAACTGAATCACGTCGAGAATAAGATGCGTCGAAATGCATCAACCACGACGATCGGCGTTCAATGATTGTGTAAAAACCTTCGATGACGTATTTTAACAAAAAAGAGGATAAACGGTCCCAGCTAGTTGTAAAAAATAGACACAGCTGAGGCAAGGAATGGAATGCGAACTACTTTGCCTCGAAACATATTTCAAGGAGTAGGACATGAAAAATTAGCAGTTCTTCTAAATCACAACATTTACATCTCAAATCTTTGAATTCCGTGGTGCAAAAGGAGTAGTGGGGTTTGTGGTATTATAAACTCAAGAAAGGAAGAGCCCCCCTCAAGCAGATTTGCTTACACTTAAAACAAGCTCAACATGAGCATATGAGCTTTTTGCTCAAGTGTGGAACCCCCTCTAATCCAAGATTTTTGTAAAAATGCCCTCATGGATTCCATGAGAAAGGAAGAGCCCCCTCGGATTGATGTGCCTATACTTACAAAAGGCACTTCTGTGAGATTGTTGTCCATAATCCTGTCAAAAATATGCCCCTCTTGATATTTTTTTGGCCACACTTAAAAAAGCCACACACCCATACCCACCCATATTTACTTCCGGTCTATTTTTGGCCATTTCTACCTATTTCTGCCCACTTCCGGTCCATTTCCGGTCTATTTTTGGCTATTTCTACCCATTTTGCCCACTTCCGGTCCACTTCCGGTCCACTTCCGGTCCACTTCCGGTCCACTTCCGGTCCACTTCCGGTTTACTTCCGGTTTGACTACTTCCGGTCCACTTCCGGTCCAGCACAGCTCTGTTAGAGATAGGGATATTGAGTATAGATTTAATTATATTATTATTGAAACATCTAGAAATTATTCTTCAAACAAATCTCATCTAACAATTCTATAACAGTTCCATGCTCAGCTCTGTGTCTGTACAAGGATTTGTACCTACAGCACAGCTCTGTTAGAGACAGAGCATATAGGTATAAATATTATTTTATTTAATTCTTCACATTTATATCCATAACATCTCTGTGTCTGTGGTACAGCACAGCTCTGTTAGAGATAGGGATATTGAGTATCTAGAAATTATTCTTCACAAATAAATCTCATCTAACAATTCCATGCTCAGCTCTGTGTCTGTGCGGGGATTTGTACCTAATAACATCAAAACAACACAGCTCTGTTAGTTCAATTCTTCACAATTCCATAACAGTTCCATGCTCAGCTCTGTGTCTATGTAGAGCAGATAGGGATATTATATAAATTTAAAAATTATTTTATTCTTCACAAACAAATCTCATCTAACAATTCCATAATAGTTCCATGCTCAGCTCTGTGTCTCTGTGTCTGTGTGGGGATTTGAGTTCATTCAATTCTTCACATCCATATCCATAACATCTCTGTGTAATTCCATAACAGTTCCATGCTTAGCTCTGTGTCTATGTAGAGCAGGGATATTAAATAAATATAAAAATTATTTTATTCTTCTCATCTAACAATTCCATGCTCAGCTCTGTGTCTGTGTGGGATTTGTACAGCAACATAGCTTTGTTAGAGTTCACCTCCATATCAATTCTTCACATCTAAAAATTCCCTTAACAGTTTCATGCTCAGCAAGGCTCTGTGTCTGTGTAGATAGGGATATTAATATTTTATTTCTTCATAACAGTTCCTGTGTCTGTACAGAGCACAGCTCTGAGATAGGGACTAACAGTTAGGGTATAATTAATTCTTCACATTTAACAATTCCTCTTCCCTATGCCATGACAGTTTCAACTCTGTATTTGTGTGGGATTTAAAGCTTGTCCAAGATATTATAGTAAAAAAATTCTCCCAATAAATTCAACATGTTTGTGTAAAGAAATAATTGAGCATAGCAAAAAATCTCAGCATGGCCCTGTGTTTGTGTGAGATTTGAGGCTTGTTCCCGGTATAGGTAGATTTGAAGCTTGTAGAAATATCAGCAAGGCTCTGTGTCTGTGAGATTTGAAACCTTGTTCCCAATCTTCCAGTACAGCTCTGTGTCTGTGTATAATAGCAGCACAGCTCTGTGAGAATTTTCAGCAAAAATCAATTCTTTACATCGGTGTGTGCCTAATAATATCAGCAAGGATTTGTACCTAATTACAGTAGCACAGGGAAAGGGATAATATGTATAGACTATTGATATATATAGCTATTATTGAGTACAGAATTATTATATCTTTTTTATAAACTTTGTGCAGGGATTTGTACTTAATAACATCAGTACAGCACAGCTCTGTTAAAGTATAGATTTATATTATTATTGAAACATCTAGAAATTATTCTTCACAAACAAATCTCATCTAACAATTCCATAACAATTCCATGCTCAGCTCTGTGTCTGTGCGGGGATTTGTACCTAATAACATTTGTACAGCACAGCTCTGTTAGAGATAGGGGATATTAAGTATAAATTTAAAAATTATTTCATTCTTCACAAACAAATCTCATCTAACAGTTCCATGCTCAGCTCTGTGTCTGTGTGAGGCAAGCACAGCTTTGTTAATTAAATTTCGTTTTTATCTAACAATTCTATAACACTTCCATGCTCAGCTCTGTGTCTGTGCGGGGATTTGTACAGCAACATAGCTTTGTTAGAGACAGATGGTTATAAATATTATTTTATTCAATTCTTCACCTCCATATTTATAACAGCTCTGTGTAATTCCATAACAGTTCTATGCTCAGCTCTCTGTCTGTGTGAGGCAAGCACAGCTCTGTTAAAGATAGGGATATTATATAAATTTAAAAATTATTTCATTCTTCACAAACAAATCTCATCTAACAATTCCATAATAGTTCCATGCTCAGCTCTGTGTCTGTGCGGGGATTTGTACAGCAACATAGCTTTGTTAGAGACAGAGTAGATAGGTATAAATATTATTTTATTCAATTCTTCACCTCCATATCTATAACATCTCTGTGTAATTCCATAACAGTTCCATGATCAGCTCACAAACAAATCTCATCTAACAGTTCCATAACAGTTCCATGCCCAGCTCTGTGTCTGTGTGAGGCAAGCACAGCTCTGTTAGAGATAGGGATTAAAAATTATTTCATTCTTCACAAATCTAACAGTTCCATGCTCAGCTCTGTCTGTGTGGGGATTTGTACCAAATAACATCAAAAACAACACAGCTCTGTTAGTTCAATTCTTCACATCCATATCCATAACATCTCTGTGTAATTCCATAACAGTTCCATGCTCAGCTCTGTGTCTATGTAGAGCAGATAGGGATATTATATAAATTTAAAAATTATTTTATTCTTCACAAATAAATCTCTTCTAACAATCCCATAACAGTTCCATGCTCAGCTTGTATCTGTGTGGGATTTGTACAGCAACATTAGAGACAGAGTAGATGGGTATAAATATTCAATTCTTCACCTCCATATCCATAACAGCTCTGTGTTTATAATAGATCTTCACATGTAACAATTCCCATAACAGTTTCATGCTCAGCAAGGCTCTGTGTCTGTGTAGTTTCATAACAGTTCCTGTGTAGGATTTGTACAGAGCACAGCTCTGAGATAGGGACTAACAGTTAGGGTATAATTAATTCTTCACATCTAACAACTATAACAATTCCTCCTATCTATTGAGTGTCTAGATGTTATTTCATCCCTATGCCATGACAGTTTCAACTCTGTATTTGTGTGGGATTTAAAGCTTGTCCAATTCTTCACATCTCCCAATGTGTGGCATGAAATTGTGTTTTTTACCAAAAAAATCTCAGCATGGCCCTGTGTCTGTGTGAGATTTGAGGCCTGTTCCCGGTATAGGTAGATTTGAAATAGGATCTGTGCCTCCCGGCTTGAGAAGAAAGGGACTATGCATATTGTTTTGAGGTGGGATCTGAATCTCAGCAAATCACAGCGGGGCTGTGTCAGGGATCATAATTGATAGGATATAATTGTATTCAGAACAAACCCCCCTATAAGATATGATAACTTTCAAGCTCTGCTGTTACAAACACTTCCCTGTATACATACTGGGCTATCACTATAATAATATTTGCCACATGTTCTGTGATCTGTAATCTTGTAATAATTATTCCTGTCGGTGATAAAAACATTGTTCAATTCTAACTAGTTCAATTCTTCACAATTCCATAACAGTTCCATGCTCAGCTAGCAGATAGGGATATTATATAAATTTAAAAATTATTTTATTCTTCACAAACAAATCTCATCTAACAATTCCATAACAGTTCCATGCTCAGCTCTGTGTCTGTGTGAGGCAAGCACAGCTCTGTTAATAAATTTCATTCTTTCCAATTGTATAATTGAGCATAGCAAAAAATCTCAGCATGGCCCTGTGTCTGTGTTTGAGGCCTGTTCCCGGTATAGGTAGGTACAAATCTGGCAATCACATAGGATCTGTGCCTCCCGGCTTGAGATATGCACATTGTTTTGAAATCTTACTGGGTGGGATCTGAATCTCAGCAAAAGCCCTAATAAAATATAATTTGGATGTGTTTCTGTATTTTTCAAGCTCTGCTGTTACAAACACTTCCCTGTATACATACTCTGCAACATATGGGCCATCACTATAATAATATTTGCCACATGTTCTGTGATCTGTAATCTTGTAATAATTATTCCTGTCGGTGATACAAACATTGTCACAAATTTCCTGTCTTGAGGAAATATCAACAAGGCTTATTCTTCACAAACAAATCTCATCTAACAATTTCATGCTCAGCTCTGTGTCTGTGCGAGGATTTGTACCTAATAACATCAGTACAGCACAGCAGCTCTGTTAGAGATAAGGATGATTTAATTATATTATTATTGAAACATCTAGAAATTATTCTTCACAAACAAATCTCATCTAACAATTCCATGCTCAGCTCTGTGTCTGTGCGAGGATTTGTACCTAATAACATCAGTACAGCACAGCTGCTCTGTTAGAGACAGAGCAAATAGGTATAAATATTATTTTATTTATTTCTTCATAACAGCTCTGTGTCTGTGTGAGGCAAGCACAAAGCTATGTTGCTGTACAAATCCCACACAGACACAGAGCTGAGCATGGAATTGTTAGATGAGAAGAATAAAATAATTTTTAAATTTATACTTAATATCCCTGCTCTACATAGACACAGAGCTGAGCATGGAACTGTTATGGAATTACACAGAGATGTTATGGATATGGATGTGAAGAATTGAATGAACTCAAATCCCCACACAGACACAGAGACACAGAGCTGAGCATGGAACTATTATGGAATTGTTAGATGAGATTTGTTTGTGAAGAATAAAATAATTTTTAAATTTATACTTAATATCCCTGCTCTACATAGACACAGAGCTGAGCATGGAACTGTTATGGAATTGTGAAGAATTGAACTAACAGAGCTGTGTTGTTTTGATGTTATTAGGTACAAATCCCCACACAGATACAGAGCTGAGCATGGAATTGTTAGATGAGATTTATTTGTGAAGAATAATTTCTAGATACTCAATATTACTATCTCTAACAGAGCTGTGCTGTACCACAGACACAGAGATGTTATGGATATAAATGTGAAGAATTAAATGAAATAATATTTATACCTATATGCTCTGTCTCTAACAGAGCTGTGCTGTAGGTACAAATCCTTGTACAGACACAGAGCTGAGCATGGAACTGTTATAGAATTGTTAGATGAGATTTGTTTGAAGAATAATTTCTAGATGTTTCAATAATAATATAATTAAATCTATACTCAATATCCCTATTTCTAACAGAGCTGTGCTGGACCGGAAGTGGACCGGAAGTAGTCAAACCGGAAGTAAACCGGAAGTGGACCGGAAGTGGACCGGAAGTAAACCGGAAGTGGACCGGAAGTGGGCAAAATGGGTAGAAATAGCCAAAAATAGACCGGAAATGGACCGGAAGTGGGCAGAAATAGGTAGAAATGGCCAAAAATAGACCGGAAGTAAATATGGGTGGGTATGGGTGTGTGGCTTTTTTAAGTGTGGCCAAAAAAATATCAAGAGGGGCATATTTTTGACAGGATTATGGACAACAATCTCACAGAAGTGCCTTTTGTAAGTATAGGCACATCAATCCGAGGGGGCTCTTCCTTTCTCATGGAATCCATGAGGGCATTTTTACAAAAATCTTGGATTAGAGGGGGTTCCACACTTGAGCAAAAAGCTCATATGCTCATGTTGAGCTTGTTTTAAGTGTAAGCAAATCTGCTTGAGGGGGGCTCTTCCTTTCTTGAGTTTATAATACCACAAACCCCACTACTAAAAGGGGTACAATTGGGGCTTTCCATGAATAGTGGTCCTACCCATGTAAATAACATAATCAATTAAGCACATACTTTGCACATTTCACCAATAAAAGGTACTAACATCTGCAGCCCTTTTTGCTGCATTTTTAAAGCGTCACACGCGTAACGCACTTTTGTTGATGCTTTTGAGGCATTCAGCCTATGCCATCACACACAAGTTGTTGTTTTTTTAAAAAAAAATTGGTTAGCACACACCACAAAGTACTTTTTAATTCTATGAAATCATTGTGAATATTTCAATCCAATGTATTGTCTAGAACCTTAACTTCTGAGTCTAAAATGTCACAAACGTGACGCTGGAATGGCCCAATTGTTAAATATGTAAAAAACAGTAGGCTGGGGTTGGGTCACACACATTCTCTATCTCGGCCATTTTTAAGGTGATGTGATCAGCACTACACTCTGGCAGCCGTTCCCCTAGATACCCATTTATTTGAGGCTGAGTGAAATCCAGAGCCGCTTTATGGAGGTACAAGGCCGGAAACATCGAACCCGGGACTTCTGCGTGACATAACCTACCGACTAGACCACCGCGGTTCCAGAATTGTTATATAAACAGCTAATATGACTGCATTGTGTTGTAATGAAAACGTTCCTGCACTTTAAACCCACACACGTAATAAGATAAAAGATCGAAAAATTCTAATTTGGAGTAAAACTCCACGATCTCGACGTCAAAAAGAATGAGAAACGTATCTAATTTTTATTCAGAGTAGCCTAAACGCCGTTTTGGAAAAGTGGAGATTCAATAAAAATAAGTGTATTTTGTTGCAGATGGTCTGAAATAACGAATCAAGAATCTTCAGGAATGTGGGGGTTTTGGATACTAAAATTGTGAAAAAAGAATACAATTTTGAACAACTACGCGCCAATCTGATCCACAACGTCATTGAAAATAAATATAAATAGCTTTTAAAAAGGGGGAATTTAGTTTTAAATTATAAAATGTCAGGGTTAAAAAATCAGAAAAAAAACCGCATTCATGAATAAACGTTCAACATGATCTATTTTCTTACCTCTCTTTAAACTTCATCGTGTATTTTAATGAAAGCATAATAGTCAGCGTTACTTATATACTCCCTCTGTCCCATAATTATAGTCCGGTATGCCAAAATGGTGACTTTTTTATTTATGTTCTTTTGGATACTTGATCGGCCAATTTGTACTGATCCTTGAGTAATAACGCTGTATGACTCATTCCCGTGTTTAATTTTCTTCTTCTGTGTACACAAATGTCACAGTTTAACAAACAAAAGTGTACCGGACAATAATTATGGGACACAGGGAGTAATACATAAATAAATATACAAATTGATATAGCACTATAAACTCTATTTATTTTCTAGAAGATCGGGACAATGAGTAGAAGTCCGGAACATCAACTACAAGAAATAATGAAGTTACTGTTGGAGTTACTCCCCAATGAGATGAAACTGTGTCGTAAGAAATCTTCAAGTTGAGAATTCATCCAAAATTCCTTAATTTAATCTGGAGTCTCTTAATACCAACAAAGGGATACATATTTCGTGAATTCATATACGAACGAAACATCTTTTTAAAAGGAAGTTTTAACCTTTTAGAAAGTTGTGAAGAAATGTTACTGCCTGCTTCAAAGAGATAACGAAGTCCCTTCAAAACGGGAAACTACAAAGGAATATTGATGAAACACCGTGAAAGCTGACTCGACTTTTAAGACGATAAAGAAACTCTCTGAGCCCATCGACACTCAGTTTCTTTTTCATCATAAAGATTAAACTAAGAAATATGGCTTGGCTGGTTTGTTGGGAAGTGAATACTGCGTTTAGGCGTTTATCTGCTTCAAAGTTCGATAACGTTTTTGATGACTTTAACGTAGATCGAACCCGGCGTTCTCACTTTCAGAGTAGAAATAGAAAGTGAGGAAGAGAATAAACAGAAAAAGTAAGGAGAAACAGAGACAGGGAAAGAGAGGGAGAGGACAGGATTCAGGAAAGGGGAAAGAAACATGGAAAAATATAATAATAAACACAAATACACACAGACGGAAAGAGGAAAGGCGTAGGAAAAGAAAGAATGAAATGAGAAATATGCAGAAAAACTAAAGAGGAACGGCGATAGACAAAGAAAGCGAGGAATAGTTTAAGAGATATAGCGAGAGAAATGGGTGTAGAAATAAATATATGTTAAAATACAAATACAAGAGAGAAATATAGTGTGTTAGGAAAGGAGAGAGATCAGAGTGAAATTTAAGAGAAAGAAAGAAAAATATACCGAAAGAAGCAGTGAGAAAAGCACAGGGACACGAATGAATATTATTTTAAAACTATATACTTTTCTATCTTAGAGTTCGTTTTGTGGGATCTTATCCATTCGCTTGTGCCCCGATATCAACTTAGTTCCAAGTACGCTCATTAATGTCTCATTATCCCCAATCACATGTTAATTTCCAAGTTTCACAAAAGGAAATATTCAAATTTGTGGATAAATCAAAGGAAGGGAAAACGTTTCTGATGAAGACAATTACGTGGGAAAATTCTTTATTTAGCAAAATTTCAATTTGAAAACAGCGAAAACAATAGGAGTTAATCTTTTCCTCTTCTGATGAAAGCCCCTCTTCCCCCACCAACAAACGAACAAAGAAAAATATATATGCACGTCAAAAAAATATTTAACTAAAATTGGGAGAAAACATTATGGGGAAAAAACAGAATTAATAAACAGGTAGGTAAACCGATTAGTGATTTCCGGTCAGAATGTTGTCTTCTGCCTAACACACGCGTGATGTAACCGCGCTTTCGTAATGAACTTCACGTGTCATTTTCTAATGGACTCTAACCGATGAGCATAACCTTTAATGGAAGCGCAGAACAACATGTTGTGGGATCGATTCTTAATCTCAACAGCGCGAGGGCCAATCGTTGTTCACGGGGTAATCGAAGTGACCCTAGGCATTCGTGGGTAGAGAAAAATCAATTTAGTAATTTTATACAATGCAGCGAAGGATCTTCGCAACTAGAGATTTGGAATTATGGTTTGTAGACTATAGTAGAGGACATGAAACTAGGCGTCTGGCAGAGTTTGAGGAGTTGCCATATCTGTTGAACCAGTCAGTCTTTGTGTACTACACGCGACATGAAAATGATATCAATATTTGTCGGAAAGTTTAGTGACGACAACGGTCTTCCCTGATGATGCTTAGTTTAGTCACAACTGCACGGTGAACGTTGTCATATCGTGAGTGCGAACGAGCGATTCCTGGCCTTCACTCGATTTGCTTCTCTCATGTTTGACACCACTGTATTCCTATCAATACAGCTAATTTCGTGGTCGTTGGTATAGTACGCCAAATAAGATACATCAGGTGCTAGTCTGTGTGGTCTATCGGGATTGTAACGCACCACAAAACCTACGAGTCCTGTGTTCGAACCTCTTTAACCAATAGAGCCTCGTTGTAATGTAGAATCGATCGATAACTGCTAAAAGCCGTCACCTAAACCATTCCAAGAATATTTATCCCGATGGCGCAGTGGTAGCGCCGTCGCCTTGTAATCAAGGCGTCCCGGGTTCGATACCCGGTGGAAGCACAAGTGGTTCGGATCCCACTTTAAAACTTGACACGCACCTTCTGCCTTTAGGGCTTTATGTTAGTCCGGTTACAACCCTTTTATCGGACTTCTTAAAGTAGGACCAAGCCCTTGCGTGGTCTGTGGTGCAGGATTTATCTTTACCTATGTAGGTTTGAAATGAAAGATCATCAAAATCTCTTACTTGGAGATTTATTTGAACTTCCGATGATATACAAACACTTTTAAACAGACAATTCACCCGATACAACTCCTAGGCCTAAACCTATTAGTTGTACCGAAGTTTATAACCGTGGTCTTTTGATGATGCAGGAGAACACCTTATTCAGAGTTGGGTAGTGAAATATCCGCCGACGGAGTACAAGTACTCCAGCCGAACCGAAGAACGAGGCAAGATATTTCCCCAACGTCCCCTAAATCATCAGCCTTTCAGCAACCAGGAGAATGTCCTACGGGCTTACAAAGCTGTCGCCCTTTAATACAGAATTTTAGTTTACATTTTACCAAGGTAACACCATAGTTGTTTATACATTCATAGTTTCAGCATCTCTGAAGAATTAAGTTCAACAATCCTTTACCTATTGAGATATTAACAATAACACATCTTTATAGAAAGAAATCTAACATTTTTAAAGAAAAGATTTCAACATTAATTCGTACAACACAGATTACAACAACACAGATTGAACAGCTTGTGCTTGAAAAAGCATGTGTTGACTGGGGCGCCACAAACTGTAGGTCCAGTCCCAATTAGCCTTACTGTGCATAAAGTGGACTTAAAATACCAACCAACCAAGAATATTTATGAATCGACAAAATATCAGCAGAATATATTTCCGTCCAGCAAACTTGATTTCGGTTTTCTAACGATTTCCGATATTTAATTTCATGAGAAATCAATTACTTTTGGTCCCGTGGAGGAGTAGTCAATACATTCCGCTTCTACAACCCCAAAGATAGGTCTTAGGTTTGAATCCTATGCATGTGAGTGTATAAGCCAGAGATTTAAAATAGGTAGAAAGGCATAGTAAAATGAGAAAAAGAAAATAGGGATAGATTTTAAGTAATGAAAATAATTTGCCTTGCAATAAGATGATATTTGATGGAAATTTAAATCCATCAAATTTTATCGTTTTTCATCTGGTAGTTTCTTACATATGAGTAGTTGGCACTGGAGGGTTTCTCGCGATTGTCAAGGAGAATGTTGGGATGGTACGATTGCCGTGGTGCCTTCTTGCTTTCCATCCTTAGCCATACTGCCACCGTGTCTCATTTACCTCATTGCCTCCTTCACATATACTTTTACCTAACTTTTATTTCTTGTGTTTTTCAATTATATAGGTACACTTGTAATTTTCTATATTTTGTACATTTATAAGCATTTAGCCTAATTGTATAGCTTAACAAATTAATTCTTGTAGGACAAAAAGCTATTTTTATAGTAAGGTAGTCTGTGTAAAATACTGTAAGCTTAAGTGTAACCCTACTTCAAATAATAACTAACTAACTAACTCTCTAGCCTTCTTAAACCCGAAGGTTCATGGCTGCAGCAACACAGGCCTTCCATCTGTCCCTATCTTGAGCAAGATCTATATACTCTTTTCCATCCCTACCGATTTCCTTTAGGTCCATCTCAACGTTGTCCCTCCATCTTCGTCTTGGCCTTCCTACAGGTCTCTTACCATCAGGTTTCCCAACAAGAACCTTGTAAACTCCTCTTTCCTCTCCCATTCGTGCCACATGGCCTGCCCACCTAAGTCTTCTTGATTTAATTATTCTAATAATATCTGGACATGAATACAAATTATGTAGTTCTAAATTATGTAACCTTCTCCACTCACCTCTCTCCTCATCCCTTTTAGGTCCAAAGATTTTCCTAAGGATCTTATTTTCAAATACTCTCAATTTATGTTCCTCTTTTAATGTAAGGGACCAAGTTTCACACCCATATAATACTACAGGCAAAATTACTGTTTTGTATATTTTAACTTTTAGTTTCTTAGATATTAAACGAGAAGACAAAAGTTTATGAAGAGAGAAGTAACATGCATTTCCTGAATTAAGCCTACATTTTATTTCCTCTTTAATATCATTTTCATTTGTTAATATTACTCCTAAGTATTTGAATTTGGAAACTGGTTCAAACGAGTTGTTATCAATAATTAGATTTTGATTATTACCTAACACTTGGTTTCGGCCTGTAAGCATATATTTAGTTTTCTCTTTGTTAACTTCCAAACCTATCTCTTTAGCAGTTTTGAAAAATATTTTAGCATTATTCTTAATCGTATTTATATCATCCCCCAGTAAGTCTACATCATCTGCATATGCTAACAACTGAGTCACACCATTTAATTTTAGTCCTTCTTTAGTTTCTTTTACCTTCCGAACAGCATATTCTAAGGCAAAATTAAAGAGCAATGGAGATAATGGATCTCCTTGTTTTAACCCATCATGAATTATAAATTTGTCAGACATATTATTACCCACACGAATTTTACTTTCTGTTTCACTGGTGCATATTTTTATCATACTAACAAGTTTCTTAGGTATTCCAAACTCTACTAATATATTATATAATTTATCTCTTTTGACCGAATCATATGCTTTTTTGAAATCAATTAATAGCTGATGGACATTTTGATTATATTCCCACTTTTTTTCAAGTGTCTGTCTGATGTGAAAAATTTGATCTGTAGTTGATCTGTTACGTTTAAATCCACATTGATAATCACCTATAATTTCATTAGCATATGGGGTTAGTCTTGTTAAAAGAATGTTAGACAATATTTTGTATGTTGTTGAGAGTAGAGAAATTCCACGGTAATTATTGCAGTTCATTTTATCACCTTTTTTAAACACAGGAACAATTATGGATTCTTTCCACTGTTGAGGGATTTCTTCTTTATTCCATATTAAACAAATTAATTTATGAATTTGACATATTAATGAATTTCCACCATATTTAATTAACTCAGCTGGTATTAAATCAATGCCAGGTGCTTTGTTATTCTTAAGCCTTTTAATAGCATCTTTAACTTCAGTCAAGTTAGGTTCTGGAACTAAATAATAAATAATAACAATAATCTTATCTTCCTCATCGCAATCGTACAAACAAGAAAAATGAAATTATCTACCTCCCTACCACTCCACATTACATCCTTTATACAAAGTCCACAGTTCTCTATAGCCTATCTTCTTACTTCACCCTTCATTCGTCATCGTGCAGCCATCTAAATCTTGGAAGACTTCTTCTTCACGATATATTTTTGATTTCAGTGCCCTTTAGAACATTGCTGTTTTATCTCTTCTTTCTGCACGTCTCTTCCATTATAACCTCTTAACCTTTGCAAACTTTATCTCTTCACTGTTAGGTAGTCTCCACACTCCACTCTCCACACTCCACTCTCCACAACCGACCCATACATCTTTCTTAATATTTTTCTTTCAAACCTTTTGAATGAGTGTTTTTCAGTTTCCGTCGGTGTCCAGTTTTCTGTTCCGTAGTGAGTCTTCTCTCATTGTCTTTTCTTTCATATTTTCAATAATGTCGCCAGAGAATTTTGTTCGGATGGGGTCAAGAGTGGGCATAGTATTTACAAATGTGCTGTGCTTCAGAGGCCATAGCTACCAAGATTCTCTTTTTTATCCGTTCTTTGCTCATATTTTTTCCTTCTTTTTCTTTTACTTCCCCTTTCTTTTTTCCTATTGCTGTGCATCTTTATTGCTCTACTCTTTATTTCCTGTTTTCAGTTACTTGTCTTTCTCTTCTCTCTCTCTCTCTCTCTTTATTTTCATCTTCTTACCTTCTTTCTTTCTGTTTTCCTATTGTCTTTGAAATTCTATCCAAACAATTTTCTGTCGTTATTTCCCTCACGTTCTCTCTCTATTTTCTTCTTCATCTCATATCTCTTTTTCTTCTTTCTTTTGTTGTTTAAAGAATTTAGTCTACTTAGGTGCTGGAAGGATGGGAGGGCTATAACACACCCTCGCTCACTTAATGACGATGCCACTGCTTGGTGTAACAAGAACAACGAAAACGTATCCTAAATATTTAACATACTACTTGAAATACTTAACATAATCTAACTTGAAAGCCAAGGAAAAACCCGTCCACTAATCTGTAGTTTTGGGGAATTACGATGCAATCATACGATCAATGCACTACGAAGGATCTGCTTGTGATGTTGCGTGATTCACTTGTGCTTTCGCAGCTGTTCTTTGTCATCAAGTGAGCGTGTGTACATGTAACATATGCCCCGCTGAAAAGGCTGCGTTATTGACGTGGTTTCGTCACGTCGACGGCTGAAATTGCTATATTGTGTGGGTTGAGGGCGGTATTGCTCAATGTGGTCAGAAATGAGCTCTAACCGTAACCAACAGTTCATATCATTACGCTTCCGTCGCGACAAGGCAAAACGTACAGAAAAGTACCTGTCGATTTCTTTGATTGATAAAAAAGTTGCAGTAATAGTCTACTTGCAGCAGTTGGCGTTACTCGAAAATGTAACTATTACTTGTAACCAAGGCTCGAAATGGAAAATTTCACGAAACTGGCCCCTTTGCTTTCGTTAACATGGTGGTGTATTTCTTTCTACTAGTTAAATGACGCGCTGTGGTATAAGTATTCTGGAATATTCTTCTCTTAATACTACTTATACTATTTTTTTTAAAAATCAATTTGTGCAAGTGAAATATTTTTCCATATTGTTAATTTCCTGTGTCCTTCAGAATGTCAACATTACGTCTGCTCAGCTTAGTATCAGAAATATAAAGAGCAAGCTGCAAAAAGGATTTCAGGAATAGCTAGCTATATTAAAGACGAAAGCGTGGGAAAAACAGAATGACAATAAAAAGAGAACCTAAATTTGTGTAAAGATCTTGTGAAGAAGGATACCTCTGTTAGAACAATAGAATCCACAACAAAAGACAATTAATATTAATTAACAAATAAAAAGTAAAAACACGAACCACAAGGCACAAAAAGAAGACACCATCATTCTGTGCTGAGTCCATTCGCGGCAACAACTCATCTCGACGTAAAGTGAAGCTTACATGAACGCTATATGTAATACTATTAAACAGTATTAACAACTTAGTTTACATTGAAATGAAAAATATAGTGAAATATAACCGGAACTGTCCGTTGCCGTTATGTGACGAGACGGAACGAAAAAAGTTCCAGATATTCACGAACCGGAACGCCGTTCCAGTCCGCTCCGGTTCTTTCGAGCCTTGCTTATAACTAGGGCTAGAATTTTTATGACTTAGCATATTTTTTTGATAAGGGTGATGTGTTCCCTAAATATATAGAAATTCATATTGTGAAGAAACTAATTGAATTAAGGTGCTTTTTAAGGGCATATTTTGGCATATTTGGCAATTTCTACGTGATAAAGCATATTTTGATGGATTTTCGGTCATTTTCAGCATATTTTCGCTTTTTCAAGAAATATACAGTCATTTTCCAAGTGTATTCGTTCTTACTCCCATGTTCACTCGGTTTTTTTTGGACTGCAGCAAAATATTTTTAATTTTTGTTTGAAAATTTGCAGAAAGTATTCATTGTGCATTTCAACTCATCAGGGCCCATAAAGCGAACTAAAAGTAGTATGTATATGAAAATATTTCAGCATAAGTTAGATATTGATGTTTGAAACGGTCTAGTTATAAGGGCATATTTTTCAAATTATAGTGCATATTTTGTAAAATTTTAGGACATAAGAGCATATTTTATTTTGCATATTTTGGTGACTTTAGGTCATAAAAATCCTATTCCTACTTATAACAGAGCCGGACTTAGGAAGAGGCAACTCGGACACTGGCCTGAGGCCCGGCGCCAGATAAAGATAATGGTTTGTGTATGATTTATTAAAAGTTTATAGAGGACGCTCGTGCTTCCAACTAATCTGATTTTTCTGACTTGTTTTGACATATACTTAATAATGTCCAAAATTACTGAACTCGTATTCTAAACAAGCAACTATATAAAAATCGTGTTATGTTAATGTGCAATATTCAATCGAATGAATTCATGAATTGAAAATATTATGTAAATGTTAACCATGTAAATTCACTACAGCTTCAAAATTCAATTAAGAGTAAACAAAAGAGGATGTTGTTGGATATGATTAAAAATTACCAATTTAATAGGGAAAATAATAGTTTGATATTGATTTTTGTAATTAACGACAATTTAATGAAAAGAAACGATAGTTTAGACACTTTTATTAGTTTTCAACACGTTCTGCTTATTCTTAGGTAATAATACGAAGTACAAAACATATACATTATCTGTTTATTATTGTAATAGTGTGCTTCAGAGTAAGAAAAAGATTATAGACCCCACGTATATTGTATGCTCCAGGTTCGCGCACCCAGCTAAGGCTCCGGCCATGACTTGTAACACAATTTCAGGTAACTCGTTATTTCCAAGCAATGTGAGATATGAAGCCACGGCCTCAAGAATAGCCGTTAGGGTACTGAAATAAGAACTGGCTTGTTTCGATCGTGAAATATAAACGTTTGTCTTCGGCAAAAGCAGAGTATTCTAGTGTTTCTGTTCACCCAGATGAAGTTTGAAGTCTGAGTGCTTTGATAAGGAAGTGGAAACTGCTCGTAAAAGTAGATAACAGTCGCAGACCTTACGTAAACATCCACAGAGAAGCACACAGGGCAATTAAAATAAGCTGAAGGACTTGCTCGGCCAACTTCACGCGGGCAAAAATCGATGGCGTATCGCCTCTGCACACAGTGTTCAGCTGTTGGTGGAGGTGACTGTTTTATTTATGTAAACCGGCGTAAAATTAAGCTGCGAGGAAAAACATTGAGCCGTGGAAGAGAAAAGGGAGCGCGGTGGGGGCATGAAATATAGATGAACCCTGTGGAGAGTTCGAGCCTGTCTCTGAAGGGTGTTAAGTAATATATTATTTCAATAGTCGGTGACCTCGCAATAACAGAATTGGGTATCAAGAGGTATTGCTTTCTCGCACTGAGTGGTAAAGTGATATATCCTGTACTTGTTCTGCTTACAGAAACATGCCCACTTTTTTTGGTGATACGGTGAGAGGTTTCAAGTGGATATCGATCATTCAAAGAAGATGCAGGATAGTAGAAATTAAGCATGAAGAATGAAGAAATTAAGAAAACTGTAATTGAAGAAAGTAGGTATCAAACAAGTTGCTAAAGATGTGAATTGTAAAAGCCACAGAGAAATGAAAACATTTCTAGAAGCCAGGAACGAATGGAGAAATGCAACAAAGCAAGAATAAGGACATAATATGAACTAATGCCACAGGCCCCGTCGGTTATACCATGACACGAAAAACAAAGGAACAAGGAAAAAAGAACAGAAGAAAATTAACTTTTAAAACTTTTCTAACGGTGGAAGCGGCCCCGGCGCCTACCCAGCGTCGAATAACATGGGTACCTGGGGGAAACCCTGGGGGGTAAAGGCGGTCAGGGGCGTGATGCTGATCACATCACCCCCACTCACGACCGGATCAAGAAAGTGTGGGGCGTTACCCCCACACCCCATGTACGCCTTCATGGCGTGGTGCTAAGCACAGGGGAACACTTTACTTTTACTTTTTACTTCACGTCACTAATCGTCCTTCCTCTCTCGATTGTGTCTGAAATTAATATCATATCAATATGTGACATGGGGTGGTAAACAGTCTTGAGAGAAATTAGTGCCTGAATACTTAATTACATAAGTAGTAGACAGTGGCGGCGATTGGGCTCCAAATCTGGGGGTGGGCAAAGACAGTTTACTTTCCCTTGATACATAAGATTTAGCATAGTGCGGGAGCAAAAGTGGCATAAAGTTGGGGGGCAACTGCCCCCTCGCCCCCCGTAATCGCCGCCACTGGTAGTAGATAACTTTTACAAGCATTTTTCAAGGTTAGAGTGAAAAATATAGTAAATCGTATTTTTGAAATATTGTGGATGCACAAAAAGAATCGGTAGTTGGTAACTAAAACGTATCTCATACGTTATCGTATTCTAAAATAAAAGGGGAAAGTGCGATATTTAGAATGCTATAATGATAACATATATAGCTAATGATTTGTAGATTTGATTGATTGAATTGGTGTTTTAAGTCCACTTCTTGCACAGTATAGCTAATTGGGACTGGACCTACAGTTTAAAGTGGGATCCGAACCACTATGTGCCTCCACCAGGTATCGAACCAGGGATCCTTTGATTACAAGGCCACAACGCTACCACTGCGCAATTGGGGTGGCCCTAATGATTTGTAGAAACTCGAAAAGGAGTTCAGAAAGTTTCTTATAGCCACATATACTGAAACGAGAAACTTCTGTTTCAATTTGTAGGCTATTTGTATTTATGTTAGTTAAGGTCGGCGATGAGGGTCAATGGTTATTATATGTAACTGATGAAAGTACACTCGCAAGGAAACACCCATGCCCACGCCAGGACTCGAATCTAGTCTATCGGCGGTGCCATCATGGGTCCGGCATTCTACGCACTCGGCCACCGAAGAGACTTCTATTTTAATGAAGACTAGAATAGTAGCTGGTTTCATCCCAACGAGAAAGACACACAATTACGAAATTCACTGTCTCTCTAAATATGATTTCGAAAGTTTCAAAAGTAAACTACATTGTATATTGCAGGTTTCGTCTTCAGGTTACAAAAAAACGAATTTGAAATGGAGAAAATAACATGTGCCTAGAATCATGTTCAAGGAATGGAGTATTTGCATTAACACTGACCTACGACATATCAAAATGTCTTCCTCCTGACGCATGACCACACGCAAGCGCATACCTTGAGACATTGCCGCACGTGCCACGAAGTAATTGTTCATTACACATGATGTGACAAAAAACAAAATGCCGTCTTAGAGATTAGATCTATTTGAGACAATAAAGCTGTTTAAACATGAATTAATCCTGAGGCCCCTTTCAACGACTTTCGTGCCGTGTGACAGGTGGCAGCACACACGCACATTGCATGCTTAAATAAATAATCACACGATACGCACAGCTTGTGCACAGGCTACAATGAGATGGAATCAAGCCCACTATGCGTGTACAAATAAATTTATGTACCAAAGAACCAACAAATTTAAAGAAATACTTTGCTCGTATGTTCACAGCGCGCTACGACGACAGGAGTTCAAGGATCGAATCCCAGCCTGGGCATCCGTTGTGAGTGTCTCTTCATTAATTTATTTTTTTCGATCTAATGAAGTTTTTACTTGGGTTATTCTATGTGGATACTAACTAAATTAACATTATTTCTGATATTAAGAATAACAATAACAAGCTTTCTGATTTTGTAACTTGAAAGATACCAATTTCCTGGTGGGGGGTCGACAGACCTGTTCGACCGCCCTCCCCCTCCTGACGCCCATGCACAGAATGAATCAGTGGCAACAAATTGCATTTGTCTCTGTATCTGACCTTGCACAGATCTATTTGCCATCTGCAGGCCTCAGATGTTTTTATCGATGTTCATGACAGACTAAGCTTATTGGGAAACAGACGTTTCATAACAAGTTACGCACAAGTTGGTCGAGAGCTATCTAAATTTAAAGGCAAACAGATTATAGTATAAGTTCCATGTAGAATGAAACGATGCTGCAAAAGCAAGTTCATAACCACAACCTTCATCGTCACACGATTCTTTTATAAATGATTTTTAGGCTTTATTTTTCATCGTGGAAAATATACAAAAAGAAACATGTTTAGCTGCCTACCTAACCATTGCAAGCTTCTTCTTTATGAAGCCCAACTTTGGCATTAAATCTCGTTTAATATGTCCTTATATGTCAGCCATTTGCAATTTCTTTACAATGTAGTACGTAGACGATACGATATGACACATCGTTGAATAATGATTTTTATATGGATGTTGCTGTTTACGATGAGTTTGATATTAACTTCTCACGTATGTATGCAGATTAAAATTTATACGTGGCAAAAGTTCACTTCATCTCACGTCACCTTAATTTGATATATTAAGTAAGCTACGCAAAACTTTGTTAATAATGCAATTTTTTTTCCTACAGACAGGCTTATCATCGTCATTTGCTTTTTAAAAGGTCTAAAAGGTCCATGAACACAATAATGTTGAAAATAATTCTAGTAAACCCTTCGTTTAATAACGAAACTTTCTTAACTTGTTTTACGACTCTAAACCCTCTCAAAATACCTCTGGGTCAAGAGCCTGAAACGTCTGCATGTGCTGTTGAATCGCTGAAAGAACAGTGTTGCCAACCGTAGTGTACAACGCGTTACGATTTGTGACTTTGCTGTTGCCAACTGTTGAGAATTCTAAGGTTGTTTGTAGAATTTGTTTGTGAAAGTAAAGTTCTCATACTTGCATATTTGCTATCAGTTACTTTTTTGTAAAATTTCTACAACTTTAACTTCACGACTACATTAGGACCAAGTTTTAATCGATAATTTACCACAAAATTATTCTCCTCTTACAATATTACTCCAGCACTGTAATCAGCAATATAAAGAAGGTAATATTTTTGTTCATTTGCATTATATCATATTCTGTACACATTAGATTATAATATACGACGGTATATACGTTCAATATTTCCGCTGCGATAGTGTGACTGAATTTTTATTTTCCAACAAAGACTGAGATCCATGGTATAATATTCATTGCACGCCAAACTTTGACCAAATTGTATATATATATATACACACACACACACGCCTACAAAGTACGTAAGAATTGAAAAACTCTGTACTGCCTGGCATATTTTAACAATATATTCGAAGCTGTATTGTGTAGTAACTCACCTTTAACTCTAAAACTACGCCTACACACCGGTACTTCAGAGAGTCGATGTATCACATTCATCACAGGCATTTCTTTGTGTACAACACTCAGGACGAAACAATTTCACATGGCACTTTCCGAGCACTAAGACGCCGAACAACTGTCACATTCTCACAGTTAAGTCCCATCATTTTTGCAGAAATAGGCCACTTGCATTCCACTTCGTGCATACAGCATTTTAGCTTCATCCATATCGCTATGACTGACACGTCTAATCACGGACGTAGAATCACTACATCGACAACACTGCGGAATAATACTAGGCCCTTCAATGAGCGTTGTAGCATTCTTTTTCAGCAAGGAAATTTAGGAGTTTCACTTCACAATTTTGATGTTATCAGGAGAAAACTTTCTATGCACTCAATACCGGAAGTGTTATCCACACAATTTACAGGCGATATTTGTTTGTTACTTTAAAGTTCAGCCACCTAATTCGCAGACAGCACATACCTAGTCAGTCTCCAAACAGATCTGTGTGAGATAACCGAGCACTGAAATTGCACGGAATATTACCAGCGTCGAAGCATATCGTGCAAGGTTATAGATGAATGGAAATCTAACTTTTTTATATAAAAACCAACGTTGCATGCTTTTATCGCGTGTGTCAGTGTTGCCAAGTACAAAGTTTCGTCACGAAGCAGAAATATAGGAACAAAAAGAAAATTACTTTCAAATATATTTGTAATCTTACATGTTATGTTCACAGATAGCTTACAGAGTACATTTCTGTCAGCAACGGTAAAAATGAAATGATTAGTGTTGGAGTTAAAACTTCATTTTTAAAAAGGTATGACGTACTAATGTCGTGTGCATATTAGAGTAGTGAACGGAGGGATGAGTGGAGGAAATATGTGTCTGTTCATGAATATTTTCGTGAATTTCACGCACCTTTCGTGCATTTTATATTCAAGTTCAGCTCCCCTTCTTTGATAGAAACTTTACCTGCTTTATTTGGCACCTTCAATCTCGTTCAGCGGAAATGTGGAAAACTATGTACTGACTGCCGAAAATTGAAACTATTTTTTTTTTTTAATCTGACATGAATTGCGATAGTGAAAGTTTTTGTATTTATATAGCCGATAGCGTGTTGAAAGGTGGGTCTGATGGATTATATTATACCTAAGCTCAAGTTTCGCTTGAAAAATAAAGCTCGATAGTGGAAAAGGTAAAACGCACTAAAGAACGCACCCCTCTTCTACGCAATTCCTAAACATGCTATTATTGTAACGGTACGTGATAAATAACTTCGCTAACATTAAAAATATTGCTATTCTGCCGACCGTGGAAGAATGGTTAGCAAAACGCGCTACGCCGAATCCCGAATCCCGAATCCCGGACTGCATATGCGTGTTCTTTGTGAGTGTTATTTCATCAATTTCAGACTCATCTTCTCGATTAGCCAAAAGTAGAACTAAAAGAAAAGCGAAGTAAAATAAATCAAATGTCAATAATGCTATCCACGCATACAGATTGATTGAAGAGATCGTAGCTTCAATGAAACCTAAACTCCTTTTAAAGGGTCCAAGAAGAAAAGGGTAAATACCTCTATCTAGTTCTTGCGGTGATTCTCTTATGTAATGCCACTGCCACTTTGAGAGTCACCTAAATTTGAACAACGAATGTAGAAAGTTAATGCAATTGATACGTTTGTTTTGGTCGTATGTTTGAGATGGGACTAATGTTTAATTTACAGTCAAAGGCAACTTGGCGAGCATGTTTGCTCCCTACGTAAAAAAAAACAAAAAAAACAAAAAAACAACCGCGATAGGGAAAATACAAACAATATAGTTGGTAACACTTCAATTCGTGCCTCTGGTTAGTAGTTTTCCTTTGGTTGAAGTTTTTGTCACGCTTTTCCTTTGTAACTCTGAAAATATGTACAAAACTATTGGAACCTATCTTGAGTTATTTTTATATTTTAGTCTTCGTGATGTAGTCATTGGAATCGTCGATATCTCACAATTCGTTTCCGAGTCTAATTTTGTCATCGAATTACGTCATGCTGAAATTCAACAAATTCTCGGTCAGTACAGAACACGATTGTGAGCGGGATTGGAATCTTGGAAGTTCTTCGCAATTTCTTCAAGTGAACAGATAGGTAGGAGACCAGCTGGCACGAAAGATGACACGAGCGTTGTAAGTGCGGGGAGAGGGAGACTTGTTCCTCTCAATAATCCAGAAATGCAGTACGTTTTGGGGGTGGTATGGGTAGGGGTGGGCATATTCACACGAGTATCGATTTCGATATTTACTCCAATAATTCTCTAATGCGTGTGTGTGTGTAATTTAATGTAAGTGAAATAGTCATTAAATATGTTTGTTTCTTTTCTGTGTGTGTACTTTTGTGGAATTTATTTTACCAAAAATCTTTGTATCACTAACTGAAAGAGAGGTAAAGTACAGTTTGAAGTTTGAAGTTTTTGTACTAAGACCACTTATGCACAGAGTATAATTGGGACTAGACTTTCAAATGGAATCCGAATCACTATGTGCCTCCAGCGGATATCGAACCCGAGACCCCTTGATTACAAGGTGGCGGCGTTACCACTACGCCACCGGAAAGGCACAGAATTAATAGAAATCGAGAGAGAGAGAGAAAGAGAGAAATGGGAAGAGAGCGAATAAGCAAGAAGATTCTAAGACAGAAAGTCCAGGGTCAACTGACCTTTCACGTGAACACTCACGGACTTACATGAGTGGTGATTTCGAAATTTACTCCAATAATTAATTCTCTCATGCTTGTGTGTGGCACTCAATTATAATTTCTGTACTTGGCTAATTGGTATTTTTCAGTCATCCCCTGGATGTTCAAAATTATTGGAATCTATGCACGTCCCCTCTCAACAATTCAAAACTGTGTTTATCTGAGATCGAATACTGCATTGTAGGAGCCAGTGGTTAAACCATAAAGAAAGCGCTGCAGAAGAATGGACCGAGGAACTGCATGGCTTTTATCTGCCCAGATATCTTGCATCGTGATCTACAAGTTGATCACGCGCGCAAGACAACCATCAGGAGTAGGCATCAGCTTCCATGACTGCAGGTGCTCCAGACACACGTAAGCGCTGATCATCTGATCCAACGATGTTACACGCTGAAAATGCATTACATGGAAGTGGTTTCGAAAAAGACGTGATCACATTCCATGACATTTTTAGGTTTTTCCCCACGTGGCCATATACTTACCCCTGCCATTTAAGTCACGCCACACACACACTCGCGCACACTTGCACATCTATAGGAATGCATGGGAGGGGGTTTATGAGAAACAGTTGGTAAGATACTTGTAGGAAGACCAAGACAAAAATGAATTGACAATACTGAAATGAATCTTAAGGAAGCGTGGACTGATCTTGTCCAGTGCAGGTACAGATGGGAGACGTACGTTGCTGCAGCAACAAACCCCTCGAGTTTAAAAATGCCACAGAGCTAGTTTCTAAATAAGTATCCTCAATTACAAGGGATCAACAGTCCATTATAAGAAAATAACATTGAAAAGTTTACACTTTCAGTGCAATTTTTAATAACCACTAATAATTAAAATCAACTAAATAATGAAAAATATTAAGTAGATAATTGTACTTTAAACGCAAGTAAGCTTTACTGTGGGTTATTACAACTTGCTTTATCACTGTGTGACGTCAATTGACTTGCCTCAAGTTTATTATCAATCATGGGCCTAAACTCAAAAACTATAAACGTTAGATAAAATCTTGTACGAAATTTTGATATCTCGTCTGAGTTATATTTTGTTATTTACAGTCGCTTTTTTAACACTTTTGGCTGATCGGAGCGATAAGGATGAGGGATGATACGATGAATGGACATACAAAGAACAACCTGCAAATATTGTTCAGAAAGTATAAATACAATAATACAATACAATACAATAATTTTGTAATGTATAATATTGAATAGTCAGCACTCACATTATGTTGTTACTTTGCCTGAGCATCCCTGTTTCATTCGTCTTTTGTCCTTAGAAGTCCAATTTTGTGTGAAACACCTTGAAGCATGTATCAAGGCACAAAACAATATTACAGTCAACACAACAGTAAACCGTGTCTCTCCGTTTTCCATGTTTGCTGCACACAACACAACGTCTTTGGGGTTTCGCCTTCTTTCACATCCAAAGCACCAACAGGTGACAAATCTGTTTCGTCATTAGCACTGTTTTCATTTGATTGTTGAGATTCCACTTCAGCGTAGTCTAAATCCCTTTCCTCACTACCTGATAATAATCTAGAGGATGAATCATCGTCACTTTCTTCAACAATTCTTCGAATTTTGACGCTCACAAGACCCTTCAATCCGCTGCTCCCAGCCATCCTTTTTTAAGAAAAACTACAGCAAACAAGGGACAAAAAATAGTAACTTTCAAAATATTTTCACAACATGACGCTAGGTGGCAGTAAAATACAGTCTCACCTGTGGTCTCACTAGCAAGCAGAAGAAAATTCGTTTCATTTAGAGCCATGATGCGGACGTATGGTGTACGTTAAACGTGTAGTCAGTACGCTGAACGTCAAACCGGCCTTAGGGGTTAAAACTTTATTTCTTACACTTTCGTTCTAACGTGCCCTCAGAAGCAATTCACTTCAAAATTGTGATATTCAAACTCGGGCTCTATTTTACAGTAATCACCATTTTAGATACCTTACCTGCGATTTACATGGTGCAAAACTCTTCTGATCTTCGGGCTGGAAACTTTGCGTAATGTCCCTTTATCAGCAAATTGAGAAGTACCCAAAACTTTCCTTACCTGAAACGAAAATAAAAAAGGCAATCATTAGCTTCATACGTCGTGATCGTAAAAGGAAGACATTTAAGGTAAGGTACAACATTTTGATCTTGAAATATTAGTGTTTTAAAGAGATTTGAAGAGATATATAACTAACAGTTTCACAAACGCGGGACCCATCTGCCAGGCCTGGAAGCAATGGCGCTAGTGTCGAGTGTTAAACGAGAGGAAAACTGTAGTTTGCATATTTTCCGAAGGCACAAATATTCTGCCGTTAAAAGTAGAATGGCAAAAGCCGCCTTTTTTATTTGAGAGAAAATGGGCGAGCATGCTTTTCGGCGCCAGTAATACGGCTGCGAAATTTCCTTCGCCGTGACACTTAACTGCCAGGAAATATTGCACAAAATGAGTCAGTCTAAGAGAGTTACGGTCATAACTTCGCGAAATCTTCGGTTAATTTACAAACCGCATAACTTCTTGATTACATCAGGCGCGTGCTCATCCTTAGTTCATGTAATTTCAAGCGTCTGGAGTTCAAAAACCCTTTCGTCAGAAGGGTACGTTATACAACGATCAGTGGGGCACGTAAACCAGTCTTTCAGTTCTTTAAATAGTTTACTTAAATTCTGGTTTCAAAACTTGTATAGCATATAATAAGCAATTTTCGAAATATTAAGAGCTAAATTATTTTTAAAAAAATAGATGAAAAAAGTTGGTTTACCGGCGGTAAATGCGGTAACATGGAAGCCTACACGAAGTTAAATTTTTCGAATTATCACTGATTTTGTTGAAAAATAATATAGCTTACCATGCTATGCTCATAAGAAGAGCGCATTTTTAAATAAAAGGAAGGGTAGACTTTGGGAAGATTACAGGAGAAAAACATTCAGAACATGGGTGCAACGAAGAGTGATCGAACCGGATAGTCGACCCCCCCACCTGGAAATTGGCATGGTTCATTTCATACATATATATTTTTTTAAAAAGCAAAAAAACTTCTTATTTTCATAGTCTGCAACAGAAATAAAGTTCAGTTGATCAGTACTCCAGCAGAAATACCCTATGAAAAATATATGGGAAAATTTGAGCGTGAAATGCAACAAACAGGTCAAACTTTGTGTTTTCATATTCTACCACTTAATCCAAGGAATAAATGGTTCTGTGTATCTTGAGTTTGAATGTTAAGCCCACTTTATGCATAATCGGGACTGGACATACAGTTTATAGTGGGTATCGAACTCGGGACCCCTTGAAAATGGGTCCACTTCTTTTCAAAATACCGAGAATGATAATTTTACGTGAGACATGCCGTTACAGGACGTAAATTTCGTAACTAAAATTCCCCTCTAACTTTAAAAGATTTGTCTTGAATGAGGTGTGTTGAACTCCATTAAGAATAGAATAAAATACAGTTTCGTATAGTAAAGGTTGAAATGTAAAAAGTAAAGTAAAGCAGGTGTGTCATCTGTAATATATAAGTAGAAATATCTTTCCAATTATATCAATAAATCTACAATAAAGTAATCGCTATTATTAATTTATAATAATAGGACATATATTTTAATTAATATTATTGCTATCGTTTAATTTTATAACCGGCCTGACACTGCGTAAGAATATTCTGTCGATGCCACATAATATGATTTATGACCATGTTGACCTCGGCACCACTCGTGATTGTAATGAATTAAAAAGATTACATTGCTTATGTCTTGTCATTATACCTCGTCCATGTCGCTGACAGATGTATCCTACATTTACTCGCCTCGTTTCAAACACCACATTAGCATTTATACATATATCAAAGCAGAAGAACGACACTCGCGTCTCAGGCGAAAGATTCTACAAACGACATCAAAGCAGAGAAATCTTCGCGCAATCCGGCTGCGTCGTACAGAAATCAAGTGAAATGCAAATGCTGAGGTCACCGTTTTGAGTCACAAATTTCCTTGGATAAACCACAGGTAGGTTCAAAACACAAGGACTGAGATTTTTCCCGTTTTGCGGAATACAGAGCAAACCATCTCCAAAGATCCAGTCTAAGAAAGTTTCGTTTGGTTGTCAAGAGATGACAACGTCATCGCTAATTTAACTGCAAAGTTTTAATGGCAGGTAATTAGATAAATTTGGACAACTTTCTTTAACATTTTTCGTGAAACAAGGTAGCTTCAGTGCTTGGCACAAGGAATGAGTAGAAGCGTGTGAATTTTATACTCAGATACACTCACATACACTGACACTGACATTCATGGAGATTATAAAGATAATGAAAAAACAGCAGAACAAAAATACTATTTGTTGGCTCACAATTTTGGGTTTTCGTATTTGGAGTTTGCGTATCTCTTCAACAATTTTCTCGTGGTGGTTAGTAAAAACAATGGTTGATGTTGAAGCCGCAAGTCGAACCTTGGCGCAGAGATTGTGACTACGGCTGGCTCAACTCTCTCGAGGTGATCACCGAGCTAAATTAGCTTCATTAAAAAAAGGTATGTTATTAAGAGATTTAGGTAACCATTTTCAATCTAATACGTGCATTATCTAAGAAAGTAAGACATTCTTAATTCCTTCCCTTGTATCTATTATTGTAAGAGTTACAAGCCAAAACCTGCCTCAACCATAGCGATCAATTTTAAGTGGAGTACAGTTATATTTAGATCCCCCAACAACATAGTGCATTCCCAAAATTTCAATCATCATTTATCTTGTACAGGACATTCCAACGATCAAAATAGATTCTTGGGGAAGAGGGTGTACAGTAAGGCCCTCTAGTTAATGGACTATAAGAGCCTGCGTCTGATTAACGAAACGATGAAGGATGCACACAAATCTCTACTTCTTCAAGGGGCCGGGTTCGATACCCGGTGGAGTGGTTCGGATCCCACTATAAACTATAGGTCCAGTCCCGATTAGCCTTACTGTGCACAAAGTGGACTAAAACACCAAATCAAACCAAACCAATACACTTCTTCAAATTGGAGCCTAGGACATATTAAAATCCCTGAGTGCCAGGGTTCGAATCCCGGGTAAGGCATGAATATTGTACGAGCCCTACATCATTTCATTAATCCTGCACTTATCCCTATCATCCCTTCATCATGTCATCACTCATCATCATCTTCGCGATTAGCCGAAATTGGCAGAAAAGGAAAGTAAAATAAACCAAATCAATCAATCAAGTATCTAGATGTCTAATTTTTTATGCTGATAACTGTACATAAATTATGAAAATACTTTTATTATTTGCTTTATTATCAAGGCTTAATCGCCTCCCATCCCATGATGCAACGCCCTACCCTCTGGGCACTGGCGTAGGCAGTTTCTCTTTCGGGAGGGGCTGGAATTGTGGATAGTGCACAGATGCTTTCTAGGGGAAAGGCATACACAATACGGTTTTTCGTATATTAAAAAATGTCCACTCTCAAAAATGACAATCGGGGGTCGTTTTATGGCGAGTTTTCTTTTACCGCTCTGGTTTTTCCCGAGTTATTTACTGCTTTTGTTTGAAAATGTTCATTTCGGAGGGGGTGTAGTCCCACGCCAGTGCCAGTGGGAAGTTGGGAACACCATGTTCGTACGTAGACGTTACAAGGACTTTAAAAAATTCCATTTTAGGACTCAAACTGCATCTGGCCTGCTTAGAATATTTGCTGCGGAAGCCCATGGCTATTGCCTGTCGTCGCCACCACAGAGCAGCAGCTTACTCCGCTTCCCCCCGAGAGTCATTATGGTAAATGGGGCGGCGGTAATTAATCCCGTGATGGACATTACCCTATCGACAAAAACATTGTTTCATATCGCAGCGAAACCAGCGATGAATTTCTCAGCGACAGCACATCATGCACACCGGCCTTTGGTAAAGAAAGCATGTATCTCCAATTACTATGCTTTTATTTTAGAATCACCTTAAAAAAGTCCCTTTTAAGTCAGCTTTATGCTCACAAATGCTAATAGAGACTGGACCTTGTTACATATCATGACATGACAGTATTATTATGCATAGTGAACTGGCAGTTATGGCCAATTGTAATAGTCTGTGTATAACAACTGTGTAGGACTTTGTTTATGTCTCTCCTCATGTGTTAAAAATGTAAATCCACTTTTATTTCAAGTTAAAATATATCTGTTTATGAAGTATCATTCTTGGCATGTGTATTTCTGTTTCTGTCATGAAGATTAAGACATAACAGGCCTACAGTTTAAAGTGGGTTACGAACCACTGTGCGATGCTGGGAATCGAGTCCGGGACCCACTGATTACAATGCGAGGGCGTTACCACTCTTGCAAGTGGACAGTATCATGATATGCCAATTTTTTCCGTTTTGACACTTCTGACACATTTAGTAATGTTTATTATTAATATTGTGCAAATGTTGATAATTGAACATTTCAGTTTTTTTAAAAAATATATGTTATTTCATCTTGTCACCATTTTAACACGTCATACTCTAATACATTTGGATATTTGAGATTTGCAGCCACTATATTTTTTAAGTTTACCACGCATTAATAGCTCTCAATATTTTATTATTTCAAGTTTTCGACTTTTTTACGATCAGCTTTTGACATTTAATTATTTAACCTTTTTTGCATTTTAGTATTCAGTTTTAATAATATTTAATCGTTCTAACGCTTTGCCATTCATATATTCAGCCTTCTGCGTGTTATTTTTCAACTTTTTTACATTTTGACATGTCAGTTTTAATGTGTTTTCAAATTCCCGGTTTTCACGGGGATAATTTCCAGTACTTCTCAGAACCAAAGAACTTAGGTGACCTGAGTGACCGATCCGCCACCAAAGGTTCAGATTAGCAAATAGTCAGAAAATTGACTTAATATTTTTAAAGAAATACAATTTGAACTATTTTTACTTTCGCAAATCTCAGTGTTTTCATGTGCGAGAAAAGAAAATTATAAATGCACGAGCCAAGAAAAAAAAGAAACAAGAGGAAACGTCGCAGTTCGAGTTGGAACAAGGGCAACGGAATCGCAGCCGGTTGATAAGGGCGGAAGAAAGAAAAGTGACATTATTTCCTGTTTCCGTCGGCAGGGGGCATTCCAACCACAGACAAAGTATCGCATGGGTGTCCTGAAATAGACAGCTGGCGACCAGGTTACGGTGTCACTCGAACGCTATTTTCACCTCACTTTTCTTCCGCAGAGGCTCTTCGAAGCAAGGTTGGCGCGATGTTACAAAAAACTTCCCTCCGTGGAGATGCGACGGAGAAGCTATTGATCACTTACACTAACGGTCGCTCGGCGATTTTTACCTCTCACTCCGAATGATTTAGCGATCTCTCTCCAACGCTGAACGAAATAAAAATGTTGGAAGCCTAACACTCTAACCTTTTACGAGAAAGATTCATTCTCCACTCCCTTCAATACATACCGATACAGTGTATATCACCAGGGACCGGAAACTGATTTAAAAATCATCAGCACTGACGGTACCAGGTTCAAGCCACGGAAATCAAGGTATTCGTTCACATTACCAGAAATAAATGTAGTAGTTTCGAACATGGCAATGTGCAAGGTTGCAATTATTCCGTTTGCAGTGTTTCGTTCATTAAAACAGGTTGTCTTTATTGCATTTAAACACGCGTATTTAAGTCAAACGCTCTTTATTTGGGAGAAATGCGTGCGACTAAAATGCAAGACACTTCCGTGAAGGAGCAATGGAGGCCAGAAAAAAATATAAAAATACAATAAAATTGCTGAACCGCTGAAATAACAACCCACAAAAGCCAAAAAAGACTTCCATGTAAAAGCAATGTCTTCTGGTTCTAAGTCAAGGGAAACTGACTGCTAATATCTTTAGAATTTTCTTTAAGGCCCAGAAGATAAAGGATGATTTTTCAACAGTTTTCGAATAATTATAAGCACAGTGTGCTGCAGCGTATTAGTAGACTCAAATCAACATTTTTTTTGGAGAAAAAAAATCCGCCTTCTTTCTCTGGTCAATCTTGACGATGAATGGATTTCGAATCGATACAGGACGCTCTCCCTGCCTAAGGAAATTTTTTGTTATTGTGGGTTGTTTCTTTTTATGTCTACGGTTAACCACCATGGAGAAAATTCATAGTGAAATAGATTAAAAAACAAACGTAATTATACACCCGTTTGCACTCAGAACATGTGGAGCAGAAGCGCGTTACGCTAACCAATACACCAACGAGTGCTTTACAAAGAGCGGAACCTATTATGGACGGTGGCACGGCCTCTGAACCAACCAGAAGCTGCGATGTAGATCGCATGGTTGCAGTTTCTGCGGAGGAAGAACGAGGGAAGTAGGGGGAACAGAAATGACACAAAGGAAGCTCAGGTATTGAGTGTATTATATATTTGTGAAGAGTAGAAACTGTGGTTGGTTGAATTAGGTTATTTTATGTCTCTTTGCTGCAACGTTTGGCTAATCGCGACGATGAGGATGAGTGATTTAATGAAATTGATGAAGGGACACTCATAAAGAACACCCATGCCCAGGCCAGGATTCGAACCGGGGACCTCTGGCGTCATAGAACGCTATGCTAATCACTGCGCCACGGGGGCCAGCTAGAGACTGTGGTGAAGATTGGTCTCATGCATCACAGAGGAACTGGTACTTACATAAAAAGTTCCTCTTCATTTTTCCTACTCATTTTCTCAACAAGGGTGCGTACAGTATACAAAATAGCAGCACCAGAGAGGTCTAGCTAATTCAGAAAGAAAAGAGCAGTTTTAAATCTCAGGTAGGTATTCTGGCAATTTCGTCTTTGTCCTAGTTGGGACGAACTTCACGCTCATGGATTACTTCCGATTTAATTTCCATTCAATCAGTTTGCCTTTGCCGGTTTGTGTTGTGCCGACCCGACCGTTCATAATGGATTTCCTGCCTAAATCACTCAGTGCCGTGAATAAAGGGCTGGGTATGTCAGTGGCGTAGAAAGGGGTTGGCGAAGTGATCGACCGCCCGGGGCCTCGGGTCTCATGGGGTTGGTACAGAAAATGTATTAAATAGAAGTGAGGGGGGAAAAGATGATAAAGGCTAATTTTTGTAGGCAATAAAATTAAAACATTCTGTTTTTATCTGGCTTTAAATTCTTGTTAAACGTTATAATACGTTAAATCAGGGGTGTAACACACAGGCGGGCGGACTCTAAGCCTAAGGGAACCCGGAAAAAGTAAAAATTATTGTCATATTTCTCATGTGAAACATTTACGCAAAAATTCACGATAACTTGAGTGGACGTTTTTACCCATTTATTTTTTCTCGACTAAAAAGCAATTTGTCTTGTTCTTACTTTTTTCTCTTGACCTTGCACTCTCGATTTTAATATGTTAACAATAAAGCACCTCCAACTACCATGAAGCAAGTGCGAGGCAAATAAATGCTTGGGTTGTTTACAACTCAAGAAGGCAATGGATAATACACCTTCATGTTTCAGCTCCCGGAAAACAAAGAAATACATTATTAGCGTGAGTGAAAATATTAAATATTATTTTCTTCAGTAATTTATTATTATTTTTATATGATAATTTGATGACGTATCCCTGAATATTTTGCATGGATTCACATTGAGGTTTCAAATATAATGGACGGATGAGGGCTTGGCATTCTAATCTCAGCTAGGGCCACGCGATATGCTGCTACGACACTGGGGTATGTCAATAACTTTTGTATGTCATTCCCTCTATGCGTATCTCCCCAGCCTATATTGCCAAGTGCATGGAGTGGTCGATTCACTATCTCGCCACCAAAGCTTCCGGGCTCGAGCAGTGGTCTGGGTATGGTTGCTCTTTTGTGTAATTTTACCGATTCTATATCATCACCATCCACCAACATCGTCGAGATTAAGCAAGAGAGGGCGGAGAGCGTAGCAAAAATAAGCAAACGCCCTCATTAGGACTGGTAGTTCCTAAGATACAGGACCGTTTTCGATTTGGTTCATTAGACGGAAAAGAACAAAGGAGATTGAGCGGAAGATCCACAAAGAGATGTAGAGAGGAGGGGAGGGGCTGATTGGAGGAAGACGCAAGGGAATTCCAATCAGCAGAAGTGAGAAAAGACCTGCTAAGACTACATGACGAGAGGATACCAAAGAGGATTACGATAACAGGAACGAAGTTTTTGAGAACGGCTTCAGCGCGACATGAAAATTCATTGCAACAGGCTTTGGAATGCTTCCGGTATGAACTCTCAGTTTGTTAGGAGTAACGCGAATAATGAATGGGAAAAGGAGCGTCGAAAAGAGGCGTGAGGTAAGCGAGAAGCTGCAGAAGAAGAACTGATAGAGTGAGTGGAACGAACTAAAATACAAGGGAGTGTCAAATGGAAGCCTTAAAAGTCGCATACAAATTATACGACAGACTGTACACAGGTCAAATTTACATCAGGTATCAACATCTATTTACAATACGACCTCAAGGGTGCAACACTGATCAAGTGAGCTTCACAACACCATTTTCGTCATTTTTAAAGAAAGACCCTCCTTCGCACACCAGTGAAGCACCAGTGAAGAGCAGTGGTTTCTTGCCATTTGGAAGCCTAAAACATTATAGACATTCTTTGGCACAAACAAAAAATTGAATATCTCAATGCATGATTACCACGCCAGCAAGTTTACGAATGGAGGGAGAAGTGCGATAATGGCTTCAGTTCGCAGACAGATGGGTCGAAAGACTTTCGCAATCGGTCATAAGTGACTGCGCGTGCATCCCAAAGATTCTTCTTCCTTAGATATACAGGCGCTAACTCAAGACTTGAAAATATATGTGTACCAGCAATGCATATGTACTACTAATATGCAGCCAACTTGTGCAACTCTTGATGCGGAAATCTACTACGAAAACAAAAACAAATTAAGGTTTTCATTTGACTGTTCCTCGTAAGAAACATTTTGGAAGAACTCGTACAGCTACCAGTGGCGTAGCATGGACATTTCGGGTGGGAACGCCAAGTCCGAAGGAAGAGTCGGCCCTTTCTTGCTTAATAATTTACTTATGGTATTAGTCGCCACAGGTATTATTTGCCTGAAGTAAGCTGGGTTTTCAATAAAACATCATCATTGCATGTTTTAGCTAGAAAATTAGATGCCTCACTATGCCACAGATGTTTTGAACTCTGGTGTTTTATACCTTTCTGCATGACGCAAGTCATTAAAAACCTACCTGAATCACAAGCGCCTCTGCACAACAGTAGACGTCATTGTTATGGGCGATCCAACTACTGATTGATTTGGTTCATTTTACTTCGCTTTTCTACCACTTTTGGTTAATTGCGAATATGAATATGAGTGATGATATTGATGAAGGGACACTGACAAAGAACACCCGTGCTCACGCCGGGATTCGAACCAGGGACCTCTGTCGTCTTGGCGCACTGTGAAAAGCAGAGTGGATGATCCAAATATCGTACACTCTACTGACGTAACAGTGCCGATTAGTAATTCAGACCACTGTTTATTACATCTTGAGAATGCTGATAAACATTTTAAAATAATTTTCTCCAGAGACCATTCGATGTTAAGAGTTTTCAAATGAATGCTAAACATTTCCATTCACACAATATTAAGTAGTTAGATAATAACGAAAAAATACAATAAAAAAATAATAGTTTTGCGGGTTAAGTGGTAGAGCAGCCACAGGCTGAATTTCTACCACGAGGACTTCACCAACTTATTTGACAAAAACTGTGTTGATCTTTTAGTTTCTAATACACATCGCTGTTCGTGCGATAAATTATACAATGCAGTGGCCATTAAGAAGCAGTATATTTGAGATTGGTAAACTTACGTCAGTCAATATTGCGTATTGTAGCATCACATAGCACGAGTTGCATGAGCGCGAAGAGCGAAGAACCGGGTAGGAATTCTGCCGCTGTCGTCTGCTTCAGAAGGCAGGAAGGGTCACATGAACCAATCACGGTAGACCTCTCGTACGCTGGCGTAAGAGAGCCCATTTACGCGCGTGCTGTAGAAATGGAAGCTTTCCCTCCATAAAGGCAGCAAGGGATATAGGAGTCCTGTACGCCGAACCTGCTCGGCGTCCGGCCGGGAAAGGCATTGAAAAGAGATGGTAGAACGAATGTTGAGAGTGGAGCGTTGCAAGCGGATCGCGAAAAATAGCTATTATAATGCCATGAAGGTCAAACATTTATGAAATTAGTCACGTTTTACTTTATAATCACAGCATTTAAGCATTTTTGAAATTTTAAATCTGGGAACGCCGGGCGTACGGGCGTACTATAACGCTACGCCACTGACAGCTACACAAACTAAAGTTGCTAAGTGATAAGAAAACAAATGTGACCAGAAGAAGATAAGAACAAGAGATTGATGGAGGTAAGATCTGAGCACATTTGCTAGAATTATACTGCCTTCTACTAATGTCACTGCATTGATATTCGTAACGCAACTCCCAAGCTGCGTTTGGGATCGAACCAAGAACCTCTAGATTTAATTGGGTGATGTAGCTATTCCTCATTCATCTCTCAGATGGTTATCACTCGCTTGGCCTAAATGTGACAAATGCAAGAGGTTACCTTTTAAAGGAATGGCGATAGATATTAGCTTAGATTAGATATGGGTTTTATACTCTCCATGACTGAACCGATATGGATTGGTTAAGGAAAGGATATTACTTGCCTTACAAATATATGGAGATTGTTCCTAGCTTGTCCTCTCCCCTATCACTTGTCTCTTGTCACACACCATCGTCCAATAGTCGTTCCCTACTTTGCTCCTCTCTCACAATCCGTAGTCCTTACTCTCTCTCGTATTCTCGCCAACTGATCCCACCTCCTGACAATTCCAACACTCATGCCACATACGCCTTCCAAGTCAATCACCCGACCTTTGCCTGATTACTTATTCAGCATTCCTTTCTCTGATACCTGCTATGCTGACTTTATACCTCTTACCCAATACCTTGGGTACGATACGCTCCTCTACCCCCTAAAGAAAATCCTTTGATTTTCACCTAAAGATGAAAGATTTAAAGTTGTATTCCATATCGATCCATTCTATGGAGAGATTTTTTTTATTATAAAATATAGTATACTAAAAATATTGTAATAACATACCATTACCCAGAATATATGTAAATGGAATAATATAGGCCCTGAAAATATAGATATATCACGAGTCCCGATAGAAACAAAGAGAAGAAAAAATACATGTCTGCGTAAAGCATATAAAAGGTAAACACTGGCACGTGAGTTTGTTATGCTAACTTGACAATCTGCTCGTGCGCGTATTCATTGAGAGGCTTACGCTACACATCTGAGTTCCAATACTACATGATGACGTAGCGAAGTCCGTGCATAAGCATGCAACACTCTGACATGACGTGAGAAAATTATAAAAGCATTGTACCACAAGAATGGATCTTGTCAAAATTTATGTCTCAATGACACACTAGCGAAGTAGTGTAATCGATCCTGCAAGCACTGACACTGTACAACACTGTTGTGTATTTGGGAGTTAATATTTACAAAATCAGCAACGTTTGTGATACTCATCCGAGTTACACTTGCACACATATGTCATTATCGATGTAAATTTCACCGTCTCTTACTTTATTGTATCATTTAAATATCGCTGTCGTTTTTATTTATAATATATGTCAACTATCACAATAAATATTTAATTAGAAAATTTGAAGTTAATAAAAATATATATACTGTATCAATAACTGTCCTTGAATAATAATATATGTACATGAATTTATGTATTTGAAAATAAGAATATAATAGTGTTCGATAGATAAAATCACAGCACTAACATTTGTCCATAAAATAATCCTTGAGTTAACCTGATTCTCACAAAAAGTTCAAGTAAAATACCATTATTTTACTCTTGTTATCATCACTTAATAGTCTTTGCGCATAGCAATGAAGTTTCTTCTTGAACTAAACCACGTATATATGTATATATTAGTTCCTTGTGGCCGTGAAAAATGTTTTTCACTTTGATGCATTAACTTTGCAGCTACAAATATTGTCATTGATGAAAAACGTACAGTAGAGAACTGCATATCGTCGAATTGTGAATGTGAGGTATTGAGTTGTATGTAAATATTCCTTCAAATCGATGTATGTATTATCAGCGTTGAATGTCAGGTCTCACTACTACTTGACTTCAGTAGGAGTTAATTAAAATAGAATGAAGGAGATCCGTGTTAAACGATTTGGTGCTTATCAACTGATTTCGCTGAACTACGTAATTAAAACTGATGAAGGGTCTAATTGTAATTCATGTTTCCACGTGTCAAAAAATTAAAAGAAAATCTTGAGAAATTCTCAAAAAAAAATCGTAGGACAAATAATTCCTCTGCGTCCTTCAGGTGTAATTCGTGTTGATTTCTTATTTCTCCAAGGTTTTAGCTGGTGACCATCTCTAGACGTTGACATCTGTGAAAAAGGTGAACTGAGGACTGTTAACATGGTTTCATAATATTGTTAAAATGTTCATTTCACCGTTAAAATTTGAATTATCTGTGAGGCAATTCAGGTAGGTTTTGGAAAGGAAATTTGCTTCATATACCGAACAGGCATTTCCTCCTGATCGTTGGTGTAATGTTGTGTGTGTGAGAGAACTTAATATGTCGGTATGTGTAGAGGTTTTGTTGAGACAAGGGCGCCTCTAAGTCACCCTTATTTTTAAAAAAATAGTGTTTGTAAATATTACAAGTATGAAAAATCTTGTAGTTGAGGGTTGTTACATTTTAGGAAATGGAATTTGAAAAGGAGTACCGATTCAGTCATAACATTTACTCTTACTATAAATTACCCAAATTCTAATTAATGCCATCCTTTACACACCAAATATAATTACAATCCGGAGAAAATAAATAAATAAATATAACTACTAATAATTACTAAAAGCAAATTGAACTTTACATATGAATTAAATGTAATGCTGTAAATACTCTTGAAGATGTTATGAGTGTATACTGTATACTACTGCGAAATTTAAATTATAATTGGTTTCTGAATATATATGAACGCTTAAATTGACTGAAAATATCTATAAATAACAATTGAATGAAATGAAATACTTCAAATAATACCTAAAAAAATAATGTGTCGAATGATCGTCCTTCTGTTAGTATAATATTGTTAAAAATAACGTCATTAATAAAGATTAATTGTAAAATACACAACTTGCTAATATTGTCCACATAAATTGAAATACATAAGATAATATTCTAAGAATCCGAAATCTCGTTGTCAATTATTGACTCTTTCCCCCCTAATGATATTGCAATCAGCCTAAGAATATTTAAGGAAAATAATATACAATTGTGTATTCAAAAAAAAATATGGAGAGAAAAAAATGAAAGTTGACAATTGGTAGTGTTAAGCTATATATATAATCACCTAAAATTAAATGACATAAAAATGAAAATTTAATTGCAATTTATATTCTAAATGTTGCCAGATGAAGAAATATCGTTCTGAACGGACATAAGGTTGCATGTTCTTTTGTATCCTTGAAGTCGATAGCCTGAGTTGAAAGAATGTTCTGTCGGCAGTTTATTCAGTTCGCCGACTAATGTGGAATGTGAGATATCTGCTGTTTAATTTGCAACGTGTTGGTTACTATATGTCAAAAGAGAATTTTGCTCCTGCCGATGTAGGTAGATATCGTTGCCGCAAGAAACGAATAGAATGCCTAACTTGCATATTTCTTCAGTTGTTCGGTCTTTCTGAATGTAACTCAAGTTTCCCCATTGCTTAAAGAGGAAGGATTTCCGTTGCATCCGAGTTGAACTTTATCCTTTTGCTGACGAAAGACATTTTACCATGAAGGCATTTGAAGTTGACTTTGGATATCGCTTCGAGAAGTGTGAAATACATGTGAGGGAAATTTTAAATGGGAATTTTACAAGATGGGAAATTTCTACCATGCGGAAGAAAAAAAATTAGGAAGTACTCTAAGTAACTTGATTATAACATTCAATAAACTAATCGAGTCGTATTTGGAATGAAGTATCCCAAATTAGATGGATCAATGTAATGTCTACATGTTTAATGAAATATACTTTACTTCTTCAAGACTGTCGTAAATCATCTCATGACTGTGTCGTTAAATTGTTAATAAAATCTGACAAGTGGCTGCTGATAACTCATGATCGTAACTGTATGTGTAAAATACTACTTATTTCTTCTATGCTTTTAATTGACTTATTACTCTTCATATTAGATTTTAAATCTAGCTTTTATGTAAAGTTATGTAAGAAAAATATACAAAATAATTAAATCTCAATGTAAAATGCGTATAATTATAAAGGTAATCTTAATATTTATATTATTTCCATGTGATACATTTTGTTTGAACTTTATAATTATCTAAGCACCAAAATATTCACTATTCTCTTCGTATTATTATTATCTATATTATAATTCTTATTATCGCAATTCTTATTTAGTTATTATTGATCTGTAACTTGTTTAATTGAATAATTTACTGGCTGTATGCCTAGTCAGCTCTCATTATAACTGTTCTCTTTATTTAACGTTATTTAAATCTTATAAAACTGATAATCTCATATTTCTGTCATTTATTTAGTTATTAAAATTATAAATGTAACTAACTTAAATTTAACAATTGAAATATTAAAATATGTACTTGTTTAAACCCTATTTTGACTAACCACGCTAAATCATAGAGAATTTTTATTCTCATTTTTCCTTACCGAATGTGTTTAACACATTTTATTCATAAAAAATACTAAAGTCTATTATTGACTTACACTATTTATCTTTTGTAGTTCACAAAAGATTATTTCCATCAGTTCTCTGCAGGCCTACAGAAACCTGAGGAAAATTTCTTGCGCGCTGTTTACATTCATTCCCTTTGTTCACTATCCGTGAATACAATAATATTAATGATTATTATTTTTGCGCGTTACTGTACTTGTTGTTCATTATTATGAAACCTCGATGACTACGATTTATAACTAATGATTTTAGTGTGGTAATAACTAGTTTTACACTTCCGTGCAATTATTAAGGGCTAAACAATAATATTTCACATAATTTTAGTGTTTGTTAGTTTAAAGAAAATATTTGCAAGATGTAAAATTTATTTAGTGCATCAGAGTACTGAAAAGGAAGTTACGTACAGGGTAAAAGGTATGTTCTCACTCATTCACTCCTGACTGTTCCTGTTCTTCAGTCTCATCATCATTTACATTCTCATCGCCGCTACCGTGTTCTGAAGCATAGTATTTTTTCAATCTCTGAACCGAAATTGAGTCCACGACTGTCTGTCCCCGTTTTGTCTTATATTCCACTTTGTAAACATTGGGATTTTCTTTTGCTATAATTTTACAAGGTCCTTTATATACTCCCGAAAAGCATTTAGCGGTGTGTACACGATGACTGCCATCGTATACTAGAATCAATTCTCCTGGTGTAAATTCAATGGACTGATGACGTTTATCGTAGTACTTTTTTGCTTGTCGGTGGCGTTTCTGTAGAGACTCATAAGCTGCTTCTCGTGCTTTTTCGAGAATCTTGAATCTCATCTCGTTGTTTACATTCACACTGGGCGTTAAATGTAGTCCGCTCTCCCAGACTAATCTAGGCGTAAATCCATGAAGAAGAAAAAATGGACTGTTCTTCAAATTCTCCTGGTAATTAACATTGTACGACCACACGGCCGATTGCAAGTATAAAAGCCAATCTGTGTGTTTTGAGTTCACGAAGTTTTTCATAAGTCCCTGTAAAATAGCATGTGATCGTTCCAATAATCCAATTAAATTGTGATTAGCTGCTGGAGCGAATTTAAGATGGATTCCACATTTCTCCGATAGTTCTTTAAATAAACTAGCTGTGAATGAAGTACCTCTGTCCGTATCTATACGAGAAGGACATCCAAAGCGTAGAATTACATTTTCAAAAAGGAAGTTAGCTGCTGTCTCACTTGAAGTATCTGCTACTGATTGAGCAATTAAAAATCGAGTACCATGATCGATTGCACTTAGTATGTATTTATGGCGGAGCAAACCACTTGGTGGATACGGTCCGCTAAAATCTAAAGCGATTCTATCGAATGGTTTCTGTGAGTTGAACGTTAGAAGTTCTCCATATGGTGCTCCTTTTATGCGCTTATTCTGCTGACAAATTACACACTCCTTGACCATTTTCTGAATATGGTTCTTCGTAAATGGAAAGTAAATCCTGTCCAATGCATTCTTGTATGTTTTAGTGAAGCCATAATGTGCTCCTCCAGCTGGTAAACTATGTAATGTCTCAATAACAGTGTTGCGAAGTGACTTCGGTATGCACAATAATTTTTTAGTCGTAGCTCCCAGTTTATGTTGTCTATAAAGAAGTCCATTTTCCATAACATAATAGCAAGCTTGCCTCTGCAGGGAGGGGCTGGGTGGGTTGTTGCCCCCCTCGTCTTCTTTTCCTTCCAAAATATTAATGATATTTCCAAAAAAAGAATCCTCTCGTTGGTGTATAGCAACATCAATTGTCTCATCTAACAATAACAATGTACGTGGCTCTGGAAGCTCCTCGTCTTCTCCCTGTGGATCATGTTCTGTTTCTCTGCTGATAGCATCCGCCATATTTTGTGTAGTTTTACAGTGAATTGGCGTAAAATCGAACTCGGCCATCAATGTGTACCATCTAAATAATTTGTTTGAAAGTTGCGTTGAGGAGCGAATGAATGTGATTGCTTGGTTGTCGGTAAATAATTCGAAATGTCTCCCAAGTAAAAAGAATCTGAATGACTTAAATGCGTATATGATTGCCAACAATTCTTGCTCGATGGTTGAAAGTCGAGTTTCATGGTCTTTTAAAACTCTACTGCAATAGGAAATAGGCTGAAAATCACCGTTCGCATTCGGTTGTAAAATCACCGCGCCAATAGCCTTACTGCTTGCATCCGTATATACCCTTACTTCTTTGGATGGATCATATGCCATTAATACAGGAGCTGTAAGTAAAGCTTTTTCAACCTCTCAAACGCAGTTTGCTGTTCTTCCCCCCAGAGAAATTTCTTCTTTTTTCCTATCAATTTTTGCAAGGGAAGTGCCATCTCGGAATATGATTTTAAAAACTTCCTGACATAAGATGTTAATCCGAGAAATGTGCGAACTTGTTTCACAGTTGTCGGTGTCTTATATTTCTTGATAGAATCAATGATTTTGTCATTGATCCGATAGCCAAATTTTGAAATTTTATGTCCTAAAGCAATGATCTCAGTGTAACCGAAGTGACATTTTTCTATTGCAAGCTTCAATCCCGCGGCCTGTAAACATTGTAACATTTTCTCCAGAGTTACGATCATTTCTTCAAAGGTATTTCCGAAGCAAAATAAATCGTCTACATAATGGGCAAAGTGATTGGGATCCAAATTTGAGCAAGCAAGGTGAATGCAACGAGTCATCGCACTTGATGAACTGACGTGGCCCTGTGGCACGACGTTCATTTGATACTGTGACATTCCTGGTATTGTAAATGCTGTATATTTCTTACTATCCTCGGTGAGAGGAATATTAAAGAATCCGCTCTTCAAGTCCGCCGTACAGTAGTATTTCTTGCCCCCCATATTGTATAATATTTCATTGATGTTATTCACACCCAGAGCGTCAAATACAGACGAAACATTCAATCTGCGATAATCCTGGCATAATCTATAACCCCCCTTTGCCTTCTTTACAAGGATAACTGGAGAGTTAAAGGGTGATTTTGTAGGAGAAATAACACCTTGCTTTAATAAAGTCTCAATCTGATCTTTAATTTCATCACGAAGGTGAACTGGAATCGGGTAGGATTTTAAGTGAAATTCTGTGTCATCTTTTAGTTGAATTCTATGTTTATAATTCGTGGCTCTACCTATATCATCCTTTGACCACGCAAAAACATGTGGATATTTCATTAAAACAGCCAAAAGTTGCTCCTTTTGCTGGGGTTCTAAATTCGGATTCACATCAAACCGACTAGGGTCCGCCCGTGCGTCACTGACGTTCCCTAACTCTTCCGTCGCAAAAACCTGTGCCTGTTCACCAATTTCATCCTTATTCTCATCATTATTGTTACTCATGATTGGCCTATCCCATGTTTCAGCTTTCCCGATAATAGTGCCTTTCTTAATTGTAACATTATAATTTAAAGGATTTGTGATCCAAATGAGATTCGAATCCGGATTAATAATTGCTCTGGCAACCATCAATCCCGTTTTCTCTTGAAACTGTAGGTCCGGTTCCAAGAGTGTCCTATCTTTGTCATATGAATTAGCCAATTTCAGTGGAATGCACAAATGTGTCCTGGGTTTCACTTTTATCTTTTTAGCAGCTACAAATTCTGGTTGCAAAACATGCTGTAACAAATGGGAAACTTTGATTGACACGTCAAAAGCTTTCTTATTCTCATTTTTAATTTGGTTTCTAGGAGGTGTGCCAAATCTATGCAAGGTAAGCTTATTTTCCTCAAAATCTAACTTAGCCTTTTGTCCCTTCAAGAAATCATTTCCTAATATAGTAACTTGATTAAAATCCTTAACGATTCTAAATGGATGAACAAATGTTTGGTTATGTATAGAAAATGGTAGCAACACAATTTCCTTAACCGTCAGTTGACTATTAGTGACCCCTCTAATCGCAGTATTTATATTAAATCGCTTGGCATTAACTGGTATGTTCTTATCTCCAGTTACCGAAATTTGACTTCCACTATCCAGGATGAACTGTCGAATTTCCCCATCTACTTTCACATTGATGTGAATCAGATCTTCAGAAGGAAAAGTAGAGACCGTTAGAGTTTTTCCCGAAGGTCCTACACCTAGGTCCCCGTCATATGCAGGTCTTACTCGTTTAAAATTGCTTCTGTTATTACGAAAAGTAGAGTGATTTGCATTAACAACCTGATTAGTATGGTTATTTGGATCTTCGCGCCCCTGTTGTTGCTCCAAAAATGTTCGCGGAGATGAAGATGAAAAATGCGAACGCTGAAATCGAGGGTTACCGCCATTGCGCCATCGCCCTCTATGTAAGCTTTGCGACTGTGTGTCAAGATTATTATTGTGGTTGTTATGCCAAGTATTTCTATTCTGAGCTCTATGATTACTATTATGATAATAGGTTCTCCTATTGTTTCTATCTCTATGTTCATTTTCTCTAACTGTATATGAGAATGATGACTCAGTGAATGAATGTTTTTTCCGATGTTCTGCAAGTGCATTTACTTTAGCCTCAAGATTCTGAAATTGCAAAAATAAATCTGACTCATGAGACTGGAGTCCCGTGTTCGACTGTAATTGATCAAGGTCTTGTTGTAGTGCATTTAATCTTTCCTCGATCTCCCGATTAGCCTGAGAATAACTTATGTCAACATGACCATTGACCGTGCGCTGCAACGTGATAGCTTGCTGAGTCGGCATGTAGGCTCGACTCGATTCAGAACACGACAGAGCTTTCATTGTCTCACATTCAGTTTCTAGAATTTTACGTTTTTGCACGAGATATTTGAATTGTTCAACATGTTTAAGGTCTCGTAACATTTCATGCACTGAATCATATTCCCTGTTATAAACTTCTTTCATAAAGTTAGGTTGTAAACCTCCGCTTATTTGCTTAATTTGCTCACTAATGTCCATGGCAGGATCTAATTTTAATAACAATAACTGTTTTTCTCTCACATATTTTGAAACAGGTTCATTTTCCTGATGGAAGCGTAATCTGATTTGTTCTTCTAATTGAAAAGTATCCCCCGGTTCCGTAAATTCTTCCACAATTTTAGTCTTTAAAGTTACAAAATCTATATCCTGTGCTTCCTGAGTTCGACTCCAAGTATTGAACCATTCCAATGCTGAATCAGCCAAAAATGCCGGTAGCAATTGCCTTTTCTTTAAGTCATTCCACTCATTAAGAATAGCTAAACTTTCAAATTTGTCAATGAATTTTAATACATCCTCGTGAATGTTACCTTGAAACTGGATGGTTTCGAGAATGTTGGGGTGAATAAATCTAGATTGCGCCATGATTTTATGATTAGCCTATGCGCAGGAAAAATGCTTGATTAGCTTAAAATTCGCACTAAGTTGCTTGTTTTCTTTTCTCATCCCCCGTGGCTTTGACAGGACATTATCAGCAATTCAATTGTTTACTCTCCCGGAAATTTGATAAGTTAGGTTCAACAATCGCGTAACAGAGTGACGACAGTACCGAACACATCTTTAAAATATTTAACCAACCTTTATGCAACATCCTAATGTTAATTCTCATCTTTTCACAAGCCAATCGCCGAATAACCTAGTTAAAACTCTACTCTTATTTATTTGCGCCTTACCGCGTAGCATATTGCTAGGACCACCTTTTGCTTTCTTTTCTTGATCTTTGGTAACAATTGATAATTAACACAACGTGAAGCGCTAACAAGTGAAAATTCCGGCGCCATATCTCCCGTACTTAATTTGAAAAGCTAGAAGGCTCTATTATTTTCATCATATTTCGGGATGAAATAGATGAAAATCGCAGGATTTCACGTACTGCAGTGTTTTCGCATCGCATTTGCAAAAAAATGGATGAGAAGCCCTAAGCAGCCTCCACCACGTAACGCAACTCCCAAGCTGCGTTTGGGATCGAACCAAGAACCTCTAGATTTAATTGGGTGATGTAGCTATTCCTCATTCATCTCTCAGATGGTTATCACTCGCTTGGCCTAAATGTGACAAATGCAAGAGGTTACCTTTTAAAGGAATGGCGATAGATATTAGCTTAGATTAGATATGGGTTTTATACTCTCCATGACTGAACCGATATGGATTGGTTAAGGAAAGGATATTACTTGCCTTACAAATATATGGAGATTGTTCCTAGCTTGTCCTCTCCCCTATCACTTGTCTCTTGTCACACACCATCGTCCAATAGTCGTTCCCTACTTTGCTCCTCTCTTACAATCCGTAGTCCTTACTCTCTCTCGTATTCTCGCCAACTGATCCCACCTCCTGACAATTCCAACACTCATGCCACATACGCCTTCCAAGTCAATCACCCGACCTTTGCCTGATTACTTATTCAGCATTCCTTTCTCTGATACCTGCTATGCTGACTTTATACCTCTTACCCAATACCTTGGGTACGATACGTATTAAACACTTGCTTACTGTCCAGTCCTTTCAAAACTGCGTTAAACTTTCGTAAGAAATATAATGATACAGTGTCGTTCTCAGGGAAGGAATTTGCCGACATCCGTGCGGAGTGGTAAGCCAGGAATCCCAGGTTCGAATCCCGGCCTCGACATGGGTGTTCCCTGTGAATGTCCCTTCATCATATCATCACTCATCACACATCACATCACTCATCCTGTTCTTCGCGATTGACCAAAAGTGACAGAAAGAGAAGTAATATAAACCAAATCAATCAAGGGAGGGATTGTTTGGAGTTATATCGCCCCTTTAGCACAAACTTTTTTTTAAAAATGTCAGTAAATGAAAAGGTTGTTTAATCACTGACTACCAAAAAAGTCCGAATAGATTCAACCACTTGTCAAATTGCAGACTTATTGGAACGTTAAGGATAAATGAAGATTACATTGATGAAGGGACAGCCAACCGTGCCAAGGACAGGACTCGAATCCAGAATTTTCATTCTCGGGTCTTGAGTCGACCAATGAAGGCGCTGGGTCATCGAAGATGCTGTACTGTTAGGGAAACATCGACACTGCATTTTCTCCTAAAATTCATTGTGCAGGCTTCTGATTACTAAATATACTTTATTTTGTTCACCGACGTGTTGATTGCGATCTTATTGCGTTACATTTGTTCTTTCATTTCTTTCTTTCTCAGCGTCGCGATTAACTCTACAACGATACAAAGTAGAACCCTAAAGGTTTCTCAAATTCTTACTACATGTAAAAATGCGTAGTAGGTGTATTGAGGCCTTCTGCGCATGTGCCTTCACAACAATAAGCGTCAAGTGGGTGGGGTTCTCTCTTCAACACCAGATTTTACCTTGCTTCTGGTGTATGCATAAGATATCGTAGATTCTTTTTGAAAATAGCGCGTTGAGAAGAGAATACAAATACAAATGGGTGGTGCCATCTGTTGAGAACGTAGAGAGTTAGAGGTCAGCATTGACCCGATCTCGCAAATCGCTACGAGATTAATGTCAACCAAGTGGAACGGAAGTTGAAGGAAACAGGAAAACTTGATTGCGTAGAAGCACAGAGCTTCCTCCAGCCTACAATTTAAACTGATCGATCTTCTCTGGACATCAGCTGAAGAACGTGAAGGATAACGAGGTACATTATCTGATGATTCTTCGGTCCCCAACAGATGTTCCAATGCAGGGAAAAAGAAGAGAAAGAAGTGCTTTTCAAAAACCTTCCATTGCAGCGATCAAAGGCTGTGACGCTCGACATCCCGCAATCTCTTTTGAATCAAGCACACCAAAACCGCTTTTAAGACAGGACCTGATATGGTTTCAACAACCAAAGCACAACTTCAAGAAACATCAATAAATACAGGAAATGATTCAGTTTGCAAGAAAGGGGAAAGACAGGAGACAAATAACGTGAAAAACCCAGAAAGAAATCAGAGTAAAAAACGTATTATTAGTATTAAGACGTTTTATTGTACGAGTAACACACAAACTAGTAGGCACGTTGGGTTGTAATCTGCAACATATTTCTATCCAACTCGTAAAAATTATAGAAAGTTATTCAGCAAGGAGGAAAACCACAAAGAAATAATAGAGAACAAGTAAAGAGTAATTAATAGTATAAATGCATAGAAAACTTGCGAGAAGAAAAGGAGGATATATTTGAAAAAATCAGCAATTGAAGAAAGAAAGCAAAATCAACAGAGTAACATAAAAAGGAAAGAAAAGAAATCATTCAAGGAAATATAATGACAAATATAGAATAAAAGTAATGGTTTGAGAGGAAGAAAAATCTGGTAGACAAAATAAGAGAAACAGAATTTAACTATAAGCATGAAAATGAAGTAGGGATGAAACAAACACAGTGGACTGTCTTTAATACGAACTCCAATAACATTCAAATTATCCAAAATTCTAATTAACATAAACATGACATCATTAAAAGATGGTTCCAAGGGGAATAAACTTTTGTTCGAATTACCGAACAACTCGAATTAAGTTACAGGTACAAAGACACAAGGCACTATTTTCAGTCACTTTAATTTTACATCTTGTGTCTTTTCGCGGAGTGGACTTTTACTGCTGGTGCAATCTCATGTCGCAAAGAACAAAGTAGAAGATATGGTTATGAGAAATTTCAGCACGAATATGTTTTTACTTGACTTTACCTACATGCGTCGTCAGAGATAATACCGTCATCACGAATCTGATCATCTTACAAGTACGGTTTACAACATTGTCTTCGTAAGTCACTTATACTGTTATAATAGTTATTTTAACAAACGAATACCCTCAATTTGCCAGGATTTTCCTAAGAGCGGGAGAGGGGAAATATAAGTAGCAGTTTAGCAATTTTTCATGTTTTCTATTATTTTTTTTACAGCTACGTCAAAGAGGGGGAGGTACAGTCACGACATTTCTGGGTTGTGACAACCCAGAAGTGTCCGTGACTGTAAAATCCCTCACCAACCCTTCTTTGTGCACGCCTATTGACACCAAACCTCTAAGTTGTAGAAACTTATAAAAAAACTGCGTTTGTTACAACCTGTCCCGCTTCCAGCGCTAGCTGATCGCTGGCTTCTCTAGCATAAACCACGCAGCGTTGCTGCCGCAGACCGCGTGAGCTCCGTGCTGGGGAAAGCCAAAGCCAGGCAGCAAATTAAAATACGCAACGTGGCAACAGCGTGTACGTAAGCTCCTCTCTTCTGGCTTCCATTCGCTTTTCGCTGTCCAGCAGAAGACTTTTTCCTCGTTTCTGATTGGCACCAAAACTGTCGAGCGATCGCTAGCGCGGGAAACGGGACAGGATCTAACAAACGAGGTATACTTACCGATTGGTTCCATTTCAAGTAGAAAGACGATAACTCTGATGTCACATGATTAACTATATCGCCTTGTATAAGAGTTCCCGGATTCGATTTCCGATAGGAACACATTTCAATAGTTCGAATCTCGCTTCAAACTTTATACCGGTCGCGAATAGTCTATCTGGGTATAAAATTGAACTAATAATAAACTTTTCCAACATTACACTTGCTGGAGCTTTCTCGAAAACATTAACATTCAAAGATTCTTTCCTTTTTCACTCACTTATCACCAGACCCGAATTTCTAGGCATTAATAACTGCCCAAATAGGCAAGCAAAAGGTACTGATTTTTTCCTTGCAGAGATTCATGATGATAGGCAGGCACTATTTAAAAACAAAAATAACCACATAATGAGCATTAACTTCAAATATTACGAATGAATAAATGTCTAGAATTCAAAATCTCACATCCAAAATTTAATACATAACATTAGCAATCGTAATTGCCTACTATAGACAGATATATAATTTTTATAACTCCAGAAGCTAACAGTGTCATATATATAAATATACACACATACTTATTGTCATAGGAAAGGGAACTAACATCACAGTAGAAGTAAAAAAGAATGTCTCAATACAATCACACTGAGCCAATCAAGGCAACCACAATTAAAATTCAACTTGGCTAGACGGAACTGAGCTTGCATCTACCGGGTCGCTCTTCCTGGTCGAGACAGGTAAGACCTGATGTGTTAGCTCGCAAGCTAAAACGGAACGTGTTGAGTTGGATAAGTACACCATGGTTTTTGAACAGAGAGAGAGAACATTCAGTGGCCGGAGAGAACAACTATCAGCAGAACGCGGGGACAGGTATCTGTATTGTTGACTGTTGCAGCCACTATTCGTGAAGTGCGGTTGACTTAGCCGCTCGCCGCTCTCGTACCGCCATCCTCGTCGCCGCAGCAGGCTACCATCGCCTACTTCGCCGTCGCCTCCAGGAAGCCAGGGGCGGGGACAGACGCCAGTGCCAGAATGGATGAGCGTCCTTCGCTCGATCTCTTTCCTCTCCTTCGAGCCAAAGGAGGGCTACTTGACTTAATTCCTGTTGTTCCCTGTGGAACATAGGGCATCAACAAAGCATCTCCACCTGGTCCTACTGACGGCAATTCTCTTCACTGCATTCCAGATCCTTCCTTCCTCCAAGGCCTCAACGTGAACAGATCTTCGCGACATCTGTCTAGGCCTCCCTCTTTTCCTTCTTTCCTGCGGGTTCTATTCTAGTGCCTCTCTCTCTCGACAGCCTCATTTTTCTTCCTCAACGCATGCCCTATCCAATTCCATTTTCGCCGCTTTGTTTGTATGGACACCTCGGTTTCTCCAGATTTTCTCCAAAGTTCTTGGTTTTGAATCACTTCTGGCCAAAAGATATTCAAAATTTTTCTCAGGCAGCGATTGATGAAGGTCTGTAGTTTAGAGGTAATCGTTCTTGTTACCTTCCATGTCTCAGACCCATATAACAGTACAGACATAACATTACTTCGAAAAATACGAAGTTTGGTCTTCATAGATATCTTCTTGTTTTTCCATACTGGATAGAGCCTCACGAAGGTACCATTTGCTTTTTGGATACGTTGAGAAACATCCTGTGCAGCCTCTCCGTTTTTCCCACCACACTACGCAGGTAAGTAAAGCTAACCACATTTTTAATAATCTCTTCACCAATACTAAACGGGTCTGTTTTTGTGGAGTTAATCCTCAGTGCCTTGGTCTTCTTGGAGTTAATCACAAGTCCTACTTTTTTTCACTTTCTATCAGATCAGCTAGTTTTGTTTGCATATCACCATGTGCTTCAAATAAGAAGCACAAATCGTCTGCAAAATCAAGGTCTTCTAGTCTGTTAGTCAATCCCCATTGGATACCACGTCTTTTCCCTCCTATTACATTTCGCATCAATGCATCGATCACGATCAGGAACATTGTAGGTGATAATATACAATCTTGCCTCACTCCAACTGCACACTAATTGGCTCGGATACACGGCCTTCATGTATAACTCTACATGTATAATCACGATAAGTTTCTCGGATAAGATCAAGAATTTTTGTGGGCACTCCATATCATTTCACATCCTTCCACATTGCATTTCTGTTGACCGAGTCAAATGCTTTCTCGAAGTCAACGAAAACTGTATAGAGACGAGATGACCATTCTATACATTGCTCCAAAATTATCCGCAAGGTGTTAATTTGATCAATACAAGAGCGATTTGTGTCGAAACCCTGCCTGTGCTCTTCTGAGTCTCAAGTTAACATGTTCCTTAATTCTGTTTAGGATAACTCTAATGAAGATCTTACTCGGAATGGAGAGAAGTGCTATACCTCTCCAGTTGTCACACTTTGATGTATCCCCCTTTTTCGGTAGCTTCACCAACAGGCCACTCCTCCAGTAATTAGGCATCACTCCCTCTATCCATATCTTCTCAAATGAGGGCTGAAACATACTTCCCGTGGTGTTTATGTCACTTTTCATCACATCCGGTGGTATGTTGTCGACACCAGCTGCTTTACAATTACGTACCTCTTTCAGAGCCTGTTTAATCTCTCCTACTGTTGGAACATCCGTCCTAATTCTTACACTGAGGCCAACATCACCATCATTATCATCTTCCTCTTTCCCCTGGTCTATCTGAGCATCCACAGAGCGATAAAGGGTTGCAGAGAAGTGCTCCTTCCAACGTTTCAGTTGGTTCCCAGTATTCGTAAGGAGGGTACCATCTTTACTTCTCACTGGTCGATTTCTCTGCATCCGTTTCCTTGACAGAACTTTTGTGATGTTGTATAATTTTTTTAAGATTCTTCTTTCTTTCTGCTTCGTCCGCCTGCTGAGACAGATTGTCTACCCAATTTCTTTGATCCCTACGAACACTACTCTTTAGTTCTTGATCCTTCTCTGTATACTTTGTTGGCAATTCTGCCTTCCTTGCCCTTGTCCTGCTTGAGTTCATTACCTCCTTAATTATTTTTCGCTCATTAATGTTTTCCCAGGTCTGCAGAGACATCCATCTTATTTCCTCCTATCCTTAAAGCCCAGAACCTTATCACTTACTTCTGCGAAAGCAGATCGGATTTTTGTCCATTTTCTTTCAATGGTTTCATTCTCCTCACTTTCATCGGTCAATACTTGGAACCGATTTCTCAGTTCAATCCTGAAGGATTCCTGGAGATTCTTATCCTTCAACGTACTAACATCATACCGCTTTCTTGTCTGTTCCATTCTCTTCTTATGAGCTTGAATTTTCATTTTAAAGTTAGCGACTACCAAATGAGGATCACTCCCAATGTCTGCACCTCTCTTGCTTCTTACATTATGTAGCGAACGCCGCCACCTCCGTCCAATTGCCACGTGGTCTATCTGGTTTTCTGTTCTATGGTCTGGTGACACCCACTTTACCTTATGGCATTTCTTGTGAGGAAATATAGTACCACCAATAACTAAGCCATGGCTAGCACAGAAGTTCCACAAAAAGTTGTAAAATCTCATTTCGCTCTCCTAAGCCATGTTTACCCATGACATGCTCAAGGCCTTCGTTGTCCTGCCCAACCTTTGCATTTAAATGTCCTCCAATAATTATGATATCCTTCCTTTTTTGCTTCTTTATTGTTTCATTGAGCTGCCTAAAAAACTCTTGTTTATCTTCAGGCTCTGCTACTTCTGTGGGTGCATAACACTGTATCATACGAGGGTCACTATTTATATTTTGAGCCTTGGCAACACTGATTGAAGTTAGGCGCTATTTGACGTTTGCACGGAATCGTCTGGCATTATTGACCATAACGTACTTCAAATGTTTTGTCAATAGCTTGATTTGTGTTGTTTATGTTGCCTTGGAGATTGCGCGACAACAATAAAATGGAATTAACTCGTGAACATTTTCGTGCGATGATTTTTTACGATTTTCGACGAGGATTATCAAGACAAGAGTGCATCGATCAACTTACTTCCACATTTGGCGATGAAGCCCCATCCTTTGCCACTGTGAAACGCTGGTATAACAAATTTAATCGTGGCCGCCATTCGCTCACCGACGAGATTCGCGAAGGTCGTCCGAAATCAGTTGTTGTTCAAGAAAACATTGATTCTGTGCAAAACCTAATACTGCAAGATCGTCATGTGGCATACTGTGAGATTGAAACAACCATAGGCATTAGTTCCACCAGCATATGTAAAATATTACATGATCATTTAGCTGTGAGAAAGGTATGTTCTCGTTGGATCCCACACAATTTGACAAAAACTCAAAAAGACGCTCGCGTCAATTGGTACAAACAAATGCTCAATAAATACAATCGTGGTGCTTCAAAAGACGTATATAAGATTGTAACAGGTGACGAATCATGGATATATGCATATGAGCCGGAACGTAAACAGCAGTCGACTGTATGGGTGTTTCAAGATGAACCCAATCCAACAAAAGTTGTTCGCGCTCGAAGCACATCGAAATAAATGGTCGCCTGTTTTTTCGGGAAAACTGGTCATGTGGCAACTGTGCCTTTAGAGGAACGTAGAACGGTCAACTCTGAATGGTACACAACAATTTGTTTGCCAGAGGTCTTCGGTCAAATACGGAAAACAAACAAACGCCGTCGGATCATTCTTCATCAAGACAATGCCAGCTGTCACACATCTCGTCTAACAATCGACTTTATGAACAGTCAAAAAATCGAATTGATGGGTCATCCGCCGTACAGTCCTGATTTGGCACCCAATGACTTCTTCTTGTTCCCGAATGTCAAGAATAAATTGCGTGGACAACGATTTTCGTCGGCGGAAGACGCCGTTGATGCGTTCAAAAACCATATTATGGAGGTGTCTCAAGAAGATTGGAAAAACTGCTTTGACAAATGGTTCGAACGAATGCAAAAGTGTATTGACCATAAAGGAGAATACTTCGAAAAACAATAAAGCAGTTTTCAATGCCAAATTCCTGTTTTTTCATTGTTAGGCTCAAAATATAAATAGTGACCCTCGTAACGATGTCACTCATATTGGTTTTGAAATGTGCCACAATTATCCTCGCAGACACTGGATACCATTGAATAAGGCTCCTTTCTGCTTCCTTGTCGATCAATATACCCACACCATCAAGGCTCACACCTTCACCCTCAGGTCTTCCAGAATATATGAATGTCACTCCTTCATGGGTATTTACCTCTCCAAACTGTGACCATCTCACTTCACTTATACCTAGGATGCTCAGACAATAGCTCTTCTTGGAGGCCACTGCCTGCTGTAGTTTCCCACTCTCCCGCAGGGTTCTTACATCCCATATTCCAATTCTCGTTTCCTTTTCAGGCCAAATGTCGTCGTCTTAGAATTAGAATCCCTATCATTTCCTCTCCTTCGAGGCAAAAGAGGGCTACACACGAACCTAAACCCGACTTGCCTTGCGACACACCCTGCACCTGGTTCAATAACCTAGTCACTTAAACATATTTCATAATTACAAATACACGCACAAACTGCTCACAAAAAGTTTGGAATATTGTTATATTAGGCACAACAAGTTTTAAATATTGTTATATTAGGCAATAGGTGATAGGCACGGTGGCATATGTCGGCGTAAAGACGAGAACGTCCAGCAGACAGATAACGTATGTTGTTTTGTTGCATTCCCAGGCCGTGTCTATCACCTATTGTCTAATATATGAATGTGTGTGTGTGTGTGTGTATATATATATATATATATATATATATATATATATATATATATATGCATTCCCAGGCCGTGTCTATCACCTATTGTCTAATATATGTGTGTGTGTGTGTGTGTGTGTATTATCACTCATTTTTCATTTGATTTCAAATCAGAAAAATATTGGAACTCTCTGAAATAACAGAATACTTATATTTTGCATTCAGAAAATTATTGTCAACTTCGGAAGAAGCTATTAGGACACTTTTAAATTTAATAATTTCTGCACAGTAGTAAAGTTCGTTCACTTACTTGACCTTAAAAATCTAAGATATTTCTACATCTATTCTCAAAATACTCGCCTTCTCGTATGCATTAATCCTTCTCTTGGGAAAACTTGAACAGAGAGCCCCGGCCTGAGCATGGGTGTTCGTTGTGAGTGTCCCTTCATCAATTTCATCATATCATCACTCATTTCCATCTTTGTCAAAAGTGGCATAAAAGCAAAGTAAAATAGGGAGCCACCAAAATGCACTCTTCACCTCTTTTAAAACATAGGCATTTATAAGCACTTAAGTTAAAAAATAGGTACAATGACTCGAAATGTGAAACTTTTGGCACAATATAATTTAAATGTGAATGAACGATTTGCTTTATTTCACTTCGCATTTCTGCCAGTTTTGGCTAATTGCGAAGATGAGGATGAATGGTGATCAGATGAGATGGGTGAAGGGACAATCATAAACATATATTGACGACACAACACGAACCCCAGGGAGGATTAGATTTGAGTTTTTATTCAAGTCCACAGATTAAAAGGCGACGACGTTACCACTACGCCATCGAGGAGGCCCGACGGAGGATTACACTGGCAGTGAGTCCAGACGCCAGAGCTTCGCTAGTCTGCAAGATGCAGGGTGTGATATTTGGTGACAGAAGCCAGAATTTTCGGAAAAATTTCAAAACCCGTGGCGCTAACATTATGTCCTAAGCAACATATTTTCTGTTATGCAAATATTGATTTATAGATGTTCACTCTCAGATTATTTTCTCTAATCCTAGTAAATACATTTCTCATTATTTTAAGCAAAGTTTCGATTGAATTTGCGCTGAAAATTATATCATCCACATATATGGAAACCTCTTTCTCGTCAACACCGCTAAACACTAAGCTGATGATGTGGTTTAACACCTGTGGGGAGTTCTTGTACCCCATAGGTAAAAACGTATACTGATAAGAATGTAAATTGGGGATGCTGAATCTTGTTTTATGTTGAGAGTCTTCAATTATTCTGCATTGGTAAAAGCTAGATTTTGTGTAATATTTCTTACCAACTATGTTATTCAGTGTGTCGGAAATACAAGGCAATGCAAAGCTCAAGTATGGCGTTTGACAATTGAGCGACCTGAGGTCGGTTAGAAGGCGGTACATGTTATCTGCTTTGCGTATCAAAAATGTGGGAGGGTTTGTTATAATGCCTTGTCTTGCCATTTCTGCAAGTTGATTCTTTATTTGTTCCTGTAGGTTGGCGGGTATCGGAAATTTCGGCCGGTGGAACGGCGGATTAGTTCCTGTGTCTATGACATGTTCATAGTCATCAAAGTCTCCCTTGTCCCTCTCGTCCCACGCAAACGCATCGGAGAATTCGAAAACGAGTTCTTCTATTTTAATTTTGTCCTCCGCTCTTAGATCTTTATTTATGTTCAGTCGTTTAACATCAAATTTTTGCCTAGCGATTTTCGCTTTGTCTTTCTGTAAGTTTCTGACAAGTTTCCGGGTGGTCGTTGCCGTAGCTGCAATCAGGTTCGGCAAGGACTTCCGTAGGAAGGGGTTAATTTTCCCAGAGGAGTGTGTTTACTTATTCTAACTTTATCTGTTGTTGGATTACTGACAAAAAGCATGGGATCTTCTACATTCAGTAATGCACGTGGAACTAAAATATTCCTTTCAAGCGACGAAGGGTCAGGTTCCACGATATTGCAATTTCTGTTAGAAGTGTTAATAATTGTAACTGGCACTGCCATTTTTGTGCATGGGGGTATTTGAATATCTCTAGTTAGCAACACTTTTGAACAATGTTTGCTGGCAAAGTATTTATTTCTACTTGTTCATTTGGAATGTTACATTTTGGAGGTTTTCCGAAACGGGTTACTTGAATGATGATGTTTCTAGAGTCTACTGTGACCTCTTGGGTCATCCAAAAATCATTTCCCAAAAGAGGGAGTACGTCGTTTATGAGCACCACTCTGAAGGGATGGATGAACCACTTTTAGCATAATCTGAATCTGATCAAAGCAATTTCTTTTATTTCAATCTGATTGCCTGTGACGCCTCTAATGAATGCGTTTACTTGAATACGTTTGGTTCCGGGAGGGATCAGGCGACTGGGGAATATGGAGGTCATGGCCCCTAAATCTACGCAACATTTCGCGTAATTACCTTGGTTATTCCCTAGTTTCATGTTCACAAAATATAAGTTATCTTCTTTAATCAGTGGGACTTGATACCTATTGCTCGCCCCACACATATCTTGTCCCCGAATATGTGGCGTTTACGCTTTTAAAGGATGGGCATTCTGGTTTTGTGATTCGGTGTTTGGTGAACTTCTTTCCCACCGTTGAGAAGAATAATGGTTGGGGTTTCTTCCACCCCTAGCCCTGCGGGAGCGATGTGAACCTCTGAATGTGCCTCGGTTATTGCTATAAATGGGCGGATTAAAATTTTTATATCTGTTTGAGCCGTACCTGTTCTCGAAATTACGGGGTTGTCTAAAATATTCCCGATTAGATCTGGAACCCCAGCTGTTGCCTCTGTGTGGTTGAGCATGAAGTTGTTGGATCAGTGCCGCCTGTTCGCTCATTTGGCTGGTCACTGAGTTTATTGGTTCGCGATTAGCCAAGTGCAGTTTCTCAACCTGAGCTGCAAGTGCATTTACATCCGCGCGAGTATCTGCTTGATCTTGCATTTTCCTCGTCGCGGAGTGTAAGATGATGATGCAGCGGGAGCTGCTGAGCTTTGATCGGCAAGTGTGGCGGTCACCGCCGGCTTGAGGACTCGACTACGGAATTTCGCTTTGTCAGGTGAAATTTCATCATCGCTGGAGGCAAATTACTATGTGCTGGATTCGTCGCTGTCCGAGCCGAAGTTTTTGTTAAATGTTGCTTGTTTTCTGCGCTCTTTAACAATTAATCGTCGTTTTTCCACTCGACGTAACCATTTGATTAGGTCTTCCAGATCAGTGAATTCTTTCTCGGCGGCCTCCAGATATTCGTCTTCGAGGCCCCCGATGATACTGTACATTAGTTTGTCTTCCGAGATGTTCGATAAATCAAGATTCATGTTTTAGGAGTACAAAGATTGTACGATAGTTGCTATTAAGTACTTTATTCGTTTCGTTTGCCCTTAGCTCCTCAGTAAGCAACTATGTTTAACTAAAATAAAGGAATTATGATAAGATATGGAAACATTTATTTTTACAAAGCGTTATCTTCCAGTAATGTTTTCCTTGTAAACAACTTCTAGATATTTGACTCAGCTGAAATGTTGTCAGGAAAGTAAACAATCTCTAGAACATACATCACACATACATTGAAATGTTTGCATGCAGCTATCCTCTTGAGTACAAAGTGTTGACAGTTGCTAAAAGAGCTGCTTGGCAGGTTACGTTTTGATTTTTCTCGCTCTGCGAAGAGTCATTTTGAACGCGGTGTTTCGCAACACTGACGCGTGGGCGGACGAGGGCGTTCGAAAAAGCAGCGTGCGGGTCATCGATCCGCTCCGGTGCAGCGATGCCAACCCTAGCATAATGGTGCTAAACCTAGTATAATTTGACCGTCCTTAGCACCTAGCACCCTGTGTTTGGCATAACAGCCAAATCTAGCATAATCTTAGTCTGTGCCATAATCTGCAAGGTTGGTAGATATTGACCTCAAAGGAAAGTGCTCTGAAGAAGTAAAAATAAAAGTAACACGCCTTTCATTTCTTCCGCATCTTCCTGCTATAAAATCGAAGAGGATTGTTGGGGCGGCTCAAAAGTTTGTCCTTTCTCATCTTCCCTCTCCTCATCTGCTAGAAAAGATATGTGAAGAAGTTTTACAAATTTACTGAGCCACATGCCCTAGTTCGACCCTTGGTAAGGTAAGGACATGTAATTATGTTTTTATTCCATCCCATAGTCCATAGACCATTTCATCAGTTCTTCATCCACCCTCATTGTCTCTCCCAGAGACCCTAAGGCAAAAAAGCGACTTAAAATAAATAGATATTACGGTGGGATACAATATAACATCTGAAAATAGTAATAAAATATATTGTTAATAATAATAATAAAATAATAATATTGCCCTAGCACAATTGGGTGGTTTTCTAGCATAATTTCACAGTTCGAACAGCACTTTTCGTAGCTGAGGGGTTGGCAACGCTGCTCCGGTGGCAACCTTGTAATTTCAACCCAGTAGGTGGACGAAGCACTGCGACCGTGGATCTCTCCGCCGTCTGCCCTGGTAGCTTCGATTCTGGTTCTTCTTTCTGGGGAATACGGAGAGTTATTCTTGAGTTTACAGTGTCTTGTTTAAAGGGGAGAATTGGAAATGTGAATGAAAGAAAGTTAAGAACTACTTAATTTGGACGTAGTTGGACGTACGGATATTATATTATCCGTATATTTTGCTCGGTAGTGATTCTTTCTCGAGAGATAGGCGTGCGCACGGGGGGGAGGGCAAGAGGGGGCAGTTGCCTCCCTAATACTCACTTTGAAATTTATTGTCGAGGAACCTTAGTACCGCTATTAAACAATATTTATTATACTCTTTAAATATTAATTATGATCAAGCCGACGAAGTTCCTAGCAGCTGCGGAGGTGGAGTAAGATGCATTATTTCCTATGAAATTGAACTATTCAACTTCGTTCTCCAGCAAATTTCTTGTTAATTAACATTCGCACACACTTTATTCGCTAGTTTTGTCACCTCTATGCGTTTGCAGAATAAATTGTTCAGACATTGGAAATCACTAGCGGAGATTGGATGATATAAGTGGGGAGGAGGGAAAAGGACAGTTTACTTTTTCTTTGTAGCAAAGGCGTAGCATTAAGGAACCATAGGGCGGGAGCAAAAGGTATGGGGGCAACGCTCCCCTAATCGTCGTCACTGTTTGAAATGGTTGTTTTGAATCTACAGTACGAAGCCATTTTTATGTGTAAAATAGTCTCTGAACCACAGAGAGGGGAAATAAAGGAGGGGCAAAGAACATTGAAGCCACGGGAGTTGATTGATTGATTTGTTGTTTTAAGTCCACTTTATGCACAGTAAGGCTAATCGGGCCTGGACCTACAGTTTTAAAGAGGTATCCGAACCACTTGTGCCTCCACCGGGTATCGAAACCGGGACCCCTTGATTACATAAGCATCGGGGAGGCCCTGGAGCTACGGAAGTTGGAATTCTTCTAATACAGTGATTCTCTGTGGGTCCGGACAAACTCTACATACGTCCCTGTTCCATACCCATCAGTACAATAAAACAGTGAGATGAAATGAGGTTTTTCTTTCTCCGATTGAACTTTAATCAACGCTTTTTGCCCCCTTCCCCTAATTAGAGGGTGTACGCACGCCTGTGCTCGGAGAATGAGTCCCTCTCGAAAAAGGTTTAATTGACAAATAGAGCCCCGATTTTGCTCCGATCAGATTCGCAGGCTTTCAGCACAGAAGTTCGTTTCAGGGTAAAACAATCACAGTATTTAAATTCTGTGACGTAAGGGGTGACATTTTTCAAAGACACCCAAATGGACGGGTTAAAGTTACAGTGGTATAAGTCACTTTAAAAAAAAAAAAAAAAAACTTGGACACAGAAACAAGATCTATATAAGTCAATCTGTTAACATAAAACGTGAAGTATATCAGAGATTCATTCAAGTGTCTACAGATGACAGTTTAAGGTCTAGTGATAAAGGAAACAGCTGTTGTGTTGATCAGCAAACTGCTATGAGTCAGACTGTTTTTTCTTTTTAAGAAAGTGACTTACACCTCTGTAACTTTAACCCCTCCAAATGTCAACTTCACTTCCACGTAGTACAAAAGACGTTCGGAAGTTCTTGGGAATTTGCTCGTCCGTAAGAACTTACATTTCTGATTTCAGTTCACATGCAGCTCCACTTTTGAGACTCCTTAAGGGAGTAAAATTTGTATGGTCACCAGAGTGTGACCTTACGACGCAAGAAAGCCAAATTACTTATTCACAGACGCCTCAGGAAGTGGAATAGGGGATGTGTTCTGTCAGCCCTCCGTCAATGAACAGGCGGAGACTGAACTTCACCCTGTCTGCTTCGCGAGTCGTACTTTGAAAGAGGCTGAGAGGAAATATGACACTTTCTCTTTAGAAATTTTGGCATGTATTTATGTATTACGTAGCTTTCGCTACTATCTCTTGGGAAAACCGGTATATCTGTTCACCGATAACCGTGCTTTAACATTCTTGAACAACAGCAAGAACTCACAAAATTCTAAAATGGTGAGGTGGGGTCAGAATATCCAGGAATTTCAAATAATTCCCGACCATATAAAAGGGACGGCCAACAAAATGGCCGACAGTCTATCAAGACAGTCACTGGAACTTACAAAAGACGACGACACAGATATGACAGATATAATAATGCATCACTTGAAAAGTCCGAATTTTAATATACGGGATATGCAAAATAAAGACCCCTATTTCTCTAAAATTTTGGATCATCTCACAGGAAACGAGAATGCAGACACGAGATACCTTAGAGCTTCATATCAGTTCCAAATTATCGATAGGAAACTCTTTCGAAGTCACAGACTCGCAAATACTAAGATCAACCTTTTGTGTATCCCACATAAACTTAGACACGAAGTGGTAACCAAATTCACGAGTCGCCAGCTACGGCTGCTCATTTAGGTTCGACCTTAACGTACAAACTGTGTAATCAAAAGTATTATTTCCCCGAAGCTAAGAAATTCATATTCGATCTAGTACGCCACTGTCACACTTGCCAAATTGCTAAAAGAGCCAACGGTCCATCAAATTACGAATTAACACAGGTAGAAACGTCCCTAACACCTTTCCAGGTAATTAGTATAGACGCCTTCGGTCCCTTGACACAGACTCCTGCAAGCTACCAATATGTTCTCTCTTGTGTGGACCATTGCACGAAATTTCTAGTATCCAAACCAGTTACTTGTATCACTACGGAAATGTTGCAGAATTTTTAACCGAACACATAATCTTGTCATATGGCGTCCCTCAGGTACTTCTGCTGGACAAGGCTACTGCACACACGTCTAACGTGTTTCTAGAAATTTCACGCATATTAGGCATCAATTTGAAATTCGCACTGACCCATCACCACCACAGAATCTCGAACGTGGAACATTCACATCATTATTTACAATCCCTTTTGAAATGCTATGTAAAAGAGAAACATTCAAGCTGAAATGAATATTTACCTTCCATTGTGTTTGCGCACAACATTAATGAAAATTCTAGCACTCAAATTTCGTCGTTTGAACTGCTGCACAGATACAAACCCAGAATCTTAATGGATGCAGCATTAGACGTGAACCCTGAACACAACGAGAATATTGATAGATTAGACAAACTTAAAACCGTCAGGCAAAAAGCCGTCCGAAGTTCAGAAAAGCGGTTTCAAAGAAAGAAGCGTTATATTGACAAGCAACATAAACAAATTGACTTCCCTATCGGTACACAAGTTCTAATTTTCGACCCTATTGTGCATAGAGGCAAAACAAAAGCATTTTCGAAGACATATTTAGGTCCAGGAACTGTGATAGCCAAACCCCACCCTAATGTTTTGTTTACACTATCCAATGGCAAAATAAGAAAGGCGGAATTAAAACCGAAGACATTAGCGTTACGCGGTTAAAGAAATATCTCCCACCCAGCAACCAAGAACACATTTCATTCCTTCAAAATGCTAATAACCCGCTTTCAAAAATCGAACTTGTGGAAGGTTGCATTACAAATCAAAAACCGGATGTGGTTGTAAACGCATGCAATTCAAGTTTCATTCCTATAGGAGGTGTTTCTCTGGCATTTCACGAAGCATGCGGTCATCAACTACAAAACGAGTTACAAAACGCTGTTCCGGCAGAAGTTGGAAGCGTCACGGTTACTCCAGCATTTTCTTTGAAAGCTAACTACATTTTTAATGTCGTTACCCCAAAGCACAAGAATCCAGGACATCTTCGGAAGTGTTATGAAAACAGTTTACAAACTATGATTGCGTTGCATCAGCGTTCTATCGTGTTTTCTCACCTCGCAACCGGAGCATTCAAAATGCCTTCTGCATTAGCCGCTGAAACTGCAATTCAAGCCACACTCGACTTTCTTTCTGAAAATGCTGATAAGGTTAACTCGATAAAATTTTGTTTATATTCATCCGAGGACTGGGAAATTTTTGCTCAACAAGTTGAAAAATCTCTCGATCATTAAGGGTAGGACTTCGATCCTCTTTCTCATATATTCAATTTCATAATACAGGGTGACCATAAAAAGTAGTTTTACCATCCCCACCCGACGACTATGAGTGCGAAGAAGAAAAAAATATGGACAAGAAAGGAAAAAAGAGAGAAAGGGAATACAAATAGGATATTCGGTTGCGTACAGGACGCTGCTACACACCGGTTAACCTCAAAGAGATAAGTAGAGTACGAGAATATATGTATTTAAATAAATCCCTAACGCGTTTAACAAATATTTACGTTTAGTCGTTTAAATATAGTCGCCTTTGAGCAAGTACACGTGTTTCTATGCTACCTACCACCTTGAAAATAAGTCCGAGATGAAATATTAATAGAGTAATAAACAACGAGTAAAATATTTTATCGTCACATGAGAATATAGTTATTATTCATCCGAAGAATGCTAATTTAATTTGTACCCGTTCTCCCTTATCAATAATGCATAGATATCAGGGAAATAATTCACTTTACTTGCAAAGTTTGCACTAGTTGTGCAGTAAACATGAATTTATATTGATATGCCTCATAGCTTAGTTCCGTCGTCGAAAGAAAGAGGAAAAAATAGTCCTATACACCCTACACTTTAGTATGATCACCAAACATCGCTAAAATAACAACGTTCGATAAACCAACGAAATTTCACTGGGCAACATTTATAAAATGCATAAAATCTTCATTTCCCATGTAATCAAGCATGAATGGAAATTAGAAACACCCTCATTGCATGTACCAAATTTCAAAGTTACACCTTTACCCGAATACCTGTTCTATCCGCACTACGATATGCCGATCTACACTAGTGTCCAAAATTAAAGCAACAAACAGAAATCCTTTCTTCGTGTGATTTATTTATCACAAAATAGTATCGGCTATAGTCAAATATAAAGTATAAACAAAGTAAACACTGTCACAGTATGTGTTGATGTGTTGTTGATGAAAGAACAGTCACAAACTACCATTGTCTGCTGTACTGCAAAATGTATCCACTGTCACAAAAGCCAGACCACGGGTTACTTCTTCTCACCTCTGGCAGTAATTCAGACCTGACAACGACGTGGCATGCTGTGAATAATGTCATCAATATCATTTTGCGGTATTAACGCCCATTCTTCTTGTACAGCTACTTTTAACCTGTGAACATCGGAAACCGCAGAATCAGCTGAACCCCTCTCCTCAGATCCAGCGAGACCGTGAGTGGAAGAAGAAACCTCAGGAAGTAAACAGCAGCTACATCTATCCCCCCCTCCCTCTAGCACGCGCCGAAGAAGAAGAACGTCAACTTACACAAAACAATCGCCCCCCCCCCCACTTCAGCACAAGCCAAGGAGATGTTACAATCGTCATCAGTTTGTCCACCTGACACAGATTATATAACGACCCTATCTGCCCTCACAACAACAAGTCGCCGGAATAGCAAGTTTCGGCCAATCTTCAGGACACAAACAGTGCCACTATCCGGAAAACCGAAACTATGTATACGTATATCATCTGCATGCACAAATGGTGGTGGTTCGAAATTCATAAATATATATATATATATATATATATATAGCCTATATCACATAACCTTCACAAATATATACATCGCTGGAGGTTATGCAACGGTAATGGGTACAAAACTTTTCTCGCTCCAATACATATGGTAAAGCTGACGAACGAAGTACATACACATACATACATCATACATACATATATATATATATATATATATATATATATATATATATATATATATATATATATATATATAAAAATGGTGAAGGTCACGAACATTAATGTCAGTGTTTGTTCGTTCTCTTACTAATAGATCTGTGACAAGGATTCATGTGTCCACTATTTGTCACATGAAGAACTGTGGATGCAGAAGTGTCAAAAGTGTCAGTCTTCTTAGTGTTTATTGAAAGTGCGTACGTATGGGTACGAAGGTACAACCCCTCTCGAATTTTCTCCAGACTTGATTCAATACATATTTAGAGGTAACTCGAACAGTGTGGTACTGAAACTGTTACTCATGAAATTACCCGTACAGCATGAACATCAACAGTACTAATCTAATATTAGTAATACCAATAATAAATACAACAAAACAGAACAGAACAAAACAAACAAAAAGCAAAAGATACGAACATCAATCACATAATGTTTATGTAAATCTTGTGCAGTGTTTTCCAGGTTTTTTTTTTGTTATTTTTATTTGTTCGTCACTTGCCTATGTCTTTGTCTAGTTTTAACCCTAGCCAAAGCTGGAAGGAGCATTGCGTCAACTCGGGGGTCATACACCTCCGAGTATAAAATAGCGAGACGCAATGTCTCACCCCTCTGATTGCTCTCATTGCTATATCGCTACCAATGACTGTCAATCGTAAAGTGTAGAACTGGACTGTATCGATCTGGAGTCGACACGACGGAGTTTACGGCTCAGTAAGTTAAGTGAGTGGTAATTGCCTTACCGAATACAATCCCTTCGAATATCCTTCCTAGAATTAAATGTGCGGAACGAGACAACGGTATTTTATTAATGATCTGCCAATCTCCCGGTGCAGTCTCTATCACCCCGAGATAATAGGTGTGAGCGAAGCTGGAAGCGAAGACGTTCTCTACGCCTTTAGCCAGCGACTATATCTCGGGGGACGAGAGACTAGCATTCAATAAATAACCGGAAAAGTAGTATAACACATCTAAAATACGACCGTAATTGTTATATGTTTATTATTTTGTGAAGGCATCTGAAAGCTATTCATAGCTGGGGCTGGCACGCCTGCCTCGTGCACAGGACGCTGGGAAACAGTTACATAAGATGGCGGCACCCTTACAGGAGTGCTCCAAGCTGGAGCAGCGAAGTGTCGTGAGATTTTTGTTGAGTGAAGGCGCGTGAAACCAATAGAAATTCATCGCCGCATGACAGTTCAATACGGTGACAACTGTATAAGTCGTTCACAAGTGTACAAGTGTACGAGTGGGCTGAGATGTTCAAACAGGGCATAACCAATGCTGAAGATTCTCTGGTTGCTCTGTCACTGCAGTCACGGAAACTTTGTTTTGGGACCACAAGGGGCCAATTCTTGAACATTACATGTCCAGAGGTCATAATGTAAACAGTACCACCTACTCCAACATTTTGCGTGAAAAACTGAAACCAGCCATTTTCTGCGGAGACGACGTGGTCTGGTGTTCACTGGTGTACTTTTGCTCCATGACAATGGGAGACCACACACACTGCCAATATCACATTGTCTACTATGAGGACCTAATGTTTGAGTGCTTACCCCACCCTCCATATTCGCCCCATCTAGCACCTTCCGATTTCCACACCTTTTGCCCACTGAAAGATGCTCTAAGTGGATCGAGATTCCAGAATGACGACAAAGTCCAGTCAGCGGTGCATGAGTGGTTACGCACGTGTCCAAAATAATTATTTTTCTGTGGAATCAGTGCCCTTATCAAGCGCTGGCGTAGGTGGATTGAACTAGGGGGGACTATGTTGAAACATAGTACTGTAGTTATTTTGGTGCTTGTAATAAAATATTTGTTACAACATATTTCCGGTTATATATTGAATGCACGTATATACAACCTTTACACAAAAAACAACAACTTCGCTTCAGCTTTCTGCGGACATATTTTCCACCCAAAGTGGCTCTTTTCTTCCACTTAGCATAATCGCGACAATGAGGATGAATCCTGGTTAATGAAATTGATGAAAGAACATCTACAAAGGAACACAGGGGGCCAGCCTAGGACTTGAACCCCGAATCTTTGGTGTCAATGTCGTGAGTCAATCACACAACGCTCTCGGTCACAGAGACGTCTGGTTTCCTGTGTCTACGTATTTGTTTGTGTGTTTGTATGTGAAGAGTGAATTGTCGTTAAGTGAATTTAAATTACTATGCGCCATTAAAACCTGCTCTTCTCTGCCCACATCTACATAAAATGCATTCTCTACCATAGTCGCTGACTTGAGGTTTCGGATTACTTTCTACCCCCCCCCCCTCCCCATTACCTCCATGACAACAAAACATACCATACCGTCTTGTAGTTACTCTAAAGAAAAATTTGTACTTGAAAACCTTCAATTACACAAGATAAAGATGTATCAAGCAATGGCATGTTCATTCTTCCGCGAAGGAATTTCACTGCACTTCAAATAACAAAGGTACAGTTGGATTTAAAATCAGGATCTTTCGTTTTCCTAGTTTACTTCTCTGGGTACAAGCCAAGTGATATGAAATTTTGTGCTCTTGCACGGAACCATATAATACTTGGTTCGTTTCCAGCCACGAAGTTTGGGAATATAAATGAATCCGACAGTACATCTGCCTTGACGAATCTCTCAAGGTAGAGAATATTGCAGAAGGTGCTTATAATTGTCCTTGATGAATGACTGCACGATGAATGTTGCAAACCACTCACTACATATTTACACCACCATGATTTTAAAGAAAATAATCAGAATTATCTCTCTGAAGTTTCAGATCTGTTTTTGTGCCAAATATTTCTACAAAAGAAACCTCTCACTTTTTTTAAAATAATACTTTAAGAAAAGTAGTAGTTTCACTTTACTCCTTAATACAGGGGACCACCCCGAGTGTAGTGGTAACGCTGTCGCCTTGTAATCAAGATGTTCCAGGTTCGATCTCCGGTGGAGGTACATTGGATAGTGGTTAGAATCACACTTTATAAACTTCAAACTGCAAGTCTAGTCTCTATTAGCCTACTTGAGCATAAAGTAGTATTAGAGCTGGCTTTGAATTTAACAAGCTTAATGCAGGATTTATATATATATATATATATACACACGCGCGCGCGCGAGCATATATATAAAGGGGTATATTTATCGTAGAACGAATCGACAAGTGCTTTTAATATGAACGCAGATCCTTTCCAAGCCATTATTCGATAGATGTTGAATGAAGCTTGTTAAGTTTCAGTCTCGAAAAGCCTCTCGGCTTGAGCTTTTTGTAAAGGTTTTTCAGTAGAAGTGGAGCCAAATGAATCCGTCTCCTGGAGAACATTTGAAGAAGGAAAAATAGTTATTCGTTTGCAGGAGGTGTGAGAATTTAATTACCTACATTGTAGAGGGTGGAGGAGAGGAGAGCGCCATTCATTGCTATAGTTCAGAGTAAAGAGACAAGAATTTTTGTTAAAAAAAAATTGACTCTCTTTTAGGGGGGGGGGGGGAATGGAAGAAAACTTTACAGTCCGTCTGCGCTAAAAAAAAAATGACCACCCTGCAAGTGTAAGTCGCTACCTGCACAAGTACAGTCGCGAATTAGGGGTGATCTTTACAAGTTCAATGCATGTTCCCCGACAATCGCCTTTGTTTCACTCACTAAGTAGTTTCGTCACGTGCATGGTTTCTATCTACTTTCCGTTTTGCGTTTGCGTTTGCGTTTGTCCACTCAAGCTAGGCACGTATTCCGCGGTGGAACTACAATATAATATAAAACTATACAATGTGTCATTCATTTCTCACACAAAGTACTTAGCAAGTCCCATCGCTGGCTCAACTGAATTTTCATTTTTTTGCGTAACTTTACTTGGTTTTCTATTCTGAATTTTCTTTTTCCTTTTTACTACCAACATTTAAATTAATGGGTTTGAGTTTTGTTTTATAGTCCGTTTGATGCAGTTATAAGCTAATCGAGACTGGACATACAGTTTAAAGTAGTATCCGATCCACTATGTGCCTGCAGTGTGTACCGAACCCCGGACCCCTTCATTACAAGACGACGACATTAGTACTACGTCAATGGGTGGGCAATATTAAAAGAATGTTATTATTTGTTGGATATTTACAGCAATTCATCAACTTCGATTTCTTGTGCAAGGATGAAATTGTGAAACCTTAGAACGATGATTTTCCCATCATAAGAACAAACATACATTTTTACATTAAATTTATTATTATCGTTAAGTTTTCATAATAATGATATTCGTATATACGAGTACATTAAATTTCACAATTGTCGGTTGAAGAGAATAAAGATATTCCTGGAACAGGAATGAAAATTTACCTGCCTTACAAAGGGATACTTAGGTTACGGGAGAAGGGATTCCGGGCATTCTACACCGGGTTAATTCATACCTTGCTTTAGAGGCAATGGGAATTTGGATTGAAAGTCCATGTCGGCTGTTCTAATATGTTTCGCTAAGAAACATTCAGATGAGCTATTCAAAACGAAAATATTGTGATGGGAACTCTTCACACACATCAACCGTCTAGAGTAGAGGCTCTCAACCTTTGTGAGTCAGGAAGCCGGTAAATTCGTTTCCTAAAACTTGATTCAATGATCCTAACAATTGTACTCGTAACTAGCTTTTTAACTTTTTAACTTCATACGTTAATTAATATGTATCCTTGAAAATTAATATTAATAAAAAAATTATGGAATAATCATAGAGAATATTAGTTTGATTATGTCGAAGCTTGTTGTCAAGTATTAAATTTGGTTTAAATTAGTTCACAGGGACTGCATCTAATGGAATCTTTTAATTTCCTCTGACCAATATCAGTGAATTAATTTGGTAAGTGCTGACTTTCATTTGGATGTTCCATTTCGTGCAATTAATCAGAATATTATCACTTCAATATATTTGTTAATGAAGATTGCTGCTACGCAAACTAAATGTACCGTGGTGTCCGTCCGTCAATCTTCAAATCTGAAGTCGGGAAAGCAATACGCTCTGGTTAGATCGATTGATCCATCACCGCCACTGTGGCAAAAGCATTCTCTGTTATCGCAGTCGCACTCGAAACTCGAACGAAACGCCATCTTTCCAGGTGGTTGCCAGCTTGGGCTGCCATTCGCAAACTTCAGCAGAACCTCTTCCGTCCCGGCATAATGGTGTAATTAACGCCAGTGCTGGTATGTACCAGGCCGGGACCTGGCGGTTGAGAAATACTGATCAAGAGTCCTCGAATTATATTTCGGAACTTTTATTATATATTTCCATTATCAGGAACTGCAGCATGTAAAAGCAGTTGAGACCTGATTATGCTTTTTAGCTGATTCCTTCGGCCGTACAATAACGCACATTAGGTGTAAATGCATTTCATTTTCATTTACCATGGCAATTTGTGTGTGTGTGTGAACTGAATTATATTTGTGACATTCACAGCAGTCTACTTTCAATAACAATTCAAATCCTGAAATAAACAAAGGACAGCTCCATCACTTTTTGCATGATTTCATCCTTTACAGTTCGATCAGTAACAAAGGAAACGATGACAAAAGATCACAGTATGAAATATGATAGTCATTGAAATCTTGACTGAAGGCAGTTCTTTGTTTACCGTCTTTTCCCCCCCTTTTCGTTCATATCGGAAAATTCACAAAGGGAACCATATTTTGGCAACGAACCCGAGTCCTCTTTTGTCCTCGGCGACGAAAGGAGTGAGTAAGAGACGTTCCTCGTTAAGGATGGAAGGAAGCATGATGACAATGGAATCGTCTGAAAGGAGTAGTTAATTATATATCACTCCGCGTATATTTCCTGCCTTTTAAATCCCCGATACCCTAAAAATGACTCGAAGATATCGGGTATGAAAGTCAGTTTGAAGATTATGTCTTCTGGAATGAGAAACAAAGAGACACGCAACAATAGCCTACTGAAATGGTTCACATAAATGGAATAGGTCCTAGCATAACGCTAGCTCGACTGAGTTTCCAGGTTATGAAGGTGGTCTGAAAAATTCTCGGCCTAACAATGAAAGAATGATTTTTTTTAAATTTTCAAATTATTTTTATTTTTCTGCTGATGGAACCCACTTTGTCTTTTTGGGGCTGAAAACCAGCTTCTGTCCACTGGTTTGACTACTGTTTCGATCCTGGTGTGTAATGGTGAATCCAAGTCTCATCCATAGTTATAAATCGACGCACAAAATCAGTTTTATTTTTGTTACAACCCTCCAAACAATTCAGAGATTTTCATATGAATGCGTTTTAATCTGCTGTTAGCAAGCGCCGCATACATCTTACGCAAAGCTTTTTCTTATCCAATACTTCATGCAAAATACTGCTGTCTGAAGCAGATGTTCTTTCCAAATACCTATTGCATAAGCAATTTCACGAACTTTAACTCGCTGGTCATTTAATAACATATCGTTTATTTGTTCAATGATTTATGCAGTTGTTCCACCTTTTGGACGTCCTTCACGTGCATCATCTTCAAGGTTGGTACGGCCACGTTTAAATTTAGTAGCCCATGTTTTAATCGTTGAAAAAGGAGAAGTGTGCTCATAAACTTTCACAGTGGTATTTTCGTCGCCTTGTAATCAAGGGGTCCCGGGTTAGATACCCGGTGGAGGCACATAGTGGTTCTTATCTCACTTTAAACTGTAGGTCCAGTCCCGATTAGCCTTACGGTGCATAAAGTGAACTTAAAACTCCAACTCAATCAATCAATCAAACACTTGTGCTTATGACTGATCTACTAACTTTAAAAAAGTTATCTATAGCTTTGCATTGCCATCTATAGCCCGAGAACTTTTCACGCCACCCTCGTATTTTGTAATTCTATTTTTCTTCGTTTACGTCGTTTTTCTCCCTCCTTAGGTTAATTTCGTCGATGAGAATGATTGATGATATAGTGAAATTCATTAAAAGACAAAAAGAAACGTCCAAGCCCACACCAGGACTCGAACCCGGCACCGGCAGTGGCGAGATCGTGAGTCCAGAACTGAACGAGGTTTGCCACCGAGGCGACTTGAAGAAGCTTCCTGGGGGGGAAACCTAATGCCATAAGGACTTGATTATGAATCTGTATAAACCAAGGTATATTATCGTCAGTTTCATAAACATCACTACTCCCTCTGTCCCATAATTATAGTCCGGTATGCCAAAATGGTAATACAGGAATGACAGACGAAGAGGCAGATGGAAAGCACAATTTGTACTGATCCTTAGTAATAAAGTTGTATGACTCATTCCCGTGTTTCATGTTCTTCTTCTGTATACTCGAATGTCAGAGTTTGAATATCGGACAATTATTATGACACAACACACAAAATGTACCGGACAATAATTATGGGACAGAGGGAGTATAACCTAACAATACGAGACGCGGTAATCCAGTTGGTAGGCTGTCGGAATATCAATTGGGAGGCCCGTGTTCGTATCAGTGTTTTTATTAGTTGTCGCTTATCCAAATTAATATCAAAGATAGAATTAGAAACTTTTGACTAAAGTTATTAGCACTGCAGAAAGGGACATTGTCTGAATGTATGTATTTCTGTCATAATGCAATTCCGTTTAATTGTGCGCCCAAAGATTCCATAAAGGTAGGAGTCTGCATATTTTTTTCAACAGTCAGTCTTATGTTTCACTGTCCCTACGTGTAAAAGAGTGTCATAGCTTTACTGAACACTTCGCGAAAAAGGAAAGGATTCATGATACATCCCCGTCAAACCCAAGGGCATGCCACTGATGTATCTATTGCGCAATAAAAATATGAATACGTATGAGATAATTATTTTCTTGGTCTTAAGTTTATAAACTGTAAATTTATCAATATTTGCAATATTTTTGCACTTGAATAATAATATTAATTAAAAAAGTATCATAACGCCTCCCATTCTTGTGCTACGTTATAAACGTAATTTTTACGCGTTTACCCCTCTGATTCTGAAATCAAACTTTTTAGATGTTAATCAAAGCAACTGAGAATTCGCATAAATACTGCATTCAATGTCTGTAACTAATGTGTTTGGGTCTAAACTAAACTCCCTCTGAAGGTAAAAGCCTGCCAAGTGCCTTTTCGCTGGGTTTCGCGTAGTAAGGGGATCGAGTCCCATCGCCTCTGTTTTCTAGTTTTCGAGACAGGCTACAACTACTTTTTGCTTCCTAGTAGCTCCCCAGTTGTCCTCACGAAACTACGTGGGAGCTCTAAATGTCTAAATCACTTTTAATTTATTTTCCATCTTTGGCAACCACTCTATTATGTATGTACATATGCATTCATGTAGTGTATATAATCAAAATCCTGTATTGAATTTTAAATTTAATTTAATTTTATTCAATGCGGAGAGGGAAGAAAGAATACGAAAAGAGAAATTCGATTTCCAACCCAAGGCTCTTGCAAGTGACTGCTTTATCGCTCTGCATTCGTTTTTATCTCGAAAACTCAGCTCTTCCCGCTCGACTCTCTTCCGGAGTCCCCTCCGGAAGTGACGTCAAGACTCCCCTCCGTATGCGGATCATTTGGGGACTCCCCAGAGCACCGCCCCCTTTCGGCGGCGCCATCTTCCGCGACCGTTAAATTTCGGAGAGGCGCCGGGCGGAGAATGTGATCGACCGGGCTTCGAGGCAGGAAAATTGGATTGGAAGAAATGACCACCACAAGCAGCCACAGTAATCGATTGCCTAGTCGCATTCTAGTCGTTGACGTTTCGTACCACGTGATTTGTGTCGGTGCAATGTTCGACAGGCACAAGTCTCCGGTCCCCATATCCTACTCCATTACTGCGAAACCTGTGTACTTAGAAAGATCCGTTTGTTTTCCAGGATCATGTATGTACGCCTCATGCAGCGCTGATAACCGAGGAGCGCAGAGAGCTAAGGCAACACGATGTCTCAATCTGGCGACCCAGGTTCGATTCCCCTAGGTACCGGCAAATTTAGTTAATTTAGTTACTCAGCAAGACCCACGGTGGTCCAGTTGGTAAGGAGTCTGGCTGTAACTTGGGAGAGCCGGGTTCCACTCCCGAGTGGGTAGTCTCCGAGAATGTCTCTACATAAAGTGGCTTTTAGGCTCAGTAACCCTGTAATCAATGTTGGAAAACTGTGTTAAAGGCGTTCGAAACGTGGTGCTATGCACCTTCACCATGGGCAAGATCGAGAATGTGTAGGGACTCTGCAACATGACATGGTGCAATGCTCATGGGATAGTTTTTTAGTTACACGAAACAATCATTGCGAGAAGACAAGAAAGCAAGAGCTCGGTACTCATCACAACGTCTCTATCCTTCTACCAGGTTGCGAAATGTTGTGCATAAAGTGGACTTAAAACACCAACTCAATCAATCAATCAATTCATACCATTTCATACCATATCGTAAAATTCTCATTTGTCTGTTTATCTCTTCGATACTGTTCGAAAATATCGGCCGGCGCATAGCCCACACGTGTTCAAGCGAGCTATTTCACTGCACCTATCAAAACGAGATGCTTACGCTCTGTCATAAAACTGCAGAAAAGTACGACGAAATCAGGATTTTCTTGTTGAAATTGGAAGCATCCTGACACTAACACCATGTGGATGGTGCATACACAAAGACAACTTTGGAACTTTCTCAATATCTCCCAAGTCATGCAGCCCAAATATTCATTATTGTCGGAGTACTGTAGGTTTGCATAACGTTCAGGATATTTCAGAAAAAATATTCCCTACTATCACCTACCGTTGTGCTTGACTGGTATATTTTACATAGCTTTTCTGATACTCGCGAATATGAAGATGACACGAAATTGATGAAGGGACACACAATGAATACCCATGGGCAGGCTGGAATTCAAACTCGGGACCCCTGGCGTCGTAGCGCGCCTACGGTTGTGCGTTCGTATCGGCACCGGGAATGCGTAAATGTCACGCGCATTAAATTGGAAGCATGTCTGGCACTACCGAAATATTCACATTGTGGGGGAGGAGGGACGTAAAGACGCGTAATTAAGAATCGCAGCTCACACAATTTTCACTGAAATCTACGGAAATTGAAAGTTGTGACTGGCGTCCGTTCGCAATCAAGAGGTTTCGCGTTCAATTCCTAGGCGGGCACGAAATGAATGGCTAGCGACATGTTTACGTATGCAAATATTTACGTTATCAATATCTGAACACCGGACTGCGTGCACTGAGAACAAGCAATAGAGCCTTGGTTTCCTTGTGATTGATTTTTTATCCATTTAATGAAATCATAGTTCATCCTCACCCCGCGTTTAAACTATACAGTTAAAATAAACCCTTGCGATAACCAAGATGACTAATATGTTCTGAAAGATAGACAGACACTTTGTGATCTTTGATGATATGATTGGAGACAAGTCTCCCAAACTAAGTAAATGTGACGATAAATATGAAATACAAACTTGAAAGGGTTCACTACAGATTCGCTTCGTACAGTGCTTAGGAGAGTTCAACATTCTCCGTGTTGATCACAGAGGGGGCGGTTTGTGATCTGATTCTACTTTGGAAAATATTTACCGTTAAACTTCGTTCTCCTTTACGGATTGTGAAATTTAAATGTACCCTTTTTAGATACCAATACACGACCCAAACATAAAATTTTTATGTGAGTAGAGCACGAACAAGCTATCGTAGAAAATCAGAACTGTGGAGTGAATGTGTACACTCCAGAGTGAAATAAGAAAAAGTACTGCAGAAAAGCAGGAGAGAGACATTGACTGTTTTATAGGTACATTCATAAAATGTGAAAGTCAATTGCTTCGAGCAATTGTTATTGAAGGATGCTGCATAAATTGCACAGTAATTATTGAGCCGCGGCGATTCATTCGGCAGGGCATTTTCAGGTGTTGGACCCGGATTAGAATATTCAGCTAGGGATTTTCCCAACAATGTACCTGCATAAAACCCAATCTTGGGTTCACCCAGCTTCTAATAAACTGGAAGTAAAGGACATTAGAACCTTGTGCTGACTACATCACATCTACTATGGCCCAAACGTCTGGAGCCCTACTTTTGCACATGTGACTTCATGGCACGATACAATGCACACTTTTACTTTTAACGTTTGTTTTTACTTATGCATCATAAATAAATCAGTCTATTGAGTCCGCTTTAAATAACAAATGCATATAATGATTACAGGTCCTGAGATAGATAGCGCGAACGATCTTGATCGTTCAGTAACCTGATGTTTTAACTGAGGGAAGTGCAGGTTCGATTCCGGCTCGTCAATGTTTTTCATGGTTTTGTTCACTCGCTCTGAGCAAATGATAGGACGTACATTTGACGAAGGACACTGACGCTTACTTTCACTTACTTCTTTCATACCCTTCAGCGTCAACCTAACGGTACAGAATGATATTAATGAAACTGAGCGCCTTATTGCTGCGTATTGGTTTTTAAATTGTCTGCGGTTGTCAGTCACGATATCTCAATGAAAGGAAAGCAGTCGTGCGATGCAATGTACTCACCCATAATCTTTCATCCCAACGCATGGTCGGTGTCCGACTGCACACTGACTCCAAACAGCATCCCGCAGGTACACAAAAGAGTGGGGAAGGCCACACAGAGAAACGAAAAGGGAAGAGAGAAGCAGAGAAGAAGACAGAAGAAGACAAACCGGTTAACACACGCACACAGAATTCACTCACCGCCTCACGGCTCAAACCGCCTGAGAACTTAGACAACACCGCACTACAAGCCCGCCGCCCGTATCTGCCCAGGCAAGGATGTTCGGGATGCGCGCGCAAGAATCAGCCTACGGGGCAGGGTTGCCAGTACCAGCATTCTTATTGTTGGACTGATTTTTCCGTAATAATGCGACGGCATTTTCACCGGTGACCAGCGACGGGCACTCCACCCAAAGATAGAGCGCACTGTCTACGGGGTGGGTGGTCGGCTGGTATTGAATATTTTTATTAACATAGACTGAAAAGAATGATATTCGTATATATTTTATATTTGAAGGGGTGTTTTGTAGCTCCCGCTATCGCTCTTTCGAAGGGAGTGTTGCCACTGCTGATAACCATTTGTTCACAATGAAATTTGATTTTGATGTGACTTTATTTACTTCACATCGGTTTTCTACCCTACTTGGTTAATCGTGAAGATGTAATTGATGAAGGGGTACTCAGAAAGGAACAGCCATGTCCAAGCCAGGACTCGATCCCGACCCCTTTGGTAGAGAGATCATCAGTCGAACACTCAACGCCATCCTGACGGCTATTCACAATGATATGCTTCGCGGTTGAAGTATCTGTATACGAGGGGTGGTCATAAAGTTTTAATTATCACCTCGAAAAAATTAAGCTGCGACCATGAAACTTGGTGATGGTGTTAGTCCTTCTCTACATATTCACCCTTCAATGCAACGCATTTTCCCCAATTATGGATGACTTGGCGGAGACCTTGGTTGTAGGAGTCTACATTTTGGTTGTTCTGGAAACGTTCCACCTCGAAAATCACCTCGGTGTCATTCTGGAAATGTCTGCCACGCAATGGTTTCTTCATCCGAGGAACGAGGAAGAAGTCACTGGGTGCCATGTCAGGTGAATACGGGGGTGAGGCAAAAGTTGATAGCCCAAAGAAGCAGCATGTTTGACTGTGTCCTGTGCAGAATGGGCTGGGGCGTTGTCGTGGATCGAAAAGACCCCTTGGACAGCTTCCCGCGACGCTTCGTCTTGACAGCCTCCCGTAACCTCGTCAGGAGGTTTCGGTAGTATGCTCCTGTGATGGTTTGCCCTTACGAGCACAATCTGTTAGCACCACACCATGGCAGTCCCAAAAAACACTCAGCATCACCTTGCCCGATGATGGTTGGGTCTTCGCCTTTTTCGGCGGTGATGAATCCACATGTTTCCATTGCTTGCTTTGCTCCTTTGTCTCGGGGTCATAGTGATACACCCAGCACTCGTGCATGGTGATTAAGCGGCTAAAGAAGTCATCTGGATTGGCCTGACACAGCTGCAACATTTCTGCTGCTGCCTGGGTTCGGTGGGCTTCTTGAATGGGTGTAAGCAGTCGCGGGACCCAGCGGACTGCGACCTTTGTCATGTTCAAAATGTCATGCAGGATGTTGAAAACTGATCCATGACTGATTTTCACTTATTCGCCGGTACGCCGGTCTTCGAGCACCAGGGCCTCCACTTCACTCGCGATTCCCGGTTCTTCACAGAGAGATGGTCTGCCACTTCGTTCTTCGTCATTCAGACTTGTTTGACCACACTGGAAGCGTCTGCGCCACCTAACCACTGTGTCATATGATGGTGCATTGCAGCCGCACACTTCCACCAACTCAGCAGGGATTGTTGCAGCGTTGTTCCCCTTCAAATGCCGAAAACGTATTACCGCACGATATTCCACTTTATCAATGGGATGCGCCATTTTGTTTTGGCTCCTCTAGCGGCGTGCTACGGTACTGTGGCGCGGAGATTTCAATGTGTACCAGGACTGCAGACATGTACATGCAAACATTCAAAAAATTAATTACACAACTTTATTTTTTCGAGGTGATAATTAAAACTTTATGACTACCCCTCGTAATACGAACGCCATATCATTCATTCACTAAGTAAACATAAACTTTCTCACTTGCCACAATTATTGCCAATCTTTTTCCGATGGACTCGCTGGGGTAGTTGTGTCCGAAGATTATGCATTATTTCTTTCGTCATTTGGATCTCACCAGCCTTGCGTTGGAGAAACGAAAAGAAAAGTGCGTTGTATAAATGATTTATTTTCACCTAAATCGATGCTCGATAGTGAATATAGGTTGGTTATATTTCTGCGATACTATCGTCACTCAATAACAAAGCACGATGCCAGGGGTCTAGGGTTCGATTCGCGGCTTGGCCATGGGGGTTCGTTGTGAGTGTCCATTCATCAATTTCATCATATCATCCATCACTCACCTCATTTTCGCGATTAGCCAAAAGTTGCAGAAAAGCGAAGTAAAAATAAAACAAATGAATCAATAAGAAAGCACCACTTTTATTGAAGTACAATACACAAAGGAAAGGATAAGGTCGTAATAATCAAACATGAATTTGTAAGTCTAGAACTGTGATAGCTTGCAAACAATATTTTAATATATACTAGAAAACTATTAGACAAAACTATTAAAACAATATATTAAAGTATAACTCACTAGTATGATCATTGTTCAACGATAAAGCGTTTTTGTTGTGAACATCGCAAGTGACAAACAAATATCACACAAATACTATTTTTGCAGTTCCGAATACTTAATTGTTATTGATAATTTTCAATTCTATTTTTAAAACAATTATCGTGCTCCGAATTAATTTCTCAGATTAAAATCAACTTAAGTATGTAATTCAATATAACAGAAATCATCTAAATTGGAAAACAAATGCCTAACGCAGGTAGACGCTTCCTGCCATCTATAATTCTTCTCTAAACAGCCGAGTTATGCTCCGAAAAGCACACGAATAAGGAAAACGTGAGCAAATAAATTTCAATCACTGGCAACCCCGTCTCAAATGCACCACCTCTGTATTTCGTGGAGAAAAAATCTGCAGTTAGGATCTATATCGACCGGGGGAAAGAGAGAGTTATAGCGTGAATCGTCGGAAGGTGCCGCCACTGTTGCAGAAGGTTAAAGAAGAAAAAAAAGCCACGTGAATGTGCAACGCCTGTCAAGACAAAGTGACGAAAGTCGTGTCTGGGTTTCCCGGACAAAGCAGTACATGAGTGAGGCAGGTGCACGATCTGTGTCAGACTACACAGTTGTTATCCTAGACTCGCTCACCGCCAAGACACGTGAAAGACGCATAACCCTGAAGGATCCTTAGCCGGCGTGAAGATGAAGAAACACATCTAGTATTAATAGTCCCGTCGCCGAAGAATTTTGTTTGGGCAGGCTCGCGGGTGGACGAAATATTTTCAAGTTGGTTCTGCTTCTCTTTCTTCACTTTCTCCCTTATTTCCTGTTTCTCCTCCTTTCGTCTCTTTCTCTTCTTAATTTCTCTTTCTTGTATTCCTTTCCTCATTTCTATTTCGTTCATTCTCTTTCTTGATATTTCTTATATCTCGCTCTCTCTGTCTCTGTTTTATCTTACTCTTTCTTTTCTTCTTTATTGTCCCTGCCTCGGTGTCTCTTTCTCTTTATGTCCATTCTTCTCTACATATTTTTATTCATTTTTCTCTTTCTTCCCTCTTATTCAATTTATTTCCAGTGGTTTGGCGCTTGTGTCTTTCACGCTTTACCTACAAGTGCATAAACAATTTTCGAGGTAAGACCCGAAAATTATCGTCATATTGGATATGCGACACCATATTGGGTATTTCGCACCACTCTCTCTCAAGTTAATTTTCTCAACAAATAACATGCCAAAGAGCACCCTTAAGAGAAGAAAACTCGTTTATAAATCTAGATTTTAATTTTCTCTTTATTTTTCTCTCATTCCTCGAGGCCTCTCCGATGGCGTAGTGGTAACGTCGTCGCATTGTAATCAAAGGGTTCCGGATTCAATACCCGGTGGAGGCACATAGAGGTTCTGATCCAACTTTAGATTGTAGGTGCAGTCCCCATTAGCCTATCTGTGTATAAAGTGGACTTAAAAGACAAAAATGTAAACTCACTCTCACTTATTCTTTCCCTCACCTTCCTCTTGAAGAGCTACAATTTCATACACAGATTAGAAAGTGTTGCCCTTCTCAACAATTTTCCTCCATTTCTTTCTCTCCTGGATGCACTCTGACCAATTGTCAACTTTAATTTCTCTCCAGTCCTTTATTATATCATTCTAATCTGTTCCTTGCCATACCTAATGCTCTTGGCCCATCCATGTATGCTTTTGGTTCACTTTCCGTTGATCATTCTATAGCTCCTAACCACCTTAGTCTTGCAGACTTGGTTTATAATATAGAATTTTGCATTATTTTCGGATTGGATTCAGGATCTCTAGGTGCCATCTGCTTCTATGATTGGTTCGTAGATTCTTCTTCATATTTTCCTTTCTTTTCTCTACACGAGTCTCTAAGTTTCACATGTATAGGAAGTGATAAAGTTTCCATTTTGCACTCTTAAGTATTAAATTTAAAATAAATTTAAAGGGGACTGTGTTGACAATATGATTTGTTACCTAACACGACTGCTCAATTTTGCCATCAGTCATAATTTCCCCGTTCACAATCGAATCGTAGTGATTAAAGAATTCTTTCTCCTTTTCTGTATAATTTTGTCTCAATTCTCTCTTGTCTTTCATGTATCTCATTATATTTTGTGCGTGAATTTCTAACAGAATATAGAACCACCAGAAACAAAAGAACCTTGGACCAGAAGCCTTCGCGCATTTCCCCCTCCATCCGTTCAACTCGGGCCGTGAAGAAGCCTACTCCAATGTACCCCTCCCCTCCACGCGCATGTACGATGCACAGGACACGCGGGTCTGCGCAGGTCCTTTTGCCTGTGGTCCCGCTATAACCATCGCTCGTTCGAAAAGTAATCAAATGATAGATTCGGAAGATTATGTTTTAGTGTCGTCCGGTGAGCCTGACCCTAGTAACGTTCGTGCACGAACGCTAAGCGTTCAGGACAGGCTAATTCACGTAATGAATCATGCACGTATAAAACCCGCATTAGTTTAAGGAGGCAATCCGCCTCGATATAAACATGCATAAATATAGAGTTAGCAGATATATCAATATACGATATACGTACATTGATATATCTGCTCACTCTACTGTGACCAAAGATCTTGTAAGTAAATACTAAACCAACAGACAACGTTCATACATTAAATGTTGGATGAACCCATATGACGCACAATTGGAAATCCTAGCATACAAAATTTAATGATGTTAGGGGGCGGTAGGAATGGTAGTACTCTGTGTGAGCAAAACATTGTTCAAATTCTCCAACACATGCCTAACATTCTATTTGGTTAATGGAGTCACAGACTGAACACAAATGGCTAACAGAACACTCCTGTATATAATACAATACCACGCAAATGAACGAAAATTATCATGTATGTTGCTGTTTATAGTGGTAGAATAATTGTACGACATGCGCCGAAATAACTAAGAGGGAGAAAGGTTAAACACTACAGATTACAGTGTTAGGAAATAACAGTTACTTTTTGTAAGAAATTCTAACTGTAACTACTGTAGCTACTTTTAAAAGTAAGTAGCTGCAACTGTAACAATAGAATGTAAGTAATAAATAAGTAAGTAGCTGCAACTGTAACAATAGAATAGAAGTAATGTTAACAACAGTTACTTTACGACACTTAAATTGTTCACGTGGGAGAAGAGCTAAATTTGGCAACTCTGATCCTAACTATGTGTCTTCTCTGGGTGCTAAGGTGAGATTACCTTTGTAGATTCGCCTAAGGCAAGAAAGCGACGCTTTGTTGCATTCTAAATTTAGAACATCCAAGATTTATAGCAATTTGTCATTTTTAATTTCATGCGAAGACTTCGGTGTTTTGGGTAAATTGCTGCATTCATTGGTAATGCTAACTAGAAAGAAGGCATTGTTTAATAAGAGAACTTGTTTAAGGTGAATGATCATTCAAGCAAAGGTGACTCCTTGTTCTAACAGTTTTCTTTTTGTATTAATATAAATACTTATATTAAGTACCAGAAACACAAATAAAACACAAGTAAGTCTACATGTGATTATTTTATATAATTAATGGTTGTTGATTGTGTCTAATTAGTTGCAAGTGTGTGTAGTAGAAAGTGACTGTAAAAGTAACGATAACTGCAACCTACTTACTTTTTAAAATGTGATACTGTAACTGTAAATTAGTTACTTTTTGAAGAAAGTTACTCGGTAACTTTTAAATCGTAACTTTCCGAACACTAAATTCTTACTATTCCAACATGACGTAAACAAACTAAAAATAGAAATTGCTAACGAACAACTTGATATTTTCGTGGTGTAGCGTTTCGTCCGAGTTGCGTTTTGTCCGAATTCTAGGAATAGGCAGCTTACGGTTACATGACCGAGTAGGGTTTCGTCCGAGGGCTACCATCCTAATAGTGTTTAATGAAGCAAACAAACTGCTTGCTAACACTCTTAAATATTCCATCCAAGAAGATATTTTTTTGTTGTTTTAATATTTCGTTCCCTCTGGAACTTGCAAATATTAATAACCTCTCACCGTCACAGTCGTCAGATAGTAAGAAAGCGTTGCTATCTGCCGTGACTAAAATTTCTGGATCCAAGTTCACTTCCTCTCGACGATTTGATTTGATTTGTTGTTTTAAGTCCAGCTAATCGGGACTGGACCTACAGTTTAAAGTGGGATCCGAACTACTTGTGCTTCCAAAGGGTATCGAACCCGGAACCCCCTTCTCGACGATTTGGCTGAGTCTGCACCATAGTCACCAATTCCACCTCTGCCACCGGTTAGTCAAGGTGTGACTCATCATAAGCCAGGCTCGGACGAAACGCAACTCATTAGACCGTCGCGGACGAGCTGTAGCATTTTTAAAATTATTTTTTTTACGAATTTCGCTTTCGGACGAACTGCAACTCGGACGAAACGCTACTGAACCAATATTTTCACTTTGCGCAACATCCGCGTAAGCCAAGTTGCTATTAAGAAGTTGAAATCCAAAACAACGACCGGCCCCGACAACATACCACAATATAGTATAGTAATAGGATGTTGCGGTGCTTTAAAATATCCCTTGCTGCAAATTTTTACCAACATTTCCTTCAAAATGGAAAACATCGTCGGTCTGTCCTATCCCCAAGTCCCACCAAAGGTCAAGCTTAGAAAATTATAGACCAATAGAAATTTTGTCTAGTCTTGCTAAAACATTTGTAGCACACCTCAATCCAGTTATCTCTCCCCATCAGCATGTATTTACTCCAAAGAGGTTTACCATAACAAACTTAGCTAACTTTACCCATTACGCATGCAATGTACGTACTAGATAACACAGGACAAGTCGATGCAATATACACCGATTTTACAAAGGTATTTGACAAAAAATGACCATGATTATTACATAAAATTGCTTCATTCAATATTTCACTTATACTTTAAATTCCTTTGCTTCATATTTAGCCGATCGAACGCAAACTGTAGTATATAGAAAAATCAAAAGTCGTCCCTTCACACCATATTCTTGTGTTCCACAAGAGTCTAATCTTGGACCGCTTTAGAATGTTTGAAACTACAGGAAGAAGTAGACAGAGTGATTTCTTCGTGTAAAAATAACAAGTTAGATCTTAACCCAACAAAATTCAGCGTAGTCACTTACTCAAAACGGAAAGCACCTTATGTTTTTCCATAAATAACTAACTAACTCTCTAGCCTTCTCAAACCCGAAGGTTCATGGCTGCAGCAACACAGGCCTTCCATCTGTCCCTATCTTGGGCAAGATCTATATACTCTTTTCCATCTCTACCGATTTCCTTTAGGTCCATCTCAACGTTGTCCCTCCATCTTCGTCTTGGCCTTCCTACAGGTCTCTTACCATCAGGTTTCCCAACAAGAATCCTGTGAACTCCTCTTTCCTCTCCCATTCGTGCCACATGGCCTGCCCACCTGAGTCGTCTTGATTTAATTATTCTAATAATATCTGGACATGAATACAAATTATGTAGTTCTAAATTATGTAACCTTCTCCACTCACCTGTCTCCTCATCCCTTTTAGGTCCAAAGATTTTCCTAAGGATCATATTTTCAAATACTCTCAATTTGTGTTCCTCTTTCAATGTAAGGGACCACGTTTCACACCCATATAATACTACAGGCAAAATTACTGTTTTGTATATTTTAACTTTTAGTTTCTTAGATATTAAACGAGAAGACAAAAGTTTATGAAGAGAGAAGTAACATGCATTTCCTGAATTAAGCCTACTTTTTATTTCCTCTTTAATATAATTTTCATTTGTTAATATTACTCCTAAGTATTTGAATTTGGAAACTGGTTCAAATGAGTTGTTATCAATAATTAGATTTTGATTATTACCTAACACTTGGTTTCGTCCTGTAAGCATTTATTTAGTTTTCTCTTTGTTAACTTCCAAACCTCTCTCTTTAGCAGTTTGGAAAAAATATTTTAGCATTATTCTTAATTGTATTTATATCATCCCCTAATAAGTCTACATCATCTGTATGATGATATGATAACAACTGAGTCATACCATTTAATTTTAGTCCTTCGTTAGTTCCTTTTACCTTCCTAACAGCATATTCTAAGGCAAAATTAAAGAACAATGCATCTCCTTGTTTTAACCCATCATGAATTGTAAATTTGTCAGACACATTAATACCCACACGAATTTTACTTTCTGTTTCACTGGTGCATATTTTTATCATACTAACAAGCTTCTTAGGTATTCCAAACTCTACTAATATATTATATAATTTATCTCTTTTCACCGAATCATATGCTTTTTTGAAATCAATGAATAGCTGATGGACATTTTGATTATATTCCCACTTTTTTTCAAGTGTCTGTCTGATGTGAAAAATTTGATCTGTAGTTGATCTGTTGCGTTTAAATCCACATTGATAATCACCTATAATTTCATTAGCATATGGGGTTAGTCTTGTTAAAAGAATGTTAGATAATATTTTATATGTTGTTGAGAGTAGAGAAATTCCACGGTAATTATTGCAGTTCATTTTATCACCTTTTTTAAACACAGGAACAATTATGGATTCTTTCCACTGTTGAGGTATTTCTTCGTTATTCCATATTAAACAAATTAATTTATGAATTTGACATATTAACGAATTTCCACCATATTTAATTAACTCAGCTGGTATTAAATCAATGCCAGGTGCTTTGTTATTCTTTAGCCTTTTAATAGCATCTTTAACTTCAGTCAAGTTAGGTTCTGGAACTAAAGGTTCTGCTGTGTGTACTTCATTTACTTCTGATTTATATCCTACATGAACATTTAAAAGGTCATGAAAGTAGTTCTTCCATCTATTTAGAATATCGCTTGGGTCAGCTAGAAAATCACCGTATTTATCTTTTATCGAGTTTACTTTAGGTTGCCACCCCTTTCTAAATTCATTTACACCTTTATATAAATCTCTGATATTTTTGTTTTTGCTGTTTGTTTCAATTTCGTTAATTTTGCTTTTCAAGTAATCTCTTTTTTTACTTCTAAACATGCGATTAACTTCTCGCTTTATTCCATTATAATTGCTTAGATTTGTATCATCAGAGTTATTTAACCACCTAAGTCTAGCCTGATTCCTTATTTCTATTAGATTATGACATTCATTATCAAACCATGGCTTACTTTTTCTTGGTTTATGGTATCCTATACTTTCTTTAGCTGCTGATTCTATTGCATTACGTATGTGGTCCCAATTCTTATTTACGTCTGTTTCATTTATATTTTCATCATCATTTAAATCCTGCAAAATATCAAATCTATTTGACAGTTTAATTTGGTAATCTTTCTTAATTCTTTCATCAGCAAATTTTCCTGTATTAAATTTTAGAACTTTTAGATTTTGTTGCTTATGATTTATCACTGCGATGTTTTTCCATACCGCATTAAAAATATACAAATCACACGAAAAAATTAAATTAAAGGCCTCGGAGTGACCATCGACACCAAGCTCAAATTTCATAAGCATATTGAAACTGTTACCAACGCTTTCAGAAACTTGGGTTCTATAATCCGGTCAAGCCACGACTTCACGAAAATAGAGCCAGTGAAAGTACTTTATATTCCCTCGTACGGTCAAAACTAGAATATACGTCAGTAGTCTGGAATCCCACTCAAAAAGGCTTAATTCATAGACTGGAACGTTTTCAGTCAAAGTTCCTTAGATACCTCAAATGCAAAGCCTGTGGAGAATATTCAACATTAGATTCATACGATAATCTACTTTCAGAGAACAACTTCAGCAAACTAGCACTCCGGCGACAAGTAAGTGACCTGCTCTTTCTGTATAAAGTAATTAACGGTATAATAGACGATTCCAACTTGCTTTCAGTTACATTTAATGTTCCTGTTTCCAAAACACGTCTCAAGCCCAAAATCTTTCATTGCCAGAGAGCGAAAACACCAATTCTTTCTACCTCTCCGGTGTGGGGAGCGTGCAACTCTTTCAACACAATTCCATGTGTAAATAACACAATTGATATTTTTGCAATGAGTTTATACAATTTCAAAAATACTATTACTGGAACACTGAATCTATTGTAGTAATATTATGTAATTAGAGTACTATAATTGGTCTCGGCCTGTTGAGATCTATCAATAAATAAATAAATGAATTAGTAAAAAGTGACTCAACTGATTATACGTATTCCAGAGTCGCTACCTAGTGCCATAGTACGACTTTGGTTGACACAACCAGAAAAATAAAACTCAGGCAACAACAAACCGCACTCAACGGACCCCGAGAGTTAGTAATGAATCTCTTTCTCCTTACATGACCATGTTTACAGCTCTCACTTACGAGTATAACAAACGAAAAACGCATTTCACGAAACACAGTGGTCTTTTAGTTTATGCGCTTTCTGTGCAACGGAACTCGCAGCTTCGCCATCCTGGTATTTACATTACCCTGGGCAAAGGCAGCTTGCATTAATTAAAAGGTTGCGTAGGTTAAACAAGAAATCGTTGCTATGGTGACCACTCTCTGCACGCACCTGCATGAAGTCTGTTCGAAACGCACAGTTTATGCGTTCAAGATTGCAGTTCCGTCAGTTTAATAATATGGCATGTTCTCTGAATTTATTGCATTGTAGGGGCAGACCGTAACTAGAATTGATTCCCGAGGAAGGGTGAGAGTCGGATTTTAAATTTCTGTTTTTTCAAAAGCTCAAAAGTAGAACATGAAGATGATTATTTACACTGTATGGCGATTAATGACTGCGCATCCTTCGTGTGAATGATTGTAAATTATAATTGTGTGAACCATTAATATCATTATTATATTAATAACTATATAACAGTCGTTAATACTTCAAGAACTGTCATGCTTGAGTTTTTTACGTAGTCAGATGGCAGAAGATATTGACGGTCTTTTACACTCATTTCTGCACTCCACCTTTTACATTACAAACATTGCATCGGAGATTTGCGGTTATTCAATCGATCTCAGTGGTGGAGTTGTCACCGCAGAGCACTACGACACGAGGAGTTCCGAGGTTCGAATCCTGGGTTAAACATGGATGCTTGTGTTTGTCTGTCCTGAATGAAAAAGAAGATAATGGAAGATGAGAAAGAGAAAGAGAATCACAGGAAAAACTGTTGCTTGTGAGTTTTCCTTCTAAGAAACACCTCGGTAGGGTGTCTAACTTACACACGGGAGAGCCGAGTTCGATTCCTGGGTTGCTTAATCTCAGGTGAAAAATTTTCCATGCATAGGATGTCCCTGCATAGATCAACTCTGGGGTTCAACCAGTCTCTAACAAATGGGTACCTGAGGCAACCCTAGGAGGTAAAAGCGGGAGCATGGTGGTGATAACATCACCTACAAAAACGGCAAATTAATTGATACATGTGATTTGATGACAAAAAAATCTCCAAAAAAAAATTACCTATTATTAAAATTATTTTAAAATGACCTAAAATATTTTTCGCTCTCAAAATGAAAGCTTGATTTTTTTCATGAATTACAACAGAATAGTTGAATAATTATACAAAAACAGTTGCAAAGCAAAGAGGGGGAAAGCAATTAAGTGCTTTTGTAGTTTTCTTAAAATTTACTTCAAGGCTTTTCTATGTAAGTCATTCGCCTTTCAGACTGGGCCTTGCACGATGCAGTAGTCGGTCAGCATCTGAGAAGTTATGTTTCGCGCACATCATATTACAATGTTTATACATTGTGACTAAAACCAAAGATTATAGATGTTATAGTGGCCAGCAAGGGAACCTCAAAGTAGACTTCGAACAAAGTATTTTAAGTGCTGGAGGATAAATAAATGTGCCGCAAATAATTCATTGCCAAACTTTAAGTTAAAAATAATATTGTGCATTTTCATTGACCATATTTTCGATCAATGACAAACTTGCTACAAAAAGATCATGTCAGGAAATTTAAATACATAAATTATGCTTCCAAATGCATTTAAAATTCACGAAACAACAGGGGAGAAGAAAGACAAACCTGAAAAATGAATAAAAATGCAATAAAGACGGCAAAAAATACCGAAAAATTACCTAAAAGTCAATAAGGCCGAGAAATTCAATAAAATGCAAAATAAAAGCAATGTTTTCTGGTTCTAACTTATTGGAAACGGACCTATATCAGGTTTTGCATTGTTTTCAAAGGTCAGAAAAAAAAATGATTTGTCATCAACTTCCGCGCCCTAGCGATGAGATGAAATAGATGAAGGGACAATCACGAACACATATGGACAACAGAGGATTATATCGGCCGGGGTCCAGACTCCACAGCCTCGTCAGCCTGCAAAATTGCAGTTACCAGGGTGTAAGTGAAAGTGAGGTTGACATTTGGATGTCCTCAGAAAGAGTTATCGCTTACACATAGAGTATATGTGGTGTCCTTCTTCCAAGTTAACCCCGTACGCCTTCACAACATGTGCACGGTGTAGCCTTACCTTTATACCTTATAAACTTTGTATCGAAATTCTATAACGAAATTTTCTGCAAGAGACATTGCTGAGCTGCGTGGTTAACAGAAACAGTGAGATGGAAAATCTAGAAGTAAAATTAGTTCGCTTCGCTGAGTTCCTTGTAGAGGAGAAGTTCGAGAGAATCTAAAGTTTTCTAAGCCGTCCTTTTACCCGCAGCTCAAACAGCTCGCAAAAGCCAATTTAACTCCATGAAACGAGTGCCACGGATATTCCCACAGATCGTGGCAATCAGCCTGGTCTTTACGACTTTCGGAGCTGTTTTGAAATGTAGATTTCGGTTTCAATATCCGGCGTTCCCTTCTTCATCTCGGTTCCCTTTGGAATCAGTGGTGTGAGGGTCTCTGCGGTACGGTATCTGCTGTTCTGAATCATCAAAAGACAATATTATGCTTCTGTCAATATTTCACAAGAAAGTGAAATATGAAAGTATTGGTTAAATAGTGAAATAAAATATTTTACAAATTCTTTAGTAAAGGACAAGACATGGTTTAAGGGGAACTAACTGCAGAAAAATCCACAATTATTTTTTTCTAAATACTGTAGTCTCTCAATAATTCAATGTTTTGTATAATGAGAGTCAAAAATAAAAAAAAACTAAACGGAACTTTAAAAAAGGCCAATGAGGTACGTAGGACAACAATCAGAGGCAATACCTACCGAAAATTTGTTATTCAGATGATGACGTAACATTGCTGCTCGGAAAAGGTGAAATGTTCTGAAGACACTTGACCATTGCTTTAAAGTATAAGTTAAACTACTATATTTCATAACAACATTGTTCTACTGCACTGAGCAATGTAGGTAAGTACATTATTCATAATAATACTGAATATTCCATTCTGCACACTGAGTTTGCGTTCTCGTTGTAGTAAATCCAATTTATGCACAGATAGGATAATAGAGACTAGACCTACAGTTTAAAGTGGAATCCGAACTACTGTGTGCTTCCACTGGGTATCGAACCCGGAACCCTTTGATTACAATTAGACGACGCAACCACTACTCCATCGGGAAGGTCCTCCTCCCATTTTGCACATACTACTGTAGTTTGTTGTTGTACTGTTTTACTTTCGCCTTTTCCGATTTTACTAAGGTTATTCTTAGTTTGAGTTTTTGTAATTTGAGGTAGTCTCAGTCCCATTGACCTCGAGTTATAGGGATTCTACTGTACCGAGTGTCCCACAAAGGTGTTTACACTATTTGAATGTTAATGACAGAGAAAGTATTACAGATAACCTGATGGAACTTGTTGTATCTGGATCTGTCATGATTAATGCTTGTTGACATTCACTTGTTTTTCTGTAATTTCAGTGCAGTTGCAAGTAGGGACAAGTAATTGACAAGATGGCTGGGAACTTTTCCGTTGAGCAACGGAAGTGGATTTTAAAGTGTTTTTGGAAATGTGAGAACATAAAAGAAGTGCGGAGACGATGGCGGGCAGAATTTGATGTATGGACTTCTTGGTGGATTTTGTGAAAGTTTGTGCCACTGCTTCCATCCCTGTTTCGTCCGATACTGATTTCTTCCTGTCACACCGTCCCAGATCACACACAGTTCCTTCCCTCTCAAACTTGTCGCGTAATTTCGTAATTGTTACACGTGACGGTGGCGCAGTATCAAATTCTGCCCGCCATCGTCTCTGCACTTCTTTCATGTTCTCACATTTCCAAAAACACTTTATAATCCACTTCCGTATCTCAACGGAAAGGTTCCCAGCCATCTTGTCAATTACTTGTCACTACTAGCAACTGAACTGAATTTAAAAAAAACAACAAATGAATGGCAACAAGCACTAATCATGACAGATCCAGATACAGAAAGTTCCATCAGGTTATCTGTAATACTTTCTCTGTTATTAACATTCAAATAGTGTAAACCCCTTTGTGGGTATTAATACTTTAACATGTTTTCAGGAGCCTCTGCAACTATAAATAATTTACTATTAGGTATTGGGCCTCAGTTGGGTGTGGAACGATCGATTCCTGACCCTGGTCTCAGAGTGGAAGTTTACACATGAGTGTCGATTCATCATTTTCACATGATCATTATCTATCATGTCATCTTTAGCCTAAAGAGGCAGAAATGCGAAGCAGAAATTAGAAAACAAGACTTAGAAACATAAACTATTCTAAATTCCTGAAGGGCCGAAATAATATTTATATGAACAATATCCTACTGACCTCCGTGGCGGAGTGGTAAATACAGCACGCTACGACGCCAGGGGTCCTGGGTTCGAATCCTGACCTGGACAGCATAGGTGTTCTTTGTGACTGTCCCTTCATCAACTTCATCACATCATCTCTCATCCCCATCTTCTCGGTTAGGAAAAAAGGCAGAAAGCAAAGTAAAACAAAACAACTCAACCAATCAATGAATAATATTCTCTCTCTCTCTCTCTCCTTTCTCTCGGACGTCTATCGAAACAAGATACTGATATCTTCCAATCAACAGCCTCGGTGGTCCAGTCGGAAGGGCGTCTGTCTACTACGACGAAGATCTGAGTTCGATTTCTGGGACGGTGACCTTAGGTGACAATATCCTGGTACAAAGAAGATCTGGGGTCACCCAGTCTCTAATCTATTGGCGTCTGGAGCAAGTTATGAGTTTAAAAGCGCCTGGAGTATGTTGATGATCACATCACCTCCGCCATGGCCGAGTAGAATCCCTATATGATTCCCTGCTCTGCACCTTCTAGGTGTTTTAACCGTGAGCTGTCCATGTTGTAGACTTCCCTTTACCTGGAAAGGTATTCCCTTTGTTTACCTTTTACCAATGACGATTATGCAATAGTGCCGTTAGCACGGTCCTCACTCGATTGACTGCGTGATCAACCATTATTACTAAGAACCGTCTCAGCAGCAATGGAGAAAGAAACTCGAAATCTCTCCGTTGTAGTGTACGGAATGTCACTGTCAATCCCGTAAAAGCGGCAAAGTTCTCCAACTTCACTTCCGTTTCTTTTCTTTTTTTCGGGAAAAAAGCGTTTTCGAGGCACATTTCGTGCAAGAACATCTCCTCTTTAGGTCAGAAGCCGACCAAAGCCTCATTCGAAGCAGATTAAGAACCCTCCAACGCGCAAAATAATTCCCACACGACGTTCATAGATAGCAGCACATATTGCTTTCCAAACGAACGATGCTGCCATCTGTGAGTTGCGAGGAGAAGCTAACGGAAAATATTCTTGAGTTTTATAGCTGAGACTCGGCCGGCGCCCTTCCGAGAAATTTCTTTCAATAATTGGATTTTCTTTCCTTTCAGGGTTGTCGTTCCCACTTGCCTGAGCGGTACTCTTCATAAGTAATGCCCGCTCCTTTTTCGTTAGACAGAACACGCTACAAACTGCAGTTTCGTGGAAAACAGTCTAGGATAAAGGGATTGCAAGAGGGAAACGTGTTGTAAAGAGCTTCGCGGGATTCCGAGTGTTTGTGTGGACTTTGTCTGTACGTTTTCATGGGCCGATTGAGGAGCGGGCCAAGAACGTTTGACATTTAATCCATCAGGAAGGAAGGAACATTCTTCATAAAAGGATGTATTAGAAGTCTTGATAGACGGATGTATATACACTTGCCAGCAGGGTCAAGATGAGCGCCCGTTGGATTTAACTAAACACAACTACCTTCTCTTGTGCACACATTCCCCCAACCTTGAAAGCAGGCGTTACAACCACACACTTCCCTGCCATCCGAATCATTTCTCTGTCGTTTTTCTAGTTCGTGGATGACACCGAGACAACCTGCAACAACCTTTAACGAGAACGAGACCAAACCAGTCGAGACGAAACCGGGAATGAGGCAAGACTTAATGTTCGAGACTGTCTCGTTCGAGATTTTGGTAAACTATTTGAAGTGCAAAATGACTTTACTACTTGACATATTCAGATATACCAAGCGGATATTTATCGATTTACAGATTTTGTTTATCGTAGTTGCAAACCTAATCCATTAATGGCAAATGTGTACTTCTGCAGCGCGGTTGCATACATTGAGGATAAAATTTAATATTCTAGGCTTCTTAGCGTCGGAACGAGGCTTCACACAGAAAATCTTTAATAGAGAAATTGTTTGCTTAATAACGTCTAAACGCAGTGAACGTTTGTGCAGTAACTAACTGTTTGTTTACACTATATACGTACATGTGTACGAGTAGAGGGTGTGGTACAGTCACCAGCAATAAAAATGCGACACCTAGATCCTGAAACACCCGCTTCCCTGCAAGGCGCCATGTGTGTTGCCTAACTCTACGGTGGTGGCAGAACTTGCCATTGAAAATTTGCTATGAAAATCCACTTATAACGCCGTAACGTAACGCATTGCAGAGAAGCAAGTATTTCATGATCTAGATGTCTCATTTTTATTGCCGGTGACTGTACAATGTCATCTAAAGTACGCTAAAATTTTATACGGAATAATATAATGCTGGGTTAAAATAGAAAAGGGGAACAATCTAGTAAAAAAATAGCTGACACCACATGCACAGAACGTTCTCAAACGCGAATTGTTCTGCTTGATGATTCGACCAGACTGGGTGAAATCCGTTGATAACTGGTTTTAACCCTTAAGTAGGCGGGCGGGGGTAAATTTGACCCACAGGTAGGAATTTTTTAATATCCACATACTTGTTGGTTGACCACACTGCTAGTTTTCCCAGTACCTTCCTAAAACAGAGTGATTCAAACTTCAACGTCATTTCCTTCAGTGTGTAAATAACTACAGCAAGGTGAAGCTGTCCCAAAGTTGCTGGGGGTCAAATATACCCCCACGCGCCTGGTAACGTATGTGATTTTTTGTTCTTCACTTTTTTTTTAAACTTTGGCTTACTCTGCTTTGTGAGTGAAATATTTTAGCAGCTTTTGCTTGCTCAGGGGGTGTGTGATTAGATTTTAAAGTGGACGTTTCTATTTTTTAAGAAATGTAGTTCAAGAACGTGTAGTATAAAGACAGCATGAGCATGTACGGTGGATGTTGGAGAACGTTTCATTCGAGAGCGACACTAGTTCATCTAAAATGTTTCGAGATGAAGAATTGATTCAAGAAGCAGATCGTGATGATCATGTAAGTGAGTCAGAACATGATACTAATTCTGAAACAAGTTAAGGGAAAAATATCCCAGAAGAAGATGGAAATCATTTCCTGGGAAAAAATGAGAATATTCGATAGAAAAACTTGCCGGTTCACGTCCGAATGTTCGCTCAAGAAGTATGAATATTTTTTATGCCTTCCTGGACAATGTGCAGCTCCAAACAAATGCTAAATCTGGTATCGAAAGGTTTATAGATGCCACTACTATGAGGATAGTTGTAGAAATTATCAATAGGTACATAGATATAATACTGAGAGAATTTGTAAGGGAAAGATGTGCCAATTGACCGTTGAAGCAGAATTTAAACAAAAAAAGAAAAAACAAGTTTATGTGACATAATATATGAAGTAGGAAAATAATACAATGGTCAAATTTACCTAAATCATGAAAACAAGAGAGATTGTGTAAATTTATATGTATTCGAATTGCAATTGTTTTCAATGGAAGAGGTTTTCAAAAAAAGATGTATATTCTTTTTAAAAAAATTGGACGTTGCTAAATTTATAAAATTATTTGAAGTGTTTACTCTACAAAAATAATCATTCTTGTATTTCTTATTCCATACTTTGCTTATAATTATCATTTTACTTCACTACTCTATATTTTAAAATTAATTGCTAGACCATTTATATTTAAAAACTATTCTTGAAAATAGTAAATTTAATCAGATAAAAATGATCTTTGGTGCATATGAATCATACTTAATTACAAATAATATTTTATATTTCGGCGTTAAATTTACCCTCACGCGCTTACTTAAGGTGATGAAAGAGGCGCGCCTGATTAAGGGAATGTAACTCACCAAAAAGGCAGGCGAGCAGGACGATAGGGGAACATTAAAACTCCTTTCGCCTCGAGACCTATTTCAGCTACACAAACCGCACACTTGTTAGATCCTAGGAACCCTGAGGAACAAAAGACGGTGCCACTGCGCTTGCGACCGCAATCTTGCCACACACACACAAACACACTCACACAATAGCTGGGATTTGTCTCGAATTCTCCACGTCTGGCTTTAGAGGATTTGCTTCTATGTCGGTTTGCTAGTTGCTTCATCCCCGAAGCTCATTTCTACCGCAAATCCGGAGCGGACGGGCGATTTCATTGAAACAAATACATCTGTGCCTTCGATGATACTACCGTTCTCACTGATACACTACTTATATCAGCTAGCAAAGTGCCCTATTTCGTCAATATTTGCCATTACATACTCAGCCTTCTCCGCTATAAGAAAATATGTAACAAAAATATGTTAAGAAATTCTAATATCATCTAGTTTACAATCTTAGGTTTGTTCATACCTTTTTCAGTGTCCTTTCACTATTTCATATATTCATTATTCATCATAGAAAAGCGGGACAAATTAAGAGGTCTTGTGCTATATCATGTAATGAACACAACACATAGGGGATGTGGAAGTAGGGCTCCACATATTTTCGTTTTCAGTCACAGTGGGTGTGTTGAGGCCAGCAGTCGACGCTCCAACCCAGGGTTATCCCATGTTTCTATTAAGGTTGATTGGGTCCAAGAACTATTCAGAGATAAATGCCCTCCTGAGATCACCCACCTTGGGAATCGAATTCCTCTCTCTCTACCAACTGGACCATTATGGTATATTTTAGTATTGTGAACAGTGAGTTGCAAGATACAACAAGCACATGCAAGAATTGCACTTTCTGTCACGCCTAAATTAATATCTTAGCCGCATTTACTTTAATTCATCATAAAATTGTAGAAACAGTAGATATATAGGTAAAATAAATTTTAGATTATATACAGCCACCAGGAAAAATCACATACTGAAAGACTCGCTTGCCCACAGCGTGTTTTGTCTAACTCCATGGTTGAACTTTTTATTGGAAAGTTGCTATTGGAATTCGCTCATCGCCGTAGAGCTAGGCAACACACATAACGCTCTGCAGGGAAGCAAGCATTTCAGGTGGTAACCGTTCCATTTTTTATTACAGGTGACTGTGCATAAACAAAAGTTTCATCTTGCGGATCATGTGAGAAAACTATGAAAACACTAGTCATAGGGGCCTCCCCGATGGCGCAGTGGTAGCGTTGTCACCTTGTAATCAAGGGGTCCCGGGTTCGATACCCGGTGGAGGCACATAGTGGTTCGGATCCCACTATAAACTGTAGGTCCAGTCCCGATTAGCCTTACTGTGCATAAAGTAGACGTACACACCAAATCAATCAATCCAAGAAAATAATAGTGCGAAAGAGGAAATAAATGAAAAAAACAGTATTTGAAAATATCAAAGAATTTTGGAGGATTAAGAATCAATATATGGAAGTATAATACGAAGAGTGAAGAGGGAGAATGGAGAAGAAAAAGCAAAAAACGTTCGTCATTTCGAACGGTCAAGAAAGAAATAAACAGCAGGAGGGAGATCTATCTGATCTCCATCTGATCAATCAGATTAATCACGTATCAGTTGACACTCGACATGATCCGATCGGAAGGAAGCTACTGTCGGAACACACCATTATCTGGTTGGAGTAAAAAATAGAACCCGCATTTCAAATATTCAAAAGCAGAGAGGGGTAAAAGTAATTAAATATGCAGCATATGAACTCCACAATGATGAAGAAATAGAGGACATTACTCCTCACAGATTGTAGAACAGTTGTCTCCCAATCCCCATCCGGCCAAAGATCTACAGTTGATGGAGAATGTAAAGTATATAAAGAAATATTATACAGGATATGAGAGACGGATAGAGAGAAACACGAGGTAAGAAATAAAATAAGTAGATGGTTAATAGAAAAGGAAAGGAAACATACATATCGGACATGTGTTAAATATAAAACCCTCCTATGTAAATTACAGTAAAGAATATACATACATGGAAAGGAGAAAGAAATTGAGAAGAGAGAGAGAGAGACATTTCTTAGGAAGAAGATAGAGAAATACTAGGACAGAACTGGATAAGTAGACGGTAAATATAAAAGAAAAGGAAACAAAGACATGGACAGCTGGGAAAGAGCCAGCGTGATAGTTGTGGAAATGTGAGTAGAGAAAGAGAGAGAAATAGGTAGATCGTAAAAGAGGAAATATGCAAATAGAAATACTACAGGGTGTTCAAGAAGTCTCGGACGGTTTTCAATCAATAACTCAGAAAGCTATTGACGATAGCAACTTACGGTTTATTGCATTGCAATCCGCAAGTCGAGAATTTGTATTTTCTCTGATCTCCATTTCAACATGACGGTCCATCACGTTCGCAAATTACATACGAACTCGTTCGACGTCTTCCTCACTTGTCTTACGTCTTGCACTTCTTCTCCGGTTAAGAACATTGCAGGCAGTGCTTATTTTCTGGGAAGAAATGTTCCGGTACTCTCGAAGTTGGTACTCAAAATATTGTGGTATGATGTTCAGAAATGATGACGTATAATAAAGGTGCTGGTACGGCGTACCGTTGCGTACCGCCAGTAGAAAAAAACACTGATTACAAGTTTCCAAGAACTTATTGTACGAAGCCTTAATTGGCGTTTTGCAAATGGAGGGTTCAGCTGATACCTCGTTCTGAAGTTTTCTTGTGTTTGGATAACATATTTTGTCTTGATAAATCAGATCATGCCTTGTGCTTCGTGCTACACTTCCATTTTTTTGAATAAACACATTCACGACGTTGCTACAACTACTACACAAACATATACAAAAACTTTCTGAGCTGACGAGTGCAATGCAAACACCGTAGTTGCTAAGCTAAACAGTCTGTCAGAGACTTTTGGAACACACTGTATACAGAGAAGAGATATGGAGTGAGGGAGAGACAGAGAAGACAAAAAATAGATATAGAACGAGAGAGAGGAATGTAAAAGACGAAACAAGGGGATATTATATGCACTTGAAAAGAGTATTCGAGGTTCCGGAAACGGCTTCTCCTGTTTGCAACATATATCCTCCACGCCCCCCGCAAACTCGCTCCATAAAGGGCGCCGACACGGGGCCAACTCATCCATCTTGGAGTTCTGTGTTCTGCGACTCCATCCCATTTCCTTAATCCGCTTCTACTTCCCAGAGAACCAAGACCTCTCCCGAGCTCGTTTCGAGGCGCGGCAGATAGGCTCCCCCCTCTCTGAGCGGTGACAGCGAGTCTAGCGCTTCACTATCGCACTGGAGTAAGGACGAGAGCAAAAATAAAAGCGGAATGCAACAAAGGCAAAAGATTGCGTGATGAAGAAATAAAAACTGGAGGATTAACCACTCAAAGAATGAAGCGTTCAACATCGCAGATACTCATAGTTTATTCTCGCATACAATTTCAACAGCGGAAGGATGGTAGCTGGTGGTTGTAATAATAGTAGCATTAGCGAGAGTAGATGTGCTACTACTACTGGCAGCGGCAGAAACAGAAGCGGTAGTAATAGTAGTGCAGTTGTAGCAACGTTAACAGCAGAAGTAGTAAAATTACCACCAGCAGCTGTAGAAGCAACAGTAGTAGCAATACCACCAGTAGCAGTAGTAGAGGAAATAGTAATAGTAGTTTTAGTAATAATAACAGCAGTAACAACAGTAGCAGCAGTAGTAGTAATTACAGAAGTAATAATAGTAGTAGCAGAAGCAGCAACAGCAGCATCAGTGGCAAGAGTAGCAATAGTCGAAGTAGCAATACCACCAACAGTAATAGTAGTTTAGTAGTAATAACAGGAGCAACAACAGTAGCAGCAATAGTAGTAATAGCTGGAGTAATAATAGTAGTAGCAACAGCATCGGCAGGAGGAGGAAAAGGAGTAGTAGCAATAGTGGGAGTAGTATTAGCAACATCAGTAGCAGTAATAATAGTTGTGGTAGTAGCAATATCATCAGCAGCAGTAGTAGAAGCAGGAGTAGTAATATTAGTTATATTAGTAATAGCAGTAGTAGTGGTGGTAATACCAGAAGTAGTAGTAATAGCTGCAGCAACAGAACGCGCAATAGTAATAGTACTAACAACATCAACAGTGGGAGTAATAATAGTATTAACAGCATCATGAGAAGTAGTAGTAATAGTAACAGCAGCAGGAGTAGTAGTAGTAGTAGTAGTAGAATTATCAAAAGTGGAAGTAACAGCACTAATATTAGGAATGTTAGCAGCAGCAGGAGTTTGTAGCACCAGCAGAAGTAGTTTAGTTGCATTGCAAGTAACAATAGCAGTTTAAGAAATAGTAGTAATATTAGTTGGGAAACACTGGTGCTAGAATAGTAGTATTAGTATTAGAAATTTTAGCAAAAGCAGCAGCGAGAGCATGTAGTAGTAGTAGTAGTGGCAGCAGCCGCAGCAACAGACATAGCAGCGGGAATTACTACTAGTAGTAGTAACAATAGTAGCATCTGAAGTGAGGTTTGAAGGCATTTGTTTGTATTGCTGAGTTTACCGCGAGAAATCAGACAAAGGGACGAAGGATGAAAACCATCTTTCTTTCAAGGTATTAACCCGGCATTCCCAGCTGCCAGTTAAAACCGAAACAAATATCAGAACCTTTTCGCCTGGGATAGAAACAAGCGGGAGTTAGCACATCGCTCGAACCGAGACCTTAAGTTCAGGATCCAACGGGAAGCGACAGCGGCTGCCGTGAAATGGTCATAAAAACCGGGACAAACGACCCACCCATAATCCTTTACGGCTCAAAGGCCGTTATGCTGACGCCATTTTAAGACTGTAATAGAAAGAATCTCCTGTAAAGTGTCCACTTTACATTTCGTATACGCTACATGTTTAAAATGTCGTTGCGTATAAACAATGTCTTTGTATGGCTACGTAGAAAGAATCTAACCGAGAATTCGCTTCTTTCGCTGCATTTTAACCTTCATGCAATCTTGACTTAAGGCTATTCCTCCCCTTAGTTCCCTTGGTATTTTTCCCTGTTTACATGGCCAACTGTCCTCATCTACGTACATATAGTTCTTGCCGTGCTTAAGCGTCCCTGCACCATCCCTTCCTGCAGAAACCACAGATGATGTCTGATAACGTCGCCACATCTGTCCCTCTTACACAGCCTGATTTGAAAATGTCAAATTATAAAATTTTCGTACCCTCCCTTCTCCGTGCTTACGGGAACGAGACACCCAAGTCATCCTCCTAATTCTCCTTTGCAGTTAGATGTTTGGCAACCAAAATAAACTCTTATTTTCTGTGGTTCCGAAACCCAAAGATATATGGTTGTTAATGTGATAGGGAAGACGAAGATGGTCAAATCCTGTCACGGAGAATGAAGACACCATTTGTCAAGAAGATTCATGCTTCTACATTCGAAATATTTTTGGACGTTTTTAATCTCTATTGAATTCTCGACATCTGTTCCGCGTGATAATCTCTGAAAACCAGTGGCGGCGATTATGGGGGCAGTTGCCCCCACCCCAAATTTAGCCAATTTTTGCTACTATTTGCCCCCACACTATGGCCTGTTAATGCTAAGTCCTGTCTACCAAGATAAGATAAACCTCCCTTCACAACCCCCCCCCCCCCGAGTTTTGGCACCCAATCGCGGCCACAGATGAAAACTGAATTATCGTAGGCTAACGAGGATCTGGCGCCTACATTTAATTGTAATAATCAGAGTGTATAGTTACCACGATTATGTTGTAAATTGCTTACATAACAGCATAAGCATATAAGTATAGAGTGTACCTTATTGAAAGTAGATATCTCAGTTATCTGAGCAAATCCGTCGTTTCTATTGCCAGTACCCAGTACGTCGAATTCAATAAGAAATAGCCTGAAACAGAAAGTTGTTATTTGTAAACGTCTGTAATTGGGTATAACATGTAAATATTTTCATTTCCAATTACTGATTTGTTAACTGTAATTTGGAGCCAAATAGAAAATTCTGCTTACGTTCGTCTGCAGTTCGTTGATTCGCTCAAGTTCGTTAGATGTCTCCACTGATGCTGACACCCTGCCATAAGAAATATCAACGTAGGAGAGAAAAAAAATTCACGCCTAATAGATAGTATACACAGCGAACCTTCACTTAATTGTATAATTGTATAAGGACCAGAATTAATTGCGCAACGAAAAAAAAATACAAGAAAACGTCCTTGAAAAAAGACAAGGAACTCTCAATTAGGAACGCAGTCTTGCTTGAACACTAGCGCCGCGATTGGCGTTCTGCCAAAGTTCACTCGCACCTAATCCCGAGCGCACAATCTTTTCTCCCCATTCTTGTTCCTTTTCTTCATCGCTTCTCCTCTTTTCCTTCCCGAAAGTCGACTTATCTCCCTGAAAGTTGGCGAAGAATTGTTCATCTCTCATTTTTATTTCACTTAGCTCCATTATGCTATGATGATATGCAGCGTGCAAGAGATAAATGTACGCATTCTAAGAACTTAAACATGTAATTTCTCTTTCCCTTCCCGTAATGAAGAAATACTTAGCACTCGCTGGAACGGATTGTACGTATTGTGCGGAATTTGCCGAACGATATGCTTGCCAGTTTTGCCAACCATAGAATATTATTGAAGGTTGCAGCTTAACCAAGTGTGCATTCCGAAAGTCATAACGAAACGCACGATTCGAATTAAGGTCTCGTGAACGTGTTGAAACTAGTTGAGATTGTGACTTTAGGAACGACATCAACTGTGTTCTACAACAGCGATTCTCAACCTTTGTGAAACCGTGGCCCGGGAAATTATTGTGACAGAAGTCGATGCCCTATACCGATAATTTTACTCGCAAATACGTTTCTAATTTTGTAACTTTAAATATTAATTAATATGTGCCTTGGAAATTAAATATCAATAAATAAATTATAGACTAATCATAAAGATAAATGGTTCGATTATATCTATGCTTCAGGGTGCGAAATCCCGGTTAGGGGCAGGAAGGAATTCCCCCGCACCAAACGATCTTGTCCTGAAATTCCCCCCCACCAAACTTTTCCGGAGGGAGATAGTTTTGGTTCTAACAACAAACATAAACAATTTGTTTGGGAGTCGAATATACTTTACTGCAATAATACCGTATCTAAAACACACAAAGAACGGACAACAAAGAGCCTCATCTCTAAGGGCACTTTTGAACCCAGCAATCCCCAGAACACAGAAATTAGTCCGACTCGTTATTTCTCTTCCATTTCTCATCGCCTTTCATCAGCTACCGCAAAGTACTGTATATACTCGTAAATATATTAATAAAACACGTAATAGCATTTAGATGTGAATTTTATACAGGAAACAATTATCTTCTTAATGTATCTTATTTTTTGCCCATTAGTCACGCAAAGCATTGTTCATTGCATTGGCAGTATATTATAATCTTAAATTTGCAATCGAATTTTAAATGGATTGTCACACACGCATATAAATATATATATATATCTGTGTGTGTGTGTCTGCTCCTTCCCCCCACCAATCTGCAGCGATTTCGCACCCTGCTATGCTTGTTCATAAATGCAAAATTATGTTTAAATGGATCTAAGGAAATCTTGTAGTCTGCTCAGGTCAACATCATCAAATTAATTTGGTAAGTGATGATTTTACCTGGCATGTTGCATTCTGAACTTTAAAAAAATTCAATCAAGTAGAATGTTTACATTACAAAACACTTTTCAATGAAATGTGTTGCTCAAACTAAAGAGGCACATTTCAGGAGAACCCCTCACGGTCCAGTATAATCTAAGCCAGTGCCCGGTACAGGAGCGCGGCTTGGCGGTTGAGAAATACTGTTTTACAACACAAATATTGGTGTTACAAAAGCATCAGTTATGGATTTTTGTCACGTCGTTTGGGGTGATGACCGAGTTGCCACTGCTTTTGTGATATTGATTCTGGATCTTTGGCATGGTTAGCATGTATCGTAATAAAATAGCATAAAAAACCGATTTCAATACAGGAAACTTTATCTTTGTAACGTTCGTAGTTCCCAAAATAGCTAAACCGAGATAACTAATGGCTATAATACTATTATTATTATCTTATTGCAAATTTACGTACAGAATAACTAGTACCTTTATTATTTTGGGGATAAATCGCTATAATGTTGTTGTCAAATGTTGACTCCCACTGACAGACAGACTGAAATATCGATAGAGATATGAAATATCCCCTTATACTTGAACCTCGCACCTCTTTCAGTCTACGAAATTTTATCTCTGAATCTGTTTCGCAGCATTAAACAGATATCGAAATTGACAGAGCAATTGAGAGCATTTCATAGAATTAATTTGATATTTATATATATATTTTGTTTCAACAAATTATATGTTTGTAGCATTATTTACTTATGAGAAAACTGAGGTTTAAATATATCGATTTGTTCACTTTCGATTGTTTGACTAATGTAGGCAGAATGACACTCAGATCGAGATCAAGCTAAGCTAACAATGGATAGGTGGCCAATACAGAAATTTCATAGGGATCAAACAGGTTAAGTTTGACATCCTATTCGTACTGCATGCATTTTGTACTTTTCCTCTACAATACACAAGGATACATACTGAGTAGAAATGCAAGGTCCGCCCATAAAGAAACCGAACTGTCACAAAAAAGAGAAAAAAAGAACCAAGCCAAATAAAAAGGTACCGTATTCTGGCAACACTGCAAAGAGCTATATCTAAACTTCCCGTCAGTGCATGTTTCAACTTGTTACAGGCAGTCGGTATCAGGGCAAGCTTGCGTCAGATGCAGGTCGTGTGCAGGGGGCGTACAAAATACGCGCACCAAGCTGGAACAACGTTACAGCATAAAGTTTTGTTACAAATTGGGTAAATCGTTTACCGAAACGTTACAGATGATACGGGCAGTGTATGGTGATGCAGCATTATCAAGAACCCAGTGGTACGACTTGTACAATCGTTTCAAAGGTGGACGTGAAAGTGTCGAGGATGAAATAAGATCAGGACACCCTTCAACGTCAAGGAATGACGACATGTGGAGAAAGTTCGTGCACTGGTGAGATGTGATAGACGTTTAACCAGGCAGCAACTGTCAGACATGCTTCATATCGGCAAAAAAATCAATCAGTGATATTACAAGGAAGTGTTGGTCGACTCAGAAACAGGATGAAGCGGGTTAGGAAGGACCTCTGTGATTCTGGCCAATGGTTTCTGTTACACGATAATGCTCGGCCTCATGCCGCATTGTCTGTACAGATATACCTTGCTAAGCATTCAGTGACAGTGATCAATCACCCTCCATATTCTCCGTACTTATCGCCTGCTGATATTTTCCTTTTTCCCAAGCTTAAGATGGCTATAAAAGGGCGAAGATTTGACGACGTCGCGGTCATTAAATTAAATGTTACGCGTAATTTGCGAACACTTGCTGTCAATGACTATCAACAGTGTTTCCAAGACCTGTACAAACGCTGGTCAAAGTGTATTGTCTCCTCTGGTGATTATTTTGAAGGTGATAAAGTCATTTGAAAGTAATTATTTGTTTTCTTTCCTTAAATTAAAAAAATATGGGTTTTTTATGGGTGGACCTTGTAATAGCCCAATCAGTCCGTATGTCTGTGTTACCAAATATCCATCTCGAGCAAGCTAGCAAGATGAATCCACCCACAGGCCCAACACTGTTCTGAGCAAGACTTTTGAATCGACCCTCGTATATTTCGACATTAAATCAAGGAGTGGCTATCAATCAGCTCTTAAATGGCAACGGAAACTTTTTCCAAAATTGTTGTCTCGTTAGCATAGCCCTGCAGGCATGACAACGGTGGCCGAAATGGAGATTCCAGCTTTTAATTTCGTTGGCGTCAATCAGGAAAATAAAAGTTGCAAACTCAATTTCCTGTCCCTTGATAATGAGATTAACTTAAAACACGCAGCAATGAATAAACATTGCAGTCAGGAAGAAGAAGTCTCCCAAGGAAAGAGGTGTTCGGGAATGGATAAGCTAAAGCTACGTTAACTCTGTCACAAGGATAAATTAAACAATCATGCCAGAAAACGTCGACACGTACGTACGTGCACTTTTATTGAACATTATGTAAGATGGCGCAACTTTCCATAAATTACAGAGAAAAGCTTTCACATTTAGCACATAAACGTTTGTCATTAATCAAAAGTTTATATTTTATTTGCCGACTCTCAAACTTCATTAACCAATAAATTACCACACACACAATATTTCACAAAATGATTGACATGCATAAACTGCTTTGTTTTGTTTGACAATGTCAAAAGCACGAGCGGCTCTATTTCTTCGATTTATATAACATTCATTACAACGTATTTAAAATGAAATTATGTCATTCATTAAATTTTTAGTTCATGTTAACGGTGCTATACGTACTGTTCTATTCAATTACATACTGGACACTACAGAGAACAGTTATAAAAGTCATTCCTCTACGGGCCCTTATTCAGTTCTGCAGTGTGTGGGAGGGAGGAGTGATATAAAAGGCCAATATCACGGCAACTGTGTAAGATTTTTTTGCGAAAATTAGATACTAGAATGGAGGAAAATCAACAATAGGAATCTCAATATTTGAGAATCGAATAAAAGGCACGTGAACCCAATATGGCCTACCTAATGTTTGTGGTTGTTTCAAATGCTGTACAACGTCAGAAAGGTAAAACTAATAGCAAGATTATAAAAGGGAACATTTTTTGAAAATTGGATCAAGATGCAAATATTAACATGGGCACAGTGAAGATTTCGTTAAAAAGTAACGTATTGGATGCATATGTACTTGGATGCAGTGGCCTAGTGATGTACGCATATCTTTTGTATTTTGTTCTTTCACACCAAAAAGGGCAAGAGAAATAGTAAAGAAAGTACCAAAATGTTACTTTTAAAGGTAGACAAGCTTTTTGACGCACTTGCTTTTGACTTATATAATCACATATGAGATTACACAAAGAAATAACATCGTTTACGCCGGCCCCCGTGGCGGAATGGTTATCACATCGCGCTACATCACCAGGGGTCCCGGGTTCGAATCCAGGCATGGGCATGGATGTTTGTGAATGTCCGTTCATCAATTTCATCATATCATCACTCATCCACATCTTCGCAGATTAGCCAAAAGTGGCACAGAAAGCGAAGTAAAATAAATCAAATCAATCAATCAATCAAACATCGTTTACAAAACCAATAAACAAGGAAGTGACGTTTGATAATTTGTCAGCAGAAAACTAAGATTACACATCACAGTCTGGACAAATGAAAGGTCCGTTTTCATTCTTAGTGAGTTCCACACCCACTACGTGAACATAAAGAGTAAAAAATGTCACATTTGGCATTCCTTTCGCGATATCTTCCTATGCAAGCCATATTGATTCTACCTTACATAGGCTACTGTTTATTTTTCCTTCATTACAAGCATGACTTTAGATTAAAGTTTAAACTATGATGAGCTACCATAATATGGGCTAGCTATCACTTAGAGCACAATCACGAGGTCCAGCTATTTCGCTTATTTGTCCTCAAGTTACTACACTATAGGTTTAGCCAACAGGTTCAATCATCATGTCAATCGGGTTCATCAATAACTACTTGGAAACAGCAAATAGGTTATATTGGGTTCAGGTACATTGCACGTGTAAGAATCGAATCTACAAGTTATTGTGCGTCTGTCTTAGTGCGCATGCGCTGGATGGACAAGTCTAGTGGTAAACTAGATGGACAAGGAAAGCATGTTACGCGAAAATCGTCCCCTTACGTAACGGCGCCGACAAAAGGCACTAAGTGGAGAGTTATCAGTTGTAAAATCCACCACAAACACAACAACGCGATTCGTCCTCTCGTCTTCCGCTGTCGGACAATGTAGTACGCTGCGCCATCAAAGATACTGTGTGGCCAGAATTAAAGTTGTCCTACTGACAGCCGTCTGGAGCACGTTCAAAGCAACGGATTGCACCAGAAGTTGGTGTAGAGGCTACGGATACTGTGGGAAATCGAATGCTAACGGGGAAAAAAACTAGTTCCAATTTTCACCACTAGGTGGCGCTGAAACCTGAATCACAGTGAACAACATCCAGGTATATGCTTTGTGCGACCATTGACCACACCAGGGGCAATTCCTCCATGTAGGAAATGAGGAACTTCCTACAGTTAATTTATACTTGCTTCCAGTTCTCTACTTTTTAGGAGTTTAATAATAATGCGCGTTATAAAATTATGACCTCAATGTACGTACAATTGACTAAGTTAGCTACTGTCAAGAGTTGACTGCTGTCGCGATGGACACACAGGCTTTGCTGACCCGCCTGAGGAACCTCGTTGGTATCACTACAAACATATGAGTGAGAAGTGGAAAAGGGGCAGGGGGAAGGTTGCTGTTTTAAAGCATACAGCGAGGAACCATCGAGGGTTTCCTCAATCGGTGGTGCAGACCCCAGCAAAATGGTACTAAAACCTAGCACACTTTGGTCTTTGTTGGCACCTAGCACCCTGCTTTT